>NC_055683.1:19102957-19455457 GCF_017639745.1 Melanotaenia boesemani | reverse complement strand
AGACTGTGTAATGTAAGTGTGGGCTGTTGTTCCATGTTTGCTGTAATCTGTGTTTAAATGTCTGGTGTTCTGTGTTTACTGTTTATTTCCATGTGCGTGTGTGTGTGTGTGTGTGTGGGAGACTCCAGTGCTGTTATTGGTGCTAATGGGTTCACTGAGAAAAACACTGCTGGCCATGATGTCAGCAGGGGTGTGAAGGCAACAGTAGGGTGTTATGTGTGTGTGAGTCACTATACTTGGGTATGAATGTTGCAGAGTCCAGGGGATAACATAGTGAACACTTTTGTCAATTTAGATCAGCAGGAGTGAGAAAGAGACAACAGCACGACTAAGCGGAGTGGACTTGTGGATTATGGAGGCTAGAAAGAGGAGAAAGAAGTGGATAAAGAATGGGGGCAAAGAATGGTGGATGCAGCCATTCATGCCAGTGACAGAAGCTGAACTGCATGGTGATTAAATAGAAATAAATTGTGTTATATGGAAATGAGCACAGAGAGATACAGGTGAACAATATAAGGAGAAGATGGAGACTAATGGTGAGAATGATGGATTCTCAGGTATACAAGGCCATTAATGTAGCTTACTGAGCCCTAAATCATAGCAGGGATGGAGGTTTTGATGGGGATTATTAAAAAGAGAGAAAATGAGATTAAATAAATGATATAAGAAATGTATTTTTTTAACGGTTATAGGTGAATTAAATGCCTTAATATGTGAAGAACTTTGTTATACTTTAAGTATTAATAATTACCACAGCTTACAATAATATAACAATAATAATCTACAAAGGGTGGTGAAAACTGCACATCACCGGGACGGTCCTGCCATCCATTGAGGACCTCTACACCCAGCAGAGTAGGAGGAAGGCCACCAAAATCATAAAGGACCTCCAGCCACCCCAGTCACAAACTGTTTTGTCTGCTACCATCTGGCTGACGGTTTTGCAGCATTCAAGCCTGTCCCACCAGGCTCAGGGACAGCTTCATATCACAGGCCATAAGACTTCTAATTGCTGTCAGCAGCTATGCCACCTTTAAATTAAAGCATTTTATTGTTGCTTATTATATATTTTATTGTTCAACGTGTTTGTAGTATTCTTGCTTTTTGTGTTTGACTATTTTTATTGTGGTTTCTTTTTAGCATTGTTAGTAGAGCCTGGGATCTAAGAATTTCACTGCCAGTGATTATTGATGTAATTGTTGTGCAATGACAATCAAATTCATTCATTCATTCATTCATTCATTCATTCATTCATTCATTCATTCATTCAATAATAAAAAAATCAAATAAGAATTTTAACTGAGAGGATGTCATGTTGAAAATGTTCGTCATTTCAATTTCTGTTCTTGTATGAGTGACAAAAACTTTCAGCATAATAATTTAATTATCTATTTAAAAACAACATATATATATATATATATATATATATATATATATATATATATATATAAATATATATATATATATATATATATATATATATAGTTTTTTTTTTTTATTTAATTAGCCGTCCTTTGATGTCACTCTGAATAAGATATGGCAGTAAGATCCACTGTGCCCTAAGCACATGAAAGAAGAAAGGGAGAAAAAAAAAACTTGCTGCCTATTAAACTTGACTAGCTGCTGATACATCATGCACAGTGGTATATGATATCCTACAATACAACACTGCTAATTCCCTGGAAGCTATTAATGCATCCATTTTCACAATCACAGTGTTTTCATTCACTCACAACAATCATGTTGCTGCCCCTCAGCAGACATAAACTATGACTCATTGATGCAGTAACAAAGGCCACTTTTTTTTCTTCATAAAGGTAATCAACCTGATCAACAATTCCCACAGAGGTATTTACATGATTGCTTAATAATATAACAGGATATAGTATCCCAAACATGCTCCACTGTTAGAACTCTGAGTAACTGGCTCTAACTGGCTCTTTTTAACTGTTTTTGTATTTCTTAGCCTCTCTGACCTACAGTATGTTTAATATTCGTATATTAAATATATGGAAATGCAGAGGCATTGATTTCAGTACTATATAAGTAGTCACCATTGTGTGGTACGGAATGGGCCCAGCCACATGCTACCATCACACCATCTGTGTCTTGCATGGGCATTTCTGAACTGCAGTGCTAATTTCTCTTCTGCTTGTACATTATTTCTATATAACAATGCTTCTGGTAAGAATGAAGATCTTGGTCTAAGTCATGACTGATAACAATGAAAAGAATCAGACCAGACATTTGTAATTTAAGCCCAGTCACATGCAACACTGGTTTTTTTATTTGGATTAAATCAGAAACAAAGACTTAATGGGTTCCCTTGGTTTCCTTTGACATAATACCTTATTTAATTTTCTTTTATAAATATAATTATTATGTATTGAACTGAATAATAATTAACAGAGTTTGATCATAACTATATTAACCCCTTGATGCCTGGTTTTGCAAATTTGCAAACAACCTTTGGCCTTTGTTTTATTTCTTTTTATTTAACTAATTCGTTTTATTAATGAATTTGATTTTATTCACTCATATGTATGTATTTGGGGGCGGCATGGCTCAGTGGGTAGAGTGGTCGTCCTGCAACCCAAGGGTTGCCAGTTCGAGCCCGGCCCGGAGAGCTCATGTCGAGGTGTCCCTGAGCAAGACACTGAACCCCTAATTGCTCCTGATGGGTCATGGTGAGCGCCTTGCATGGTAGCTTCCACCATCAGTGTGTGAATGTGTGTGTAAATGGGTGAATGTGACGTACATGTAAAGCGCTTTGGATAAAAGCGCTATATAAGTACAGACCATTTACATTTATTTATTTTCATATTATTAAATTAGCTTTATTTATTATGAATAATTTATTTAATATTTATTTTTGGTTTACATTTGATTCCAGTCTTGTTCTTTTATTATTATTTTTTTCCCAGATTTTTTATTTTTCTGTATTTTTTTTGTTTGTATATGCTTGTTAATTAATTTAGGCGTGAGGCGGTTAAGTCTGTTAAGATTACTTTAGTTAAAATAAAAAAGTTGAAATAAGAGGAAAATCATAATAACTGGTAATAAATTATTTTGATGTTTTTATAAATATTGCCTAGATCCTGAAGGTAGTTAAAAGGATATTTTAATTGAAATGATTAGCATGATGACCAGTAAAAGCTTTAGTTGTCCATTTTGCTGAGAAATGCTTTGTTGATGCTCAAATCATTGGTGACTAATGAGGATATTTGTGCACATCATGCCAAACTAAGCAGTGAAAGCTTTGGAGAAGAGCAAGGCGCAACACACTGAGCTTAAGGTCCAAGATGATGATGATGAAGATGATAATATGCATTCAGAAATAAGGATTTATTTTGCATTAGTACCTTATCGTTAGTAGTTTACCTGACAATAATTTGCATTCATTAAGTTGGTCATCAAAAAAAAAAAAGAATATATATATATATCTTACACAACAGAAATGTTGTCATGGCAACCAATGATTGCAGCTTGTCCTATTGAAATTGTCAGCATACTTGGTGTCTCTTTGACATATTGGATTGCTGAAACTGCTTGATGTATAATTCAATATCATATCTTTTACTCTTGTACAGCTGCACCAGTGTCTGGTTTACTTGGCTGATGCTAAGTTGGGATGAGATGGTGAGCTACATCACAGCTGCATCCAAGCTGAGGAAGAGGAGGGAATCAGCCCTCCTTTTTATTTATTCAGCTTTAATGTTGAGCAGGAGAAGTTGGCTGCACCCATTTTGTCTGTGTGAGAGAGTTTGCCTGCCAGCCAACCAGGGGAAAAATGCCATCTTTAGATTGTCGTTTACACAGGAGAATTTAGCTGCTGAGATTGAATAGTTGTACACCTATGAGCACATGAGAGTGAAAAAGAAGATCACAGTGTATAAAGGAATTTTTGACAGAAGTGTGTCTACTTAGGCAGGTTTTTCTTCCTTTTCCTCTTTTTTTTTTCTTTTTCGGGCTTGTCATGTTGCACCACAACCCTGTTTTTGATTAATCAGTCAGGCGCTGCCATTGCAGAAGCTTCTCACTCTGTGTACAGCAGTGAATCAGTACTGAAACTATTACAACCTCCTCCAGTATAGTTAGATTTTTCAGTCGTTTGCTTCATGGTTTGAAACAGCCACCATACAGGATAGTGTTATCGGTGTACTTTTATCATTTCACACAGGAGCGTCATGCATGCTGCGCAGTCTTGCACCATGTTGTTATATTTAGCACAATGCTGGGCTGGCCTTTTCTAAAATGTACTGTGATTTACTCTCCTGCTCCGGTGTGATCTCTGCAGTGTGTGGCTATGAGTATATAATTCATAGACATATGCAGTCTTCCCCTTTGAAATATATCCATAATTAATTCTTCTAGCCCCAATATAGAGAAGATAGTTAGGAGACTATCCATCTCTGCAACTCACTTCTTTTGTGTATGTGTGTGTGTGTGCCTTTTGAACAACTGGGTGTGTACGTTTATGTGAAAAGAGACTTGAGAGAGGTTAGAGAAAGATTCCTAATGTGAGAAAAAAGCATGGCGCAGTGCAGTGTAAAGTGCAGTCTCCCTCTCTCTTTTTCAAATGCCTCCCTCATGGGCTTCTGAGAGAAACAAAGGAGCTTTACTCACCTCTCTCCCTGCTTACTTTCTCCCTCTCTCCCCCCCTCTCTCTCCTTTCCCATCCCTCCTTTTCTCCTCCTCCCTCTTTATTTCTCTGGCTACATTTCTGTCATTTTCTACTCTTTCACTCTGCCTCCCTATTTTCTCTGGCTCTCTAGCTGTTTTGCTCTAAAATCAGTCCTCTGTCAGTGGTTTGGAACCATTAGACACCTCAGCATGTATTTGCCAATACGCTCATTTGAGTTATCCCCTTTATTTATTTATAATTTACATTTTTCTCTATGCATTGAACAAGGAAGTAATGCTATATCATGCAGAACATTTGGTGGCCACCTCCACCGTAGGCTAACCCAGGTCAGCAATGCCACTCATGGCTATGATGCAACTTCAAGTAACGGATGGTTGTGTGATGTGCATGTTGTGTTGGGATGCTTGTATATAACAAAAGTTTGGGGAATATCATTTTTAGAGCATAGGTTGTCAACCCATTTTTGTTGCTTTTCTCCACAGGGATGTTGCTCTTTCCCCAAAATCAAGTTAAAACAAATTTGATAGAAACACACACTTTCCCTTGGCGACAGCTACAAACACTTCACAGGGAAAGTTCAGTTCTTCCGGCCTTCTGTAAGATGAGCAGGTGTGTGGCTATCTCTTGGTTCTTCACGTCACAGGATGTAAATATTAAATATTTCTTTATCTACATCATCATTTCCTGAATCTCCTTTCCCAAAACAACACAGACGGGCCACATATCTGAATAAAAATGTCCGTGATGGCATTTAAATGATACATTTTTTGAAACATAGCCTTCTAGAATATTTGGTACTATGATTTTCCTTTTGTCTTCTATTTTAATAGTGATATAGGATAAATACTATTAACAACATTAGCTTATTTCAGTGAGAAGTTGCATGATCATGCCATCAATAAAGCACTCTCAATGGATCACAAAGTACACTACTTCTACTGGTATAGCCACTGTCTGAATAACTTGAGTGCTATGACACAATATTTCAGTATCGGTTATATTGAAACTTGCCCACTTTGACACTTAAAGCCAGATTTTTGTAATTTGTTTCTGTAACTTGTCAACAAACCTCACATCATTTGTGCCTACAACTAGGTGCTGTTACTTTTTGCTAAGCTTGCAACCAATTAGAAGTTACACTTACCACAGCAGGGACCTACTATCTGATCAGTTTATGTTCATAAGAAAATATGTGGTTAAAATAAATCTTAATAATATTAATTTGCGGTTCATTTGTGCCTTATCATGTTCTACAAAGAAATGTTGATTCAGTTATAGTTTGATGGTACTGGGGACCAGTTTGTGGTTTAGTCTTTTTCAAAGACCTTTCAGGGGACTGAGTAATGAGTCAGTGTTAGGCAGTGTAATTCTGGAGGTAATACTGAGGCTAGTTTGGGTGTTTGTCAGCGTATGCTTGAGAGAGAGATTGGGCTGATGGCCCACTGAGCTAACGACTCCATCTGCTCCGCTCGCACACACCATTAGAACCACAGCTGGAGATACACCTCTGCATGTCTCTGTTTCTGTGTTTTTTTTTTGTTTTGTTTTTTTTTTTTTCATTGCAAAGTTCAAATGCTTTATTGGCATGAAAAACAAATGTGGTGGCTTATAAGAAACTGTCAACAATAAACAAAAAGTGCTTACTGATATCAAATGAAAAGATAATGAATTTAGACAATACCTGCTATGCATCTCTTGGTTTTAATTGTTAATGTCCCTTCTGTCTGATGTTGGAACAGCTTGATGCATATTTTCAGCATCATTTGGCTCTCACTTTCCTCTTTCCTGTGGTCTCTGCATCTATTTTCTCTCTTTCACTCGCATTATCAGTCTTGTTCTCCTCCTCTTTGTTAGCAGGTTTATGTCACTGTTTACTTGTTATTTTTTCTGCTTCTCTTTTTATAACCCCTCCCTCCCCACTTCTTTGGCCTAATTTCCTGCTTTTCCTCTCTGCAAAGACATTGCAGGGATTTTCATAGCACCCTACCTGCTTGCAGAGCTGCCGCAGCATCGATTTAGCACCCTTTTATTTCAACACAAAAATGGAAGTTAATGTTTC
Organism: Melanotaenia boesemani; assembly: GCF_017639745.1. Classification (NCBI taxonomy): domain Eukaryota; kingdom Metazoa; phylum Chordata; class Actinopteri; order Atheriniformes; family Melanotaeniidae; genus Melanotaenia; species Melanotaenia boesemani. The sequence goes on along the minus strand of NC_055683.1, from coordinate 19,448,753 downwards.
AGATATGATCATATTATCTTATACAATGGAGTTTTTCTAACACATCTTTTCAGCTTTTAAAATAATACTTCAGGAATATGTGCTGCATTGTTTTTTTTTTAACAACTGGAGCGAAAGTCGATCTTTTAAAGATGTGTTGATGTCCAAATTTCCGTTTAACTTAGCCCTGAGGCATTTAAAGTGATTTGGGACTTTAATGAGGGACATTGTGTCATGTATTGCACTGTGTCGTTGCAACACAATACTACTTAGCAGCAGTGAAACTCAGGGGCTATCCCCATAGAGCCAAATTGCAGTATTTTAGCAATCCACCCTTTCATCCACACGAAACCAGAGATCAGCCTCCATGAAACCGATCATGTCTCAAATCAGGTATCAAGGGGCAAAGGTTCGAAACCTCTACTGTCTGTGTTCCGTGAGGACAGCGTAGCTGCACAAGTGGAGGATATGACATCAATGTGATGAACGCATGCCAAACACACCAACATTTTTTTTTTTGCTTTGTAGTCCAGCGTTACTCAAAGAAGCTTGACTTCTTCATCAGTCCAAACAAATGTTTCTCTTTTGCCTCACACTGAATCCTCATCCACCTTTTCTTCTTCTTCTAATGTGAATGTCCTGCAAGAGCAGTCAGCCTTTATCTTTGCACACGTTATGTCTCATTCTAGCTTTGGAGTGTCACTCTTTAATCATCATCGTGTCCCCCACACCCTTGTAGTATGTACTACAGTGGTTTCGTGGGGATGGTAAAGCCTTTCTCCTAGTTTTTGTCATTATTTTCACTCTTGAACCTGCTTCAGCGCTGTTTGGACATAGCCTCAATTTAAGCTAAAAGATCAATAAACATCAATACATGGCATTTTACATGTTTAGATTCTTGAAAAGTCAAACCTGTATAAAAAAAAAATGTCATATTTTAATGCATTCTGACAAAGTAATTAAAACAAGCAAAGAAAAATTAATGAAAATTATGATTGGATGGAAAGAAAAAACAACCTTTTTTTAAAGAATCAATGTGAGATCTAAACAACTGGAAGGAGAAATTTGAAATCATTAAATTAAATTAAAAAAAGAAAACAGTTCTGCCACTTACTGTTGAATAGAGCTGATTTAGATGGAAAAAAAACGGGAAAATTCCGAAAATATATAAATAATAGAATAAAAAAAGTTTCGATTTTTTTTTTTTTACTTACTGCAACCCTATTATATAACATGTGGGGGTGTTAAGCTGCACCCCAAACATATTTCTAAGACAACAATACCAGCAAGTAACCAAAGAAGTAGGGGGTGGAAAATGTATTAATTATATTTGATGTGTACTGAGTTGTTCAACATGTGACACATCAAATGGCTACATCACAGCCAGTGAGTAAAGATTGTCATAGTAATGTTTTAAGTAATCTACATGTGATTTTCTTTATAGTTTTGCTTCTCTCACTGTCTCCCAATGCCCCACTCACAGCATCACACTCCCCCTTCCATCCTCAAAACTGTCACATACACACATGCATGTTGTTGTATCAGACAAGGCAGGAGAGAAGTGTAGAACAAGCCCAAGTAGCTGTTTGCACGACAAAACTTTGAGAGCATCCAAAGATGGAATTCGAATGTGAGACATTCAACTTGTTCAGAAGAAAAGTAACACTGGATGTGCATCTAGCAGTGGTTCAGGTTTTGCAAGGAAGACATAAAACAAAAGGTGGTTATCCACAAGATATGCCGTGAAACCATTGCCACAAATGTGTTTCACCACTCGAAATGTCATCCACATCAAGAAAATCTGAAACGCCGCATGGCACCATCTCTACTGAAGAAATTGTCACATGAACCAGCTCCACAGCAAAGTCATTCTTGAGTCATTCTCCTGTTATGTTGAATTCAAGACTTTCACAGTATTTCAACATGGATTACAAAACATTAGTGTATCAAGTCAAAGCCCAACACATATTGCAAAATTATTTATAGGCCACATGCCCCTCCCCTATCTTTAAGCTGTATGAATGAACAGTGCCAGGACTTCATTTCTAGTTTCTATTTAGTTAGGTTTGATCAACAACATTTGATCATGGTTTCGTCTATTTTCTTTAGAAAAAAAAAGTCCATTATGCAATGATACACACTACCACTACTGACATAATCTGGGTAATTATCTTTTGAGAATTGCCAAGAATAGGTCAAATGCATCTTCTTGCTTATCTGTAGATGTAGCTGAGCACATCTCAAGCATTTTAGGGTAGCAACAACTAATGGAGAACATTTACTGAACTGTTATCATTGTAAGTCAGCAGTGAACCTGATATCTTTAACCTAACTTATTTAACTGTACTGTGCTAAATTAAATCTCAGCATTTATATTTATTCAAAAATCAATTATCATAGGCTTCACAGAGCCAACTCTGAATACCCTTTGGTTCATTATGCTATATTTAGACTATGAAACCAACAACAGCAAAGAAAAAAGTTTGGTGCACTTTTTGCTCTTATTTTCCCTCTTTCCATCTGACTTAACGTCTTGTTTCATACCTCTAACCCCTTTTTGTCAGACTTTATCTCTTCCTCTTATTACTTCCTGCAGCCTTTTCCCCTGTAAGTCACATATACGCACACACTTGTATACAGTTGCTTGGCAGACAGAAGCCCTGTGGTTTCCGTGCTGACTCTGCCATTATTACCATATCTCTATTGTTGAATAATTTACTGCAAACATTAGAATCCGAACACAGACACACATGCAGGGTGCATTTCCATTCACTGACTCATGTGTTGCACATGCCCACACACAGACATAGACAGGGATGCATACGTCAGCACACCCAGGCAAAGACAAGTGTGTATTAATGCACACGGTATGCACTATGGCAAACTGCAGTTGTTTTTTTTTTTCCTTTTTCTTTCTTAAACTGGGACAATAGGGAGATTTCATTACCAAGAGTATAATGCACAGCAGTTTAACAGTCCTAGTACATCAATCCTTCCATCCCCACACCTCCCCCCGCATCTCTCGTTTGTCATCATTGTAAGTTAATTACCCCATGGAGCTGCTCATTTTCATGCATGGAGCTTTGTGTGGTTGCTGTGTATGTCTTGACTTTGTTAAGCGTAAAATCCAAGTCTGAAGCACTGTGCATGGATTTTTTTGATTCCACGCAGTCCAATTTTTTTTTGACTTGATTTTCCCACCATTAGTGTCTTTCATTATCTGTGTACCAAATATGTACAAACACACCACCTTTTGGTTAGCCTGGGTTAGCATAAAACCCCAAAATGTCCAAATCAGCAAGTCTCCCTGCCCCTACAAGTAATGATATCCTCTTCTCAGCACTCTTCCAACTCTTCTGAGTCTTTTTCACACATGGAGTCCAATTTCCAGAGAATCAGGTCTGCAGTTGCTCATTAACACATGTCCCAGACAGCAGGAGATCGTTCATGGGGAATGTGTTCTTATTACTGGAATTATTCTAGAGGGGTACCTAGATAGAGCACACAGGAGCCAGGGCAAAAAGCACACCATTAAAATTCCGGGCAAGGATAGTGGATAATTCTCCTGACATATCCATAAGTATGTCTTTTTATTCACTTATATGCTCACATGATGCTTTGTTGCTACCAAAAAAAAAATGTCACACACTCTAATATTTTGTTGGACCGCCTTTACCTTTGACTAAAACATCATTCGCTGTGGCATTGTTTCAATAAACTTCTGCAATGTCACAAGATTTATTTCCATTCAGTGATGCATTTTTTTTTTCACCAAGATCCTGTATTGATGATTGATGATAGGAGAGTCTGACCACTTCTCAAAACCTTCTCCAGCACATTCCAGAGATTCTCAGTGGGGCTCAGATATGGACTCTGTGGTGGCCAATCCATCTCTCATACTCCCTGAAGCAATTTTTCACAATCTGAGCCTAATGAATCCTGGAATTGTCATTTTGGAACATGGCCGTACCGTCAAGGAAGAATAAATCCATTGATGGAATGACCTGCTCATTCAGTATGTTCAGGTATCAGCTGACCTCATTCTTTGGACTCGTAATGTTGCTGAACCTAGCCCTGACCAACAGCAACAACTCAAGATCATACACTGCCCCCAAAGGCTTGTATAGTAGACACTAGGAATGATGGCTGCATCATGTCATCTGCCTCTCTTCTTACCCTGATTCTCCCATCACGCTGGAACAGGGTAAATCTGGACTCATCAGACCACATGACCTTCTTCCATTGCTCCAGAGTCTAATCTTTATACTCCCTAGCAAATTGAAGCTCCCAATCCATTAGTCCCAATCCCTTGAGTTCTCTTCACATTGTTCATGTTGAAATGTTCTTACTTTCAATATTAAACATAGGCCTGAGTTCTACTGTTGTTTTTCTTTGATTTGATTTCACCAAACTAAATGTTTGTCATCACCAATATCCATCATTTCAGATGGTTTTCCACACCACATTTCTTCCTGGAAGATGATGGATCTCCACTAAAACTAATAATGTGTTTAACAGTTTTTAACCTGGTTTTAGTCATTTCTGCAGTTTCCTTATATGTTTACTCTGCTTGATGCCAAAGATTTGACCCTGCTTAGAATAACATCTTTTCCACAACCACGGGCTGTGTCTTTCCACATGGTTGTTTAAGTTGGGGTTAAATAACTTGTTGTCAGCTGAAAGATAATTGACCATACAGTAATTATCCAATAGGAGGCTCATACCTATTTGCTTAGTCTCTTTTTGGGCCAGGCAGTGTATGTAGTTAATCCTTTAAAGAGTGAATATTAGGGAACATGGTGGGTACACTTCAAACAAAGTCTGGTCCATTTGAAACAGCTTTTTTTTTTTATCATCTCATGAAGAGCTGTGGATAAACAACAGAAAATTTTAGGGTTGTAGATGCATGTGTGAAAGCAGATTTATAAGCAACATTTTGTTTGTTTGAAAAATAGACCAACACTTAAAAAAAGGCAGTATATACTGACTTAATGAAATGCTTGTTAATAAAACAGTTAATGAAAAATTCAAGATAATAGATGGTAGCTAATATGTTATATAAGTTCTTTTAAAATAAGTAAACTGGTACATTATGTTGTTCTTACAAGTTATGATTCCTCGTGCATTATTCATTATTAAGTATTTTCTCAAAAGCAAAACCCGAATTTTCCCAACAGACAAAATGACCATAGATTTTTTTATGTCACCCATATTTCACATTAACTAAGAGACTTGTACCTGTACAGTGCTTTGGTGTCATATTACATGTTAGAACCTACTTGCCCGTTTCTCCTTTGCACTATTTAATATTCCTGAAGGTCTCTCTCTCTCTCTCTCTCTTTCTCCCTCACACCGTCACCTTTATTACCATTACCGAAGCCACTGCAAGACCCTGAATGTGTTCCAAATGAAATTGCCGAAGCAGCAGCATAAGATATCTATCAAGGCTCACCAGTATTGCAGGAGTAAAAAGAGCTTCTTATTAAATCACATTAGTTCCATTGATTTCTGTGTTGGCTCGCTCGACTTTTTGTCTCTTTCACCAAATGAGCTTTTAACTCCTGGCTGGCTGCAGTATTACGCAGTGTATTACTGTAGACAGACCATAATGGTACTGTACCTTAAAGCTGCAAGGGGAAGAAGGGGGAGTTTAGTACAGTGTGGCTGGGGCGCTTTATTTTCAAAGTTTTGAACTGATTTGCTTGTCTTGTTTTTTTGTTGTTTTTTTTTCCTCTCTGGAGTTGCTGATATTGTGTGCAATTCTTATTATTGTAGTGAAAATGGAAATTTCAGTCTTTGATTAGGTTCAGGCCCTTTTCACAATCTTATAAGGGAATCTATTAAATTTAAGTGTGCAGCCAAAAACTCTGCTCATAGACAGACACAGAAGCTCCCTCTCAGGGTCAGACCATTAATCATGGTGGGGTGATAGAGTGAATTATAGATGCTGTAATGTGCACATTTTGGTTAAAAGAAGATTTTGAAGATTTAAGTGCTGAGTAGAGTGGTCACACAGTGGGTGTGTTTATCCATTTTTGCCTCCTACTATGCATCGCCTCTCTGTGTGAATGTGTCTTTTATTCATTTATACCATCACACACATCTGTCTGCAATTTACAGGCATTGATGATTACTCCGGTGGGAAGTCACAGCAGGTCAGGTGGGACAAGCTGAGTAAAAGATCAGTGAATGACAGATGTACAAGTCTTGTAGTATTGTCAAGCACATCACTGAGCAACCTGGCTGTGCTATCCCCAATGATGTAGAAATCAATAGGAGTGTAATCAATGGGTGTTCTTTATTGACAAACCAAACAGGCTAGCAAGGCCCCAGCTGACCCTGTGAACCAATACAAACTAGGCTAAGCCAGGCTGTTTCCCACACAAAGGCAATACATTATGCAAGACCTGAGATGAAGAGCATCACATCACAAAAGTGTTAACAGTTCAGTTTATGTGCTAGGTATATATATATATATATATATATATATATATATATATATATACAGTATCTCACAGAAGTAAGTACATCCCTTGCATTTTTGCAAATTTTCCAATATATCTTTTCATGGGACAACACTTTAGAAATGAAACTTTGATATACAAGACACCATACTATAAAAAACTAAACTTTGATATTCTGTATGTCAAAGGTTAAGTCAGAACGAGATAATGTACTTAACTCTTTGTTTCAGAGCAATTTATTTTCTGTTATTTTTTTTATTATTATTATGATATTCTCACATTTCAATAAGGACTTCAAATAAATATAATAATCAAATAAAAATATTTACCAATTTTTAATGATGTAAACCAGTTTAATTTATAACTGTTTTGTTTGACAACTTCACTTCACAATAATAAGCAAGTAAAGGCAATGGATGGATGGAAAGAACCTTAGTGGAGGAAGAAGATAGAATAAGACAACCAGTACCTAAATGCGGATTGGTGGATGAGCAAAGTTAAGAGGTGGCAAATACTTCTAATGAAGTTTCTCTGGATCCGAAAATGGTGCAATTGGGAATGAAGCTAATAGTGCTAAAAATCAACCTGAAGGGGAGTAGCAGAAGAAGAATCTAACTGATTGGCTCAACAAGTAGTAAGCAAATGGACCACTGGACCAGAATTGTGATGATAGAATTAACAATGAAGTGACTTTAACATTGTGGAAAAACCCCAAAATTCAGACAAATGAGTAAACATACAGATCTTTCTTATTAATCTCAAAATGAAGCTTCATAAACATTCAGAAAGAAAAAACTACTTGCTTAATTGCACATGTGCATCTAGGTGCAATCATGTCATAAAAAATTATGTTAAGATTATCTGGTACAAGCGTTTTTTATTGATGCTATATTGAGCTAAATCTATGGATGTGTGCATCAGCTATTAAGCATTGTTGCAAGGATGCATTTATATACCAGTGAATGTAAAAGTGGGCTGACCATGACATGCATCAAAATGTCCATTTAATTTGAGTATTTTCTAGATTTTTGTCGTCATATTTTCAACAGCATATATAGCTGAGACTGTATGCATATTTGTGCTTTCACAAAGCATATTCATGCACTTCCTACAACGAAACGTATCAGACAGTTGCTCTGCATAGCTAGCTCCTGGCAACATAACTCCACATAGCTCCTCAATTGCACTGACATCCGTATCCCCTTTCTTGTTGCTCCACCTTCCAGCTCACTTTCAGTATCTTCCACCATGTCACATCATCCTCTGTGCTCTGTGCTTTTCCTACTTTTCCAACATCAAAGTTGCCCAGCATTTGTGACCCCTTTTTACCTGCCCCCTCCCTCACTGCAACATACCTGTCTCTTTCTTTCTATCACTTGACCCACCATCTGCTTCTTCCTCTTGGGAGCTAGAAGACAGAAAAAGAGGGAGTTCAGGGATGATTTACCAGTGAAAAAGAAAGTAATGGAGGAGGGAGGTAGTCTTGATGGGTGAGAATCACTCAGGAGGGGGGAAGTGTATCTCTCAGCATGCATCTTTATTATTTATGCTTCCATCACACACCATGCTAGAGTGAGCCATGATCATTTAGATGGTTTATTCTTCCTTGAACCAGTCACTTGTCATGGAAATTTGGTATGTCTCTATATTAATTCATATTATTGGTATTAATGGACATACAACATTTATGCAGTGTTTTGGCAGAATGGGGTCAAGGAGTCTTGAAAGCAATGTTTTTATCTAGATGGGTTTAAAGCTTGAGCACATTTTGGATATAAAGTTCTGCTTACACTGTATGACAAGTAATTTGATATGATCTGGCATTCCCCATGGCAGACATTACCCATCTTTCACTCAAGCCTGTACAGAAATAAAACAAACATAGAAAAAAAAAGTCTTGTATTCCCCTTTGGCACAAACTTTAGAATCCTAAATCCAGATGCAAAGCAAAGAAAAAAGAAAAAAGTAAAACGCCAAAATATAAAAATGTGAACATGTTAGATGAAAAATAGTGAGCTGCACTACAAGAGAGGCAAAAAAAAATCTTTTATTTATATTTCTTTTATGTAAGCTTCTGTGAACACATGTTTTTGATGTGATTAAGCTCCCTTAGCATGTCACATCACCGCTCTAGAGTAAGGCAAGAGACCAACATTAAAGGAGATGTATAATATAGTGCATGGTATCATTTATTTGTGTCTGAAGTGATTAGAAATTAAAAAAAAAAAAAAAAAACATAACATAATACGTTTGTTTGGGGCCTCTTGGTTTGGGTATCTCTCAATCGAGAAGTTTTTTAATAATGCAGTATATATCCCACCTTTATCTCCATTCAACTTCAAGGTAAAATCAAGCTGTGTTTGATGTGTTAAAGCAGGAAAAAAAAAGAATGAAAACAATCATTGTGTGTTGCTTTTTTGTTGACATAAAATTCTCATCAGCAGTTATTTCACTAAACCTAAAAATTAAATTTCACTGTTTCTGTTCACTGTTTGAGGAAATCTGTATCCTCATTGTCTTTCCTAATTTAGCATTAATTTTTCAATTGAATCACCACTATGTTAGAAGTATTATTCAATCAGTTTACTGTGTGGTAGTCTGAGCCCAGTTAGCTGTGTGTGCTAGTGTGTACTCTAAAGCTATTAATCTTCTCTTAAGGCCATTTATGCTCCATGTTGATGACGAAAAAGGAAACGGAAGGACAGTTTTGTACGTGTCCTACATTGTTTGTGCATGTTATTTGGTCTTTTTTCATGTAGCTTAGCAATCTGTTTTTTTCAACCAGAAATTGCAGGGGCAGTGCTAAGCAGAACAGCTGACATGCAACGAGCAAAATAAATAAACCAGAGAAGACGACAACGTCAACAACTGTCATAACTGTGTGAGTTTTTAAAAAAAAAAAACTATGCAAGTGTTTAGTGCGTGTTGATATTTGGAGACAACCATTTAGCAGCTTATTACCACCACCAACCCGTGTCTGAATCTGACGCTGGATGGCAGGAGTGAACTCTGAAATCTGCACTGCCCACTAGTGGAAGAATTGACTTAAAGTGTTACTATACCGCCCACTTTTTGCATAACTCCACCCACTGCTGAATTTGAAAACTGCCTGAAACTGCAAGGGCTGGGGTGGGAGGTGTGGGGTGATCAGGAGCAGAGAGTGGGCAGGTCAGGGTGATTGACAGACAGCATCCCAGCTCACTAGCACACAGAGTGGTATTTTTGGTGGAAGACTTTTCTTCCCCTGAATCTCCTCAGCTACACAAGAACAAGGTGGTCCTGAACCGTATCAGTCTGAGCTGCTAGCACTGTTAAGTTGACCTGTCAGCAGCTCCAAAAGCTCTGGAAAGCTGTGGAGACTCGCAGGTTGTGGCAGCTGCAAGAAGTGCCGCTGTAAGTAGCTGCTTTGAGCTGTTGTCTCCAGATGAGGATCAGTAAAGAATAAAGTCTAGTGACAATTTTACATGCCTCAAAACCAAAAATCCTTGCAGGAATATTTATTCAGAAACTCTTTGAAAGAATAGAAGTCTGAAACTAGCAAACTTATACCATATAAGCTCACTTCCCTTGATATGCGTTGGTGGGTGTGGTTTCCTCTGCGTGCAAGGTGAAGACACATCTGTCTGCATCTGGAGGGAAGGGCTGTGGGGTTTTTAAAATTTCTCATGACGTAGATTACCTCTCTGTAATGAAAAACATAACCTAGTTTTACCTTGTAAAGGGAGTTATGAGCCATTTTTTGACCACAAAATCCCCTTTTTAAAATAAATTTTAAAAAATACAAATTTTGTCAACAGTATATGTGATTTTCATCACAATTAAGTAATACTGTGTTGTTTACAATTCAAAAAACACATTTTTGGGTGCACTACCCCTTAAACAACAGATGTTGACATATGACAACATTTGAAACAAACTATTTACATGCGTAAGGGAGCAAAAATGGGCCTTTAGTTTTCATTTGTTTGCTTCTAGGCTTATTAAACATTTAAAATCTATAAAGAGCTCAACTTGTGGAGATAAATCTTAGAAAAGAAGCTAATGTAATTTGTCTCATTGTTTTTTTGTTTTTTTTTCTTTTCAAACCAAAACAGGTCACAAATATTTTATGAAGACCCTGGGAATGTGTCAGCTTGCTTGAAAATGGCATAATGTATCTCCTCTACAGTAATTTTTAGAGGAATCTCAAGTTGAGTCTGCATTAGATTTTGTGGAAAATATATATATTTTTTTTTACACATAGCCATACTAGATAAAATTGTCAAACTAAATAAACAACCATTGTTTCATGCTCTGCTTTGTATTTGTATGCAAACAAGAGTCTCGAGTTTCATACTTTCCATGTATACAGTGTAATTATATGCATGTTACGGGTAATTAAGCCTACACTGAGGCTTAAAGTGCTGTAGGTGTTTCAGTTATATAAGACTGAGATCACAACTAAGTAGGTTATTATCCCTTTCTTTCACAAACACACAAACTTCACTTTCAATACTATAATTTCAAATAGGCTGAGAATATCTCAGCCTTTTCCTTGTGCACCCATTTCTATAGTAGCCACTTCTCCATTTGTAGATAAGACCGCAATCATATAAAGCCTCTCCCTCTTTTCAGAGATTGTTGTGACTGTAAAAACATTCACTCCATGAGTGGCAGAAGCACCAATGTGGGCATAATGGCTTTGTATCTGGGAAGGTCGCCACTTGGACATCATGAATCAATTGAAAAAGTCTGCACAGTCAATGTTAGCATCTGCTATTTTCCCATTACGTCTGCAATGACTCTTTGTGCTGAGAAATTTGTTAGGCAGTTGCCATGTGTAAACATGTGAAATTATAAGTGTAGTAGGGAAAAAATACGGCATACAAGCTCCAAGAGACCTTTTTCTGAACTAAAGTAATGTGGATTTTGATAAATTGCTGGCTGCACAGCCAACCAAAGACAGAAAACAAGAATATGTGGACAAATGCCCAAGCTCTTGTAAACCACAATGACTCTTCAGTGACTGGGGGCAGACCCCAAAGTGTTAAATATTTCTGATGCTGTCTTCTCAAGATCATTGTAATAAATTAATTCAAATTCAAATGCTTTAAACTGAATACATCACCCTGCACCACTGGTTAAGATTCTGGGGACTACTGTTAATTTTTGTTCTGAAAAAAGATCCAGGCTTTATTTTTTTTCTACAGTATTGTATCTCCAAATAAAGAGAGATTTTTCTATCAATCCTGAAACAACAGCTAACTTTACCTTTGTCATCGCGAGTTCAAAGAAAGGTCATAAAGGCAGGGACAGTTCATCAGCCTGCAGATGGTAACAGCAGGATGCATCAGGACAGATGCGAGGTGTCATAAACATGCATACATCTGTTGGCATGCACCATGCTTTCTCTCTGTAAACTAATGACATCCAATATTCATCAGTGGTGGGAAATTCTCTGCTTGTACATGCCTGCATACATTACTATGTGTGCACATGTGTGCAGAATGAAAACTAATATTTGTAGTATTTTATGTCAACATTCAGCAGTGCTGAGCTGCTACAGTGCAGGAAAAAAAACTTGACATTATTTTATCACTGACAAGAATCCTTCATGAGGGATGTAGTTACTCCTTTTGACCACTAGAGGCTCTCTATTACTCACATTTGAAGTCCTGCACAGACCATTAGACTGGTGTTCGCTGCACACGGCTGGTGCACAGTAGTTCAGAATAATATTTAAGCTTCAGTCCTCTCAGCTGTATCCTGCATCCATCTTGATGTGCCAAATTTAGCATTCCTGATGGCATATTGAATCATGAAGATGGAAACTACAAACATAGGTCAGGAGGCTTCAAATATGCATCCATGGTGCATGTAGAGTATGTTTTAATGATGTAAAATTTCATGTTTTACCTAAAATGTGTACGGTGATCACAGATTCCCATATGTAATTCATCCCACATATTGAATGTGTATCTGTATACATTTTTTACTTATTTTAACATTTATTTGCACACCATTTAGACTCACACACACACACTTGATCAAATGCCTTTAGCTTAATGTCCTGTGTTGTTGTAAGTTTTTCTGCTAAGGTAATGAAGAAGTCCCTTTTAGAGTGAAACAAAGTATTGCACTCATTTGCTTTACATTTAATTCTAATTATTTGTATTAGATACAAACCGCCTCTAACATTGCAGCAGTCGGAAGTCGATATATGTGGTGACTAACGGTGAATTAAAGGAGGACTCTTTCTCTACCAAAGAAGCACTAAACTGCAGCTTGAACGCCTCCTCTCAGCAATCCTTCAGCATTTGGAGTTGAATCATAAGCAACCTTGTCTTTGATTTTCTGGATTGCTTAACTCAATCCTTGTCTTTGAAACTTAACTCTTCCTCTGTGGGTTTGAGATTTTGTCAGCTCTGAAAAAAGTGTGTGGTGATCTTTGCCCCTCCTGTGTCACGGTCACCTTACTACCTGCACTGAACTGAATGTTCTCACTTCCTGAAGTAGAACTTTTTTTTTTTCTTGGCTGAAGGACATCTTGCTTGTTATGATTTCTTCACCAGGGGGTGCTCAGTTGTGTACTCTTTTTAAGGTTTAGCTTTTGTTGTCTGGATACAAAATTCAATGACCACAGTTGTATAAGATGTTTCAAGCTAATCTATTGCTTTTGCTACATTCCCATAGTGTTTTTAGGTCACTATGAGCATGTATGAACGTATACAGCATTGGCATCAGCTAAGGGAAGTTAGCTTTCTACAGAAGCAACCTGGAATCTACTGATTTTTTCATGTTATTTAAACTTATTTTTACAGACACTGCCAGATAGTTTATGTTTGTAAGTTCTAACCAGAGCTTATTGTTTGCCTTTAATTAATCTGTCAGCAAAGTGAAAGTATCATTTTGAACTACAGTCCTGTGGAAAAGTTTGGATCCGCTCTTTATTTTATCCTCCTTTCAAACACCCAGGCTTTGTTTTAACCTTTTACAATGGTCTCAGGTAAAAAGTTTTTTTTGGCTTTGTTTTTTTAATACTTTGACTACTTGTTATGCCATGTAATAAAAAAGAATATTAGACATGTGGAAAGCAAAAGTAAGACTGTAAGGCCTACAAAAAACTATCTATAGCTGATCTGAAAGTGGCACCCTTGGGGAAAAGGAAAAAAGTAAAACAAAGTCCATCCACAACCTAAAGCCTGACAGGACCTTAAGAGATACACTTGGTCTTCATGTTGAACCATTTACTGTTCACTGAAGCCTCATCAGAAATGGTCTCTGTGGAAGGATCACTGTCAAATAGCCATTATTAAAGAAGGGAAATGGGGAGAAAAGGCTGAGGTATGCCAAATGACACAAGAACTGAACTGAAAATCCCTCTTACGGAGTGATGAATCCTCCCCAGAGCCTGGCCCTAAACATTAGTAAAGCATCATCTTGACAGAGAATGGAACAAATGGCAGCAACATCCAAAGAAGAGCTTTTAGCAGTCCTTTAAGAAACCTGAATAACTAATCCTGAAGACTACTTTTCAGAAATTACAGGAAAGCATGTCTAAGAGGGTTCAAGCCATGCTGAAGAAGAAAGGCAGCCATGCCAAAAACTGACTTGAAAGCTTCCAAGAACAATCATCATCACATCTGTTTGTATTTTGTTTGTGCCTGTTTCAGTAAATCACAGAACCTGTTTTACTGGAAGAATATAATTTAATGAGGTGGCTCTAAACTTTTTGACTTTCTTTTTGTTCAGTAGAAAATATTCATTCACTCATGCCAATCAATGCCAAACATCAAGATAATAAACCCCAAAATACATCACTTTTGTACTGTGTGTGTAAAAAGCTTCACAGAAGAACACAGCAGCTGCTGCATTCGAATCAGCATCCTTTCGGTTTACTCTGAGAAGTTGCTGGATTTTTAGGGAACACCCAGGATCTGCAGCTCCGCAGTGCTCAGTTTCAAATGGAAATCAGCTGTTATCTATTGTGTTTGAATATGTTTCCAGTTGCATGTGCCTGCGTGTGTTTAGGGGTAGATTATGTGACCCAGCGGTTTGAGCTTTTATCAGAGCACTCAAAGCCCGTGTCTGTTTGTGTTGCATGAGATAACACGTTTGATGCTCTTTCTGGCAGCGCTGCACACGTTTGAAGCTTGCGTGTCTGTTTTATACATGTCTGCGTCTCCTGCGAGTGTGAGAGAGAGGAGGATTGTGGGTGCGACTGCGTTTGTTGCGCTGCTCTCTGCCGCTGTGCTCAGAATGCTGATGTGTCACGCTGCAGCACTGCCCCACTTATCCAGCTAACCTCTCTTCCCTCCCTCCTTGCCTTCCTTCCTCTCCCCTCTCCTGTGTTGCTTTCTTTCCATCACATTCTTGCTTTTCCACCCTTTTCCAGATTGCTCTCCTTTTTCTTTTATCTCCTCACTTTATCCTTTATTTTTTGGTATGCTCTCCTTAACCATGCAGTCACATCACCTTTATTTCTTTTGTACTCTGCCTTTTCTTTCTGTAGCTGCTTTCAGAGTGTACTAATGCACCATTGTGTGTATTCATATGTCCTTACTGTAGGTGTGTGAGTAAGACACTGAGTGCTTGTTAGTTGTGTTGGATTTCTTTGTCCATTTTACAGATGTTGATGAAGCGAAAGAGCACACCGACCCAAGAACAAGCACCTCCCGCCTGTTGTTTCCCTCTCTCTCACACACGCACACATGCGCACAAAACAGCTCTGTTCTTATCAACCAATCACATCAACCCCATCCGCTCGCATCAACTAGCTGTGCGAAGAGCTATAGCCTGTGACAGCCGCAGCCCCCGGCAACCCACATATGTCCATGCCAGAAAGCGGAGGCTAGCGCTGCAAAGCTGTCTGTGTGTTGGCAGCATCTGTCCCTCTGCTGAGCAGAGCAGGATCTATGATAATGAAATCTGGCCACCCTCATCTCATGATGTAAATACAGAAAATAATGCACTAATGTCGATTTTGTCCTACAACGACTGCAATTTCTGTTGAAATAATATCAGGGAACATCTGCTTCTGGTCATGTGGAGCCATGGATAAGTGATAATGAATTTATTAGATAGGATAATGAGCCTTGATTGAACAGAAGATAGTTTTTTTTGTGTCCAGGATTGTCAGTATTGCAGAAAGCCTGCCAGTTTGACTGGTGAGGGTTTAAAAGGATCAGAGATGAACAAGACTGTTACAACGCAGTCCATGCATAACATATGCTGCCAAGATCTGAGACTACTTTAGAGGGCATTTTCCACAAGGTTGCTGGAATCTAGCTTCCACAAGGATTTCCATAGATCAGCCTCACAGCCCCGAGCAGGCGAGGTTTACTTTCCAATCTAAATGTCTTTCTAAAACTTTCTTTTATTTATTTTTTTCAGGTGAGTGAAACAGATAACTTAAATCTGTATAGTAACAAGAAAACACAAGCTTCAAGCTCAACATTGAAGTGATTTCTTAATGAGCATGCTGCACTGGGTTTTTAAAACTGTTTGAATTCAGTGTTTTGCTCAAGGGATTGTCTATTCATAAATGTAGCACCATCACCTCTTCAATGCGCCACTGCCACTACTGTGATCGATTGGTCTAGATCTTCTTCAGACCAGCTATAATTAACAATTAACAGCCAAAAAGACATGTAAATCTTTATTTACAGGTCTGTATTCAGTTCAAATAAATGTCTGGTACTCTTTATATGATTTATGTGAATTAAAAAGGCCGATTCATTTTCATAATTTGTCTAAAATAGATTTTGTCCACAAAAACGTCCTAATCTTGACTGCCTTAGTTACAGGTCAATAATGTATGACCAGATAATTAGCATTACGCTTCTCCTCTGACTTTCTAGACAGATTTAATGTCTGTCTAGAAAGTCCACCATGTTACATTTAAAAAAGAATATTAAATAGAAGTCTACCCTTTCATTGATTCCAAAATCATCTTTGATAGTTCAGGTCCTGGTGGATAAGCGAACCAAACAGGCCCAGGCAGGTTTCTCCTGGGCCACATCCTGCAGCTCGTCTAAGTTTGTCTGAAAAAGCTGCATCTGAAACAAGTTTTACTCTTAAGTCAGTTCTGGTCTGCTACATGATACACCAGCCTTTAGGCTTGTATAGTAAACTACCTTCATCTGATGCTAAGCTATTTTTTAAATGCATTCATTGATTAATTATTGTCATTGCTGCAGATTTCCATTTTTTTTTTTTTTTTTTTTGTCACACTGTGCGAACTTTATCCTCTCTTAAGGCTTTGTGGCAAGCGGAGAGGGCACATGTGGGCCGTACAATATTGTCAATGATCCCTGTATGATGATCATGACACATCTCATTGACTTCTGTCGTCTGAGACACTTAAAAGGAAGAAAGAGCTGAGCAAGTATATTAAAAATTAAACATCTTCTTCAGGTAATGAATCATTGTTTGAACATATGTATACCTATGAGACTGCTCGGACAACAATCTTCTTTTTTCCCTTTCATGTCTTACAAAATAGCTGACGAAGATGGTGTGTGTGTGTGTGACCAAGATTCATATCACTAAACAAAGGAAAATGTGCTTTATTTCAGTCACAGCATCATTCAGCGCTGCAAGGCTGCATAATAACAGGCTCTCTTAGATAAGACTGTTTGATATGCCTGAGAGTGCACTAAAGCTACTTGAAGCTTGGATGAATGTCGGAACATCTAAAGAAACCATGAGGAGAAAATGGCACACATGTTATACCACACACACACACACACACACACACACACACACACAGATCCTTGTTCGTCTGTTGTGTTGCCTCCTTGTGGCAAAAGCAGCGTGACAGTGTTTGGTATCGACCAGGGTAAGATGTGTAATCCACTCTACGGGTGTTTGTTTAGGTGGTTCCAGAGTGTGTTGTGTTTTCCTGTGAGTCTTGTGGTTACTTGCAGAGTGAGTGTGGCGTGTAAAGTAATTACTCAGACAATAAAGCCTGCCTCTTTTGTTTTTCACAACCAACAAGGAGACATTTTTTGTACCACATTTTTTTTTTTAAATATATGAAATTGCTTTCATGATTAAAAGTGATGTTTAAAAATCAATCTTGATTTCATAACACTTAAATTTGCAATAACAGTTGCATTTTTCATTTGACATTAAAAGCAAAACATAGACTTGATTTGAGAAGACACCGCTTATTCAGTGTTTCCACACATTTCTGATGTCAGTTATGGCAATTTTACGGATTTTAGGTGGGTCACCTTTAAAAGCAGATGGTTGTAAAACTACTGTGTTGCTGTACTTTGCTTATTACCCACAATTTTCCACATACTGCTGCTCAGAATCTTGCTTATCATACTAAATGCTTAGGACGTTTTGCTCACTTGTTGCCGGTTTATTGATGGGTTGATGAGGCTGCACAATGATGAAAATGATTGTGGATTTTTACAGACAAACATTGTCAACTCATTACACTTTGATTTCAGCTTCAGTCTGGCTGCCTCCACTCCAATCAATTTCCCATAGCAGAGGGTGTTCGATTTTCCCTAATCAGTCTCTAGAGACCTGTATATGAACATAACATCACTATCAGGCTATATAAGTTTTTAGCTCCACTCCCAATTCCACTCAGAGTAAGAAAAAAAAAAAAACATCTTAGCATGCTATTATATTTATCATTTAATAGCCATGTCTCTGGAGTAGCCACAAAAAGCAAAACATGTCCAATTAAAGCATCCGTGTTTGAGTGCACAGCTTAACAACCCTGAAAAATTGCAGCGGTATTCCTGCCCCGGGTGCTGCTTGGCTGATAAGTGCTCCTGCGGCAACATTGTTGTTTCATATTACAATTGCTAACCCAATCTCATGTCAAAAGATGAAATGAATGTGATGTTTAACACCAGAAATGTTTCATAGTTTTGGAATCAAGACTCCAAAAATTGTAAAATTACCAAGTTCTACTTGCCTTGTTGCATGTTGATGCATAACTCTTGTTTATTTGATCACAAGTACTTTAAGAAAGGGCAGAAAGTGCAAATCCACAGAGTTTTATTACACTCTGAGCACCTTTAGGAAAGAGGCAGCTTGATCCAGCACAGTGTCTTCATCAGTCTTTATCAATCATTGCACTTTTCGACTTCCTTCCCACTCGCTAGGCTTTACTTTTCTGCTGCACTCTCACCTGCAAATAGTAAAGGTTGGGTGTTCAAGCATTAGATGCAGATGGTTATGGTCTATACTTCACAAAATGCATGATTAGACAGTTCGAAACATCACCAGATTACGGCTTACATGTTTTGACATCCATGCAAAATTATTCCTGCCATGTCATGTTAATGCTGCCGGCAGAAAACAGCACAGCGAAATTTTACTGCCTCACAGTTTACAACTGTGGGTTGTGACACTACTGAAGTATGTTTTGCACAAGTGGACAAATGTGTGTGACATGTTTTCGGCTGAAACTGGGCTGCAGTAGCAGATGGATCAGACTTGGTAAGCACATTCAAAGGTGTGAACCCAGGCAGAGTGCTGCATATTATCTTTGCTTTTTCGTTTTTCTGTTTGTTTGTTTATTTCTATTTTACTTGGCAGTGGATATTTTACAAATAATGTATCAGTAAAAATTTATGCCATGAAAAAATAATTACTAAATGCAGTCAGCGTTGCCCCCAAAAGTGGACATTTTAGTTGTTTCTTTTCTAAACTTGGAGCACATCTTCCAAAACAGAGAGAGAAAAATTATTATTTTTTTTATTATTATTATTTTTTATGGTGGTTCTGTTTATGGTTGCAATAGAGTGGGAGACTGAGAGATATAAAAAACAGATATTCAGAGGGATAAACCTGCAGATGGAAAAGCAGAAAAAAAAAATCTTGGAGGGATGAAAGCCGCAACCCCAGTTTGCTGCCGTGGAGAAATAACTGTTTTCAAACATGTTTTTTTTTTTTTTTTTCTGCAGTGGAAACAGAGTCTGATGGGACAAAGAGGAGGGAGAGGATTTTAGCAAAGTTAAATAAGATTTATATCTCCGATATAGAAATGAAACCCAAGAAGGAAAGGGAGAGGGCAGAAGATGAAGGTGGCATGATTGGAAAATAGAGAGAGAAGGAAGTTTTTGGAGTAACTGGGTTTTGTAGAGTCAGCCTAGAGGAACTGCCTGCAGGCCCCCTGACTTTGGTTATAAGGCAGAGATACACATTAAACCCATGGCACACACACACACACACATATTGCACACATTTAGTCTTGCATCATCTCTCCACTTCCCCAAGTGAGCTTTTTAGTGTCTGCTGCTTTCCTCTATCTTCCTCTCTCCGTATCTACTATCTTTGTCTGTTTCATCAGCTCCAGAGGGTTGCGTTGGGGCATCAGGATTCAATAAGACTAACCTTTATCTCCACCAATCCACAGTGTTCATAATGACAACCTATTCTTCCTCCTCACCTCCTCACCCGCTACCTCTTCTTCTTCTGTTGCTCCAGGCTCCCTAAACCCAATTAGCCTGTTGCAGCTAATGAAATGATGACAGCGTGCATGCGGGCGGGTGTATGAGTGTTTGTGTGTGTGTGTGTGTGTGTGACCAGCATGAAATAAGATATATCCATCCAACCGATGAAAGTTACGTCTTTGCCTCAACAAAACAGCAAAATAAAAAAAGAAGGTGGGATACAAACATAAAAACCCACTGAAAGGAGGACATGAATCTAAGGACTCCTGAATGTATTTAGCTGAACAATATGGTGACTGTTGGGGCTTGTATGATGAAGAGTACCTTCAAATATTTTTTGTGCTTTCGAGGGGGAATAAAACTAAATTACATTTGTTATTTGAATGAAACAGCAAAATAAAATGGATTTGAAACAACTGGCTTTCTGGGGACTCCAAAGTCAGCCTGTAGTCAATATGCACCGTTTCTGCTAGTGTAGCTGTATTGAAACTACTGCAGTGCGGCGCTGCAACAAAATGTTTTTTTTTAATTCAACACATGGAGCTCTGTAACATCTCATAGATATATTTAAGTGTCATAAGTCTGTATTAAACAAAGCGGCTCCCGAAAGTTGGAGAGAAAGCATCAGCATTCAGTGGCTTGTGTGTTTTTCTGTAAGTCTTAATGGATTTTCACGTGACAGTGCTATGAGCATGCTCGCCTGTTGTTCAGTTATCCAGAGGGAGAAAGGAAGTTTGTTGTGTTGCCATTATCCTTGAGACACACTCGCAGAATGCTGCAAGGGGCATCGGCCAACTCTCTCAGCTGCACCAGCAGAGCGAAGGCTACAGGGTTAACCAGTTACTGTACTGATCTTCTCTGTTACAAAAGAGAGAAAAAAAAATAAAAAATCATGATTTAACTGTAAATCAATCAGTTTAGATGTCCTCTTTGCCACATGTTCTCTTTTACAGGATGGTCATGTCTTCTTTCCACCCTGCCACCATCTCACAGCCTCAATAGGATATTTATGAATTACACTCAAGTATGCTCTGTTGTTCACACCACAAACAAACTAAAATTCATTTCACTCATCAGCAATAAAAATATCAATGCCTTTTGTCAACTGCAGTGTTATGGCTGCATGATATGAGGAAACACGTGACATGCAACAACACCACTAAAAGTTGTGACGACGATTCGTTCTGTGATAACTGAAATTTGACGCTTCTTTGTTGTTTTCTCATACAGAGTTTCACTCGCAAAACTCTCATGCAGACATTGTTGAATTTTATAGCTTTGACTATAATAATATTGTTGTTGTTTTAGCTAAAGCTAAATTTAAGCAACTATTTCCTTCTTCCTAATAAAAATAATTTGGTCATCAACATAAACAGATCACCTACAGTGGCATCCTGCAGCCTAAAGATTAGAGATAAAATAGGAAATTGACAGTCTTTGCAAAGGTTCGAAGCAATTCCTTTACAAACTTTTGATAAATTATAGTAAGATTTTAGTTTTATAGTGGGTTGTCTACAGCTCCTTGTATTTGTACTATAAGTGTAAGTAGAGATTAAATGTGTTTCCCTTGGTGCTTAGTACAAGTACCCACCATGTCTCGTGGGTTATCTGTGTTTGTAGTGTGTCATCCCTCTTGTACCCAAAATAGTTCCAACTATTTGACGTGCTGTTCTTTTAGCAAAAAGTTCTTCATCCACAATTTGGTCGCTCCTTTTGTTACCTTCCACCATCACACCGCTCTCTTCATGTGCTCTGTTGCCACAGCCATTAGAGTCTACATACCTACATGGATGCCTGCTCCATTTAGATGCTTTCGCAATGATGAAGGTACATTTTTTGTATATTGTGTATATGTGGTATGAGAACTTTGAGAACACAAACAACCATAGCTGACTTTTTTTTTTTCTAATCTCCTGGAATTTTTCACTAAATGAAAGATTTTAAAATGCATTGCTTCATACAGCTGTCCTTTTCACCAGCTGAGCCTTTCCCTATAAGAGCGTGGACATGTACGTTACTTGGTAGCAAAGCATTGCTTGTGATACAGTGGACCACGTCATTATGCAACTAAATGGGACATAGTTTTCGAATAACATAAATCCAGATGTTATTTGCTGGAATCAGTGTCTCAGTAGTGGAAATAAATATCTGGTTAATGCAAGATTACAACATTGTACATGTTACTGCAGAGCTGATCCAAACTGTAAAAGAAGACAATGAGAATAAATAGAAGAGATTTCGAGATAATCACAAGCTTTGACATCCTTGACTGACAGATTTACTAGCAGTGGTTTTCTTGAGGCAGACAAGTTGCACGTTAGAGGTCAAGTACTTCAATGACTTTGTGTATTTTATGCAGATTATAAATTAATTTCACTTTGCACTTTATAGTGTGTTTTTAAGGTGGTTCAATTTAGAGGACTGTTAGAGTTATATTAAAATTCAGATTACATGGCTGATTGTAGTAGGCCATACATAATTTGTACCACAAAGAAAGTAAGAATTTTACAATTAATATTCAATTCTGTCCAATACAAACACTTTACGTCTTCAGTTCTCTTCCTCTGTTTTTGGATAGCCTTTGTCTAAATGTTGTATCTCAGGTACATTTCTTCTCAGATATGGAAAAGAAGCCTGATGCAAAGTTCTGATGTTTTTTACTCTTGATCATTGCAAAAACTCCTGACAGAAAAGCTGAGTCAGATACTTACAACTCTGCCAAGGTTATGGTATAAGTTAAGATACTGTAGGTATGGATGGCTTTGATATTTTTTGCAATGACTTTAAGTGTAATTGTTTTTTTATTTGTTTTTTTTTTATTTGTTTTTTTTTTTTTGTATAAAACACACAGTTAATTTTCAAATGCTGACCCTGACATTCCTTAGTGAAACTATCCACTTCATTAGTGTCTGAAATTGGTTATTCTGGGGAACAACTCTGTCCTGCTTACCCTCTCCACTGGACTTCCATTAAAAGTCAATTATGCAGTTGTAGCTAAATTAAAAGCTGAATTTATATCCAGGAGGTATGCAGAATCAGTAACATAGATATCTGCAGTGAGTCAGTGCTCTCTCTCTGTCCCTGTGACTTTGCATAGTCTTTTCCGGAAGAGCACAGAACCGAAACAAAAGGAAAGAAAGTGGGTGCATGGAGGGGAGGGGGGATGATGGAGACGAGGAGGAGGAACTCATTAGTAGAAGAGTTTAAGTGGAATGATGAGAAGAAGCTTGAGGGAAGGACAGGATGAGATAAGACAGGATTTAAAGTGGGAGAAAGTGAGTGAAGGAAGGAAGGAGAGGAGAAATGTGTCACTTTTAACAGAGATTGGAATGTCATGCAAACCTTAACCCTGGTTTATATTTAGTATCAGATATATGTAAAGATAAATATTGTGTACAATATCTTTGCACAATGACCAACTTTTCATCACAATAAAATGAAAAGATTCAGGATTCCACATTAATTGTTTTATACTTCTTTACATTTATTTATTCATAAACAGGATTGTCAAGTCCAATGACTAGTAACCAAGTATTCTTTTTGAAATTAAATCCAGTTCTGTGGTGGTCAAATTTAAACAGATACAAATAATATAAAATCACATCCACAATCACATGCCAACAAGTAATGGACATGGAAGCTCATTGTATTTGAGGATAGGACACAAAATCAGTGTACATGCTAAAAACACCAAATAGTTTTTTTTTTCTCTCCAAAGCAGCACGTAAGTGAAACATCCCTAAAACACATCCATCACCTCATCCAACAGGAGAAAGTTTCACAAGGAGCTGCAGCCAAATTTATATTACGGCGAGATGTCATCCAAACTGGACAAATGACTTTGTTTTCGAAGTGCAGCCAGAAATGAGATGAGTTGTCAGGAACAGATCACAAAGTACACAAAAGAACATCAACCACTGATAAAGAGGGATAGAGTGCAATTCACAATGAGTTGATTTTTTTTTCTTTCTTTTTTTTGGTCCAACAAAGCTTTGTCCAGTAACCTGCAGAAGTTTATTTACAGATTAATCAGACTGAAAGTTGGTTAATTGCCCATAAACTATGCCAATATATAATTCAATGGTATATTCTAAAGCTGTATATAAATACTCCTTTACAGAAACATGTTTGTGTTTACTATAGTATTACTTTAGGTTCTAGAAACAGAAAAAAAGATCATGATGTAAAAGTCTGAAAAACGACTTGTTAAAAAAGACACTGTTAATTTCTACTAATAAAGGGACTATCATCACTTTTACATCTCATTCAGATGTATCTGTAAAGCACAAGTTCAGGAGAGTTGTCTCAAAACAGTCCAATTCAAACCAAGTTATTGGAGTCCAATTATAACCCAACTAAAATAAATCCATAATATGATCCACATTAGTCCAATTTATAATAACTGTATTCACATAAGCCAAAAAAAAAAAAAAAAAAATGAATAAAATATAATAAAAAAATAAATAAAAACAAGCGTAATGACAGATTCCATCTTCTTTTCAGTTCAATTCCCCATCCTGAGCATAGGCAGGCAACAGGCAACAGTGGAGAGGAAAAACTTCCTTTTAACAGGAAGGAAAAAAACTTCCATCAAAACAAGATTGACTTTAATTCAGGGTGTCCATCTGTCTCGACCAACTGGGAGTGGAAGGGACAGAAAAGTACGGTGGCCAGGAAGTGCAAAACAATGCAAAGTGAAAAACTTTTACATTTTCAGGATGCACATTTACAACATGGAAACCATGTTCATATTTGGAAAGCAAAAGTAAAATATCGGAACACTTTATAATACATAAAAATGCAACTGTACAAAACATGAAACACTTTTACAATCCTTGATGCAAACTTTTACAAAGTTCTAGAAACACAACAGGAAACCACTCAAATGATGGGTATCGATAGGATCCAGCAGACATGTACTGTTCGTTCTGTTCTCTAAAGAGGAAAACACCTTTTAGTGAGTGTTGTGGACGTTCCCTCCATGTCCTGAACGATGTTGACAAGGAGGCATGAACCCCATGGTATCACTTCCGGGTCAGGTTTTTGTAATTGTTTTTCCAGAACTCATAAAAGTGTTTCGCTAAACTTGTTAAAGTGTTTTGCTAGATGTTAAATGGTCCCGAAGATTGTTAAAATGCAGTTGCATATGTAAGTTTGCGCTTAGGATTATAAAAGTGTTTCACATTTTGTACAGTTGCTTTTTCTGAAATGTAACAGCAGAGGGAAGGGTTGGGTTGGGGGGTGTACATTTTTTAGTTTAATTATGTAAGCAGTTTCATTTTATTGGAGGGGTTCTTATTTAGCAGTGTGTTTTCATCTATTTATTGGAGCACAGCAACTTGACTCAATTGTAAAGTTTTGAATGTTGATCTCTGAGTGCAAGTAAAAGTGGAAATGTGTCAGGGGTCCAAATACATCCTCACTCTGTGTACCTTTTCAGAATAGCGCTCTCTTCTTCTCCTTCTTTAAACACATGCACACACATCCACACACACACACACACACACACACCTGTGTCCCCAGTGAGTCTGCTTGTGAAAGACTTCCTGAAATACCCTGTGATCATCATCCCATGGGGATTTGCAAGCAGAATGATGCGATTTTTCTCAGCTTCTGCATAACAACATGCGCATATATTCACACACACCCAAGTAAACACATGGATGGACAAACAAGATGAAAGCATCGTCATTATCTGTGTCATGTTCAAGGTGTGTATGCATGTGTGTGTGTTGTGCCCTTGGAGCTGCAGGCTATCTCAGTGCTGTGAGAATCAGTCATAATTCTTCCCACTTAATTATGTTACAAAATATGTTAACTGCACGAGTGTGTGTGGGGCCATGTTTGTGCATAATCACATCCATCCTCTCTCTCCATATATTTGTCCCTTTCTCGTCCCTCCTCAGTCACCTAAAGGCTTATATCCATATAAATTCACATGCAGCACGCTTTCAAAGACTGCCTTCATAAAGACTCTCCTTACCCATCAGCAATTTGACTTTAATGTTCTATCTGAAACACTCCCACTTCCTTAGGAAACATCATCATGCCTGTGATGTACTGCAATCATATCACTGCCGCTCCTTGCCTGAGGGGCTTGTTTGTCAAATACAGACGCAACTGTCATCAAATTCCCCATTTTCTCTCACACATGCCTCCCTTTTACTGCTGCTGTGTGTGTTTGTTGGATTTATTCATGATAATGAGCTTTATAGTGTAGTGATTCCTGCTCTACAAATATATTGGCTAATTTGCAACTTTTCATTGTGATTGAAAGATTTTAGATAACACCATAAATGTGAATTGGTAATTTCATCTCAGGCAGACGTCTTAAAATGTAAGGATAGGGACGTTTACAAGTTCATTTTAAAGCATTGACCTCCAGGCCTGAACAACAAGTGGCAAATAACAAGTGCAAAAACTGCCATCTTTCACTCTCTACAGCAGCCCCCAGTAAGAACACCCAATTTTGAAGCAGAAATAAACAAATTAACAGCCTGGTGTCCTATTTAAAGAGCAGTGGAGTACCCTAGTACAGACTGAAATGCAGACAAGAGGAAGAGGATGAACCAAAACATTTTTTTTTTTTTTGTGTGTTACAGTTGTTGTGCTGTATTAGCATAAGAAAAAAGGAATGACAGTAATATGGTACTGAACAAAGAAAACCTGCAGTATATGTACTGACAAAGATATAATAAAGATGTTACTGGTTGGCAAAACAGTTTAGATGTCAAAGTAACTTCCAGTTGAGTGTCAGAGTGAAAGTGTTTCCAGGAAAGATAATTAGATAATATAACAGGATATGGAGTAAATACTCAACTAACTGAAGAGGCAACATTATGGTGGTTGATAGGCAGCAAAGATTGCTTCATATCTAAATGCAGGTATGCTTATCAGGCTTTATGTTAATCTGACTGTTTGTTTAGCTGTTCATTTATTAAAAGCATATTTTGTATTGTTCTAAATATGTGAAAACACAAGCTGACATGATGATTGCCTGATGTTTTGATATGTTTGATAGTCATTCCTGTTTTTTTCTTTTCTATATTGTGTGCGATGTCTGTGTATTTAGAGGTGCCACACCATGAGCCGAATTCCATTGATTCTGGTTGACTGTAAAATAAATTACCTCTAATTAACTAATTAATTAAGTAACTGAGTTTGATGGGGAAGTTCATGGAAAAGTATGTGGGCTAAGAATTGCTGTTATATATTTAGGAAAAAAATGCCAGTGTGCTTCTAGCTTTAGAGAAAGAGAAAGTGGAGAAAGGGACCATATAGCTATAACTACTGTCTGCTCAAACACACACACACACACACAAACACACACACACACACACATATTGTCCACAGTGATTCTCAGTATCCCTCTATAATGATGTTGAGCTGTTGCCCAAATACTTATCGATTGCCTCTGAGCTGGTGGACCTGATGGAGCATGCACACACACACACTCACACACCCACACAAATACACACACACACACAGTGCTGTGAGCAGACTTCACTGCGGTAAAGACATAGTGGGAAGAACTGGATAAAGTTGGGAGATGATGATGTAGAAATATGTCAATATTCTATGCGAATGATCACAAATGAGTAGTTAAAAAAAAATTGCTAAGTATACATAAATAATTTAAAATTCCCGAAACAATAAAACAATAGTTTCATGTTATTATCATATCAGGTGTGCAGCAGTAAACTATGACTACAAAATTTTTACTCTGCTAAGATCTCCCACCCTCCCCTGGACTAAATATGAGCCATTTAACTGCATTTGAAGTACAACAGACACGTGCAGAGGGTGCATGTGCAGAAGGTGTAGAGGGTGGACCTGATCTACACCCTCTTCAGGGTATTGGAAGGGGTATGGGAATTTGGCCAACCAGTCTACATGTGCTTTGGGGACTTGAAAAAAGCATTCAACCGTGTTCCCCTGGTACTGTTGTGTGAGGGTGCTCTGGGAGTATGGCGTGCCGGACAAGCTGTGACTGGTGCCAGAGCTTGGTCTGCAGTGCCAGCAGTAAGTCAGATTTGTTTTCAGTGAGGGTTGGACTCCACCAAGACTGCCCTTTGTCACATATTCTGTTTATAACTGTTACGGACAGAATTTCTAGGTGTAGCCGAGATATTGAGGGGATCCGGTTTGGTGGCTTCAGGATTGGGTCTCAGATTTTTGCAGATGATGTGGCTCTGTTGGATTTATCTGGCCATGATCTTCAGCTCTCGCTGACTCAGCTCAGCTGAGTCTGAAGCGGCTGGAATGAGAATAAGCACCTCCAAATCCGAGACCATGGTCCTCAGCCAGAAAAGGGTGGAGTGCCTTCTCTGGGTTGGGAATGAGGTCCTGCCCCAAGTGAAGGAGTTCAAGTATCTCAGGGTCATGTTCACAAGAGAGAGAAGGATGGAGCGGAAGATCGACAGGTGGATCGGTGCAGCATCTGCAGTGATGCAGACTCTGCATCAGTCTGTCGTGGTGAAGAAGGAGCTGAGCCAAAAGGCAAAGCTCTCGATTTGCTGGTCGATCTATGTTCCTACCCTCTCCTATGGTCACGAGCTGTGGGTAGTGACAGAAAGAACGAGACTGCGAATACAAGGGGCCAAAATGAGTTTTCTCCGCAGGGTCGCTGGGTTTCGCTTAGAGATGAGGTAAAAAGCTCGGTGATCCGGGAGGGGCTCAGAGTAGAGTCGCTGCTCATCCACACCGAGAGGAGCCAGATTAGGTGAATCGGGCATCTGGTCAGGATGCCTCCTGAACGCCTCCCTGGTGAGGTGTTCCGGGCATGTCCCACGGGGACGAAGCCACAGGGAAGCCCGAGGACATGCTGGACGGACTACATCTCTTGGCTGGCCTGGGAACCCCTCTGGATCCCCCCATAAGAGCTGGTGAATGTGGGAAGTCTGGGCTTTCCTGCTTAGGAACCTGACCCCGGATCAGCGGCAAAAAAGTGGATGGCTGAATAGACACATGCCTAGAACAGGTTTCACAATTCTGGTGTTTAACCATATTGTTTAGATGCTATTACAAGTTCAGGGCTGGGCCACCAGAACAGATTACTGTGACAACAACTGGTAGGGAGGACAAGGAAGTGTAACAAGGGTAATGTACTGTGGTTATTGGGGAAAGATGAGGTAATGTTTAGTGGTGAAATTACTTCCCAAGACTGCTCCTGTTACATAGACACAAAAGCTAAAATGTATATTTGCACAGCTGCAGTCGTAGCTGTACCCATGCAAATCTGCTTAATGGCAGAGCGATGAGGGTGAATTGGCTTATGGGGTGGAGGGAGGGGGAGGAGATGCGTCGGTAACAATGCAATGGTGTCAATCTGGCTGCTATGTACGCACTCATTCACAGAAATACACTCACAGACACTGAGATATACACATCAACAGCCCCTCTCACTCTTTTTACATAAGCTGAATGAGAGATTGAGGTGGCACCAGAATACTTGCCGTCTTATCTTACCCAATGAAAGAGAAATAAAATCATTCTTGTATTTGTTTTTTAGCTTTACTTAATGGACAGCATTGATGAATGACTTTTTTTTTCTGAAAGTCTGGAGTCCCTTCTTGGTGCTTTGCTGCATGTGTGGGTGGTTTGCATTTGCTTTTACCAGCAGGGCTGTTGTACAGTCATCTGTCTATCCCTCATCGACTCTTGGCAAGCAGTTTCAGGCATCGGCAACTCTTCCGTCACACTCTCCTTGCTTGCTTTTACTCTTGCTCCACCACTGTGTTTTGGATATCAGTTGTTTGATGGGGTGCTTAACAAAAAAAAGGACCTAGTGCTTCCTCAGCAGTTCTCCAGCCAGCAAAGAAGTGGGAATATAGTGAGAAAAGATGCTATTCTTTATCAGGAGTATTCAAGTATTAAGTTGTCAGGTTTAAAAATGACTTGCAGTATGTTTTTCTTTTACCAAACGGAAGCTTTTTGCTGCAGTGAGAATTATGCCTGTTGTCTCCTTGAAGTAGAAACAAGAAATAGTGCAATGCCGCTAGAGTACGCTGCAAAATCTCCTGAGGAGGGAGGTTGCAGTGGGTGGTTTGGTGCATTCGGTGTACAAAACTTGTAAGTTGGGCACAACAAACTGCTGCTCGTTTTTCTTTTCCCAGTGGAAGACTGTGTTGGTCTCTCTCAGCCAATCTTTCTACAGGCTGAACTAGGTTCACTAGGCATAAACTTTTAGATATTTTTACAGCCACAGTAAACTGTTTATAGGGACACCATATTACAAAACGGCCATATGGTTCATTTTGGAAGGCAATCACCAACAGATCTGTTGTGAGATAAACAGAAAACAGAGTGGAAATGTGTGGCAATGACTTGGTAGGGAAGGAGCAAAGAGAGGAAAGACATGAGGAAATAGAAGAAGAGTAGAAAGGATGAGAGTCAGCATGCAGCTTACTAAAAGCTGTTCTCATCTTTTGAATGCAGGGTGTGATAGAAGGTGATGCTCTAATAGGATACAGGGCCGACAGATAAAGAGATCAGCCATCTCTCACTGGGAGCATTCCAATTGGCCATCAGATCCGCATGTGGGGCTCATCAAATAACACCCCTGTTTTATTCAAAGCCCTTTCCATCAGCAGGGGACCACCTTGGTGCCCTGCCAAGCTACCCGGTTGGAATATACTGATGATGCACCAAGGGAGTAGACATCCAGCTCCACTACAGCTTTTCATCCAAATTCTAGAAGTAGTCCGAAAAAAAAGTCTCATTCCTTGCTATAATATTAATTTCTCACTAAATAATTGCTATGTTGTGTTGTAGATGAGAATTCATTGGCACTTAGAGATTTAATCAGATTACCATAAAGAGCTTTGTTGTTATTATAAAACATTTATCAATGATGCAACTTCTTTTTTTTTTTTTTTTTTTATATGGGGCTTCTTTTGTCCTCATTTTAAAACTAAATGAAGCTGTACTTTCAAGCAAAGTATATGTAATAATTCATAATCTTTTAGTTTCAATATAATATATTAATAAAATAAAGAGGAGAAATGTGATTAACTGGAGAAATGACATTTACCAACATATTTCTCAGTAGTGAAAATAAAGTGGCATGAAAATAAAAGTGTGCCTGTTATAAGAGAAATAAAAGAAATCTTGCTCTTGTGTGCAATGAGCAGTATGATTATCATTTATTGCTCTGCTGTGGAGCTTATGAGAAGACACTTGCTACTCATCTGTTATAAAAAGTGCAATTAGTTTTTGCTTTGCATGTTTGTAATAAACTGAGTTTGCCCTTCTGGGCTTGGAATGGCTTATATTCTTTGCTTGGTGGTCCTCGATGGATTTTTCTTATTCTTCCTTGGCTGGAAATATGTAATGTGGTTTGCAAAGTTTATACAATATTTTAGTTCAACTTGATGGAAGCCTAAATGCTTCCATAAGCTCCTTTTTAATGCGGAGGTTGCTCGTCAGATTTCTTGCCCAGCTACCGTAGCTGACTGCCCGGACACTTTATTTCTGCCTTATCAAATTCCTTCCCCATCAATATTGCCTCATCAGTTAATATATAAAAAATAAACTTTTGACATTTGGGATTCTTCCTAAAGTTCATCTCAATGGATCCCTAATTACAACCGCTAGTATGGCAGTGTATGCAGCTACATTCTGGTGATAGTACCACCCTATTTTATTTACTTTAAATCAGTCTGAGTCTTATTTCTTAGTTGCAACTTTTGCTTATATGTTGAATTGAAACCTTACAATTCAGTTTTGAGTTTATCACTGATCCAAATGACAACATGACCCCATTCAACTTGCTCAGATGTAAAGAGATGCTAAAGAGCCTTTCATAGTCATTAAAACAGGCACATCATTACCACAATATCCTATTCCACCTTTAATGAGCTCCATGGTTAAACCATAGTTTAACCGTTCCTCTCGCAACAAAACTCACTTCACATTTTCTCTGCATCCCAGAAGAAAACTGACTGATGGAAACAAATCAGTGCTGGAAACGTTCTTTGCTATTAGTTTTGGCAACAGCTTTAAAGCAGCACTGGGAGGATAAGAGCAACAGATCAGTCATTAGCAGACATGTGCAGGCTGCAGAACAAAAAGAAACTAAAGGTGCATGGAAATCCAAGGGAGGAAGGGAAAATTGGAGCAAGGCAAAGTGAGACAAACTCAAAGGAGAAAGAAAATAGTATGATGAAAAAATGTATTCATTGTTGCAAACCAGAGAGGGAGGGTGGTATTGAGGGAGAACCAGGGTGGGAGGAGAAGGGTGCTAAGTAATGTATCCTGCCAGTTTTCATTGTGTCTACAACTGAAACTGCTCCACAGCAGCAAAGAGGCTGTAATAGGATAAAGACTGTACTGCAGAGGGAGAAAGAGTGAAGGGGGTATTGTAGCAAATTGGAGGGATAAAAGGAGCAATAAAAAGAACAAAGCACGTGTTAACATTATCAGGGTTTTAAATCATGTTTAAGGAAAGATGGGGAGCCCAACTATAAATGTATATTTAATTGAGTGTTTGAAAAGCAAATAGTTATAACACTTTCCAAACATCCAGTTTGTTTTAGATCAGAGTTGTGCTCAGAAATGTGATTCTGTCTCTAAGTATAGAAATTCAAGAGTCTTAGCTCCTCTTGGCAACTTATCAGACTGCCATCTACCAACAAGCTAACAACAACCTCAGTTTTCACTTCACTGTTGGACGGCATATCGCTTGCAGTTTAAACCCCATCGCATTGTCATCAGACTGTCTTTTTTAGTACTCAAGGGCATACTCCAGCAGATTAAGTTGTAGTACTTGAACATCTGAGAAGTGACATTTGGTATGCGCTCATTTAAACTGCTATTCCTCTGGGTCCGTTTAGATGTTACACAAGCTGTTAGTCT
Organism: Melanotaenia boesemani; assembly: GCF_017639745.1. Classification (NCBI taxonomy): domain Eukaryota; kingdom Metazoa; phylum Chordata; class Actinopteri; order Atheriniformes; family Melanotaeniidae; genus Melanotaenia; species Melanotaenia boesemani. The sequence goes on along the minus strand of NC_055683.1, from coordinate 19,416,052 downwards.
ATCACTGCAAGACTGTTCTTTTAAGCAGCTCAATATTGTCTGCCAGTCCCATATGAGACAATGTACCTCTGCCTTCTTTTAGAGAAAGACTTGCTGAAACTATGGAGGCAGTTGTACATGTGTGACACAGATGATCTGGAAAAATGGAGTCGAATCCATTAATTTCTAATTATAGATGGCTTAAAGGGGAATTAGCCCACTTTTACAATGGTTGTTTATTCAAAAAAATGTCATAGATTTTAAGAAGGAAATAAAATCTTAAATTTTAATAAATTGTAACTGGATTTCACTGTTGACACTTGAGGATTTGACTAAAAACTGAAAAACCATTAACATTTCTGCATTACATTTTTAAAGCAATGAAAAAAACTGATCATTACTTTAGTAAATAGTATGAAGCTTAGACATCAGGAGATTTTTCCAATCATTTGTAGAACTCTTTAGCTCAGCTATGCACCAGAAAGCTAGCATTATGTTACCAAGATATAAAGTCATTATCATTGCAGATTCCATCTCCAGATCAGTGGCAAAAAATCACCATCTGCAGCAGCTGAAATCAAGGAGTGAATTACTAAAGAAATTATGAGATTACATCACTCATGTCATGTAAATAAAGGAGGATTAGTGTCACTTTTAAAGCTTTCTTTATTAAGGGAACAGTCAGGTGATTATAGGCTAAAGCACTGAAAAACTATAGTCAGTGTTAATGAAATATTCAGGTTTGATTTAAATTATTTCTAATGGAATTTTTGCAGCAAGTTGATGTCAACGATAGAGGTTGATACATCTCATTCATTTAGATTGGTGAGCTGACATCTTTAATTGTATTTGAGTTTTAAACAATGTTTTTTCACATGCTTATACCAATGATGCACTTTTTGAGTTTCATGCACAACAAAGTATCAGATGGCAAGTGACAACCATCAGGTTCCTGTTACCAGTGCTGTTATAGCCGAGAGATCAGTAGAAGATCCAGAACTCGGGTCTGAGACACTTTTGTCTCCATATTTGCGGTGTCTCACAACCACTTTCAAATATTTTTTGTCACTGAAAAGGAAAGTTTCATTTAAACTACTTCTCTAGAGACAGCAGAATATTAATCAAAAACTATATTAAACTTCATGGACACAGTTTAAAACCTGTTTATTTAAATTAGCCTTGTCAGGATTTTTATTCATTTTAATGTTTGTATTTGTTCTGTTTAATTTACTCTGTTCCTAATATTAGTTTTTAAGTTTTTCATTCATTGTATGGTTATGTCTTCTTTTTTATTGTGAAGCATTTGCTAACATTGATTACATCAAACATATTTGGGGCTTTGAATTAGTCTTCTTAAATGTTTTTAAGCTAATTTATTCAGAAAACAAATATCCTGTATTAAACATTGTCTTTATTTTTGTGGGTATCATAACTGCCACACTGTGATGTTGTCTAATCAAGCTAACTGCGGGAATTATTTAGCTAGTAGTGTAAAATCTTAGACCCCATGATGAAAATGCAGTGATTTAGTTTAATAATTTGTTGAACAGACCCACATTTTTAAGCAAACTAGCAAGGTCAGCAACTTTCACTCATTTATAAATGGTTTCAAGCTATCATAACTTGTTTCTTTAATTAATTTGACACAAATAAAAAGGGCAGGGTGTGTATATAAGCAAATCTTGAATTCTGCAATGCAATTAAATTATTCTTTGTAAGGGCCATCTTCTTTCTCATCTTCTCTTCCCCTTCTACTAGATTTGACAGTTGTTAGGCAAACAAAACAAAATCTAATCATCCGACAAGGGTTGTAAACTGAGGAAAAGAAAGAACAATCCTTATAGGATGGTGCTCCTGCTCCAGCATGCAAGTTGGAGTCACACCTTCACAGAAACCCTGTCACAAATGACATGCAATTTAGCTTTATTCATGATAATGTGCATAAAGACAGAATAAATGTTCTCACTAACCACTCACCTGACTATCAGCTGTGTTGACATATCAGCTCATTCTTATGCTCAGAGTGTCTAATGCTGTTGTTTTGTCAAAACTGGTAGCATCTCTGAGATATGCACCTGGAGCTCTTTGCTCTTTGGTTTTGATGAAATTACGTAACTTCTGTGACATTATTTGCCTAAATGACTGCAATGCAAAAGTGCAAATGGGAGGGAAGGTTTTATATCAGGCAGAGTACCTGTCTGAGCCAGCTGAGTTCGATGTGTTGGCTCAATCATTGCATCCTTCTTCATATCTGACGCTTTAGGAATGAGACTGCACTTGACATGTAAAACTATTAAAAAGGAAAAAAAAAAAAAAGATAGAGATATATGTGGCCTAAATGAACTTCATTTTGGTATCTTTACCTTTATACCTGACTGTGAAGACAGATCTTCCAGGAAGAAGTTAAATAAGGTAGCAATAGGCAGCTCTGTTTCAGCAGAAGAAGAGTCTTTCACAAATAAGCAAGATCATAAAGGCATGAAAACGGGGAAATGAAAGTGAAGTTAGAAAAAACAGGGTGGAAATATTTTCCCCTTTGGCTGATTTGGCTATAAATATGTGACTCATGATGATTTGCAAATTAGGGCAACTGTTTTTCCCACCACTTTCCCCTTTCTATCTCTCCTTCTCTTTTGTCCTGTGAACTTCCATTCCTCAATCTCGCCTTTTCTATCTCCATGTGCAAAGCATGTGATTGTGTGCATGCAGCTGTAAGTTCATTAATAAGACTACACCTGCAAGAGCACAACAAGATGACAAAAGCTCCCTAAATAAACACTACTCCACCAACCATGTGCAGATCTTATCAATGACACCAACAAAACACTCAAAAACAGCTAACATACAGAGGTAGGAGGAGATGGAGAGAGGATAGATGAAGAAGAAGCTGAGCAAAGATATAAGAAAGACAATGGAAGGAAAATCCGAGAGAGGAGAAATGAGAGAGAGGGTTTGCAGAACCAAAATAGACCAAGTCAAATGAGAAAACTAACAAACCGTATCGAGCACTACCAGAAGTGTGTGAGTGTGTGTTAGTGTGGTTTAGTGCTGCCATTATTAGGTGGTGTAAAGCACTAGTGTAGGGTTAAATAAAAGCAGGACTCACTTCATTATTCATTTTGTCTGAACTGAGAGGCCTGAGATTTTGTGTGTGTATCTGTATACAAGGTGTGTGCGTTCATGTCCTGTAAGTTAGTATGTGTGTAAATGTAGAAAATGTGTGGGCATATATTTTGCCAAATTGTTGGCCACAGCTCACTCTTTTTTTTTTTTTTTTTTTTTTTTTTTTTAAAGAGGATTTGAAACTGTGGGAGCTAAAAAGTGGGTCAGCAGCTTTCCTTTCCTTTCCTTTCCTTCTCCAATTAATTCCTGTTAGCCATCTGTAATGATCAAGGCACTATCATAAACTCTTGAACACAGTTTAGAATCTCAATAGATTACACACATCTTTGTACCTTTACAAAAAACATCAATGGCTACCTTTTAAATCTTGCTGTGTGCACTTGTTTTTGACCTACTTGAGTCTCTCCCTCTCTGTTGTGTGAGCAGTGATCCACAGATGCTCCCCTCTACTCACGACTCAAGTCAAAAAGTATTACTGTCCTTAGTCCTCATAAAAGAGACCACAGAAAAGCTGCATGAGGACGGTTCTGCTCCTCCAAGATGTTCAGCCTCCAACCAGCATCACCCGATGAGTCATATTTGTTTTCCATCACATTTGGTTGTTAATTACAGTACAGGATGTTCAGTATAGAGGAAAAGTGCTCTTTGGTGTTCTGGTTGTTTAAATGTACTGTAATGTTGAAAAGATTTATTGGAAAAAAATTCTGGGATTGTAAATAATGGCATCAAATTACTACTGTACAATATTTTTTATCTGTTACCTTTCTCTTCTTTATATTCTTTTCCTACAACACGCCTTGGCCAGCTGTGATGGATGCAGTTTAAGCTGGCCAAGTTGCAGTTTATTTTCACATCATGATGCATTTACAAAGTTATGTTCAAAAGATTAAATGAAATTTCTCTCTAAACTCCAGCTTGAGCTGCACTGAAACTTAACTTATCAGTGTTTTAACACCACACTAAATAATATTGTTGCCAAAGCTACAGTTCACAGCAGTTAAGCCACCAGTATGAGGCCTGCATGAGGCAGAAATACATGCCTAAAAGTTATTTGAATTAACCTACTATAGTTTATCAACATTAAATGATTAGTTATTTTCTTTGCCAGTCTCCAGGATGTTTTCTGGATATTTATATTACAGCTTATCACCCAATGACAAGGACTTATGACCTTATATTTATTGTGATTCCATAAACATTTTGGGAATATGCCCCAAATTATTAGGCTTCTTTAGATACCAAGATAAGCCTGTGTCATTGATTTTAAATTGATTTCTGTTTGTTGTAAACAGGAAACTAGTCATCTGATTAGATCATTTTTGTAATTTAATCAGCTTTTGTTGCACACACATTAGTGTAATACTACCTTTCTGAGGACCAACGTGACTTTTGAATGCCTCACACATCAAGAAGCAGATCCTTGATAACCAATGGCTCATTACCATGTTATAACCATTCCTTCATTATTTTAATGCTCTTCTTGTGACACACCCTTTAGTGATGTGTGAATCTTTCAGTTGTCTGGCAAAAGTTAAATGGTACTTTAGTATCAACAGTAAATGCAGTATTTTGTGGTGTTGTCACTTGAACACAATTTAGGGTAATGTGCAAGAAAAATGCATGTTATGTGTACTTATTTTATTGAGGACTAAACTGTAGTTTTGTCAAAAAGTGTAGTCAAGAAAAGAATCAAAGGCCTCAAAGTGTAGTCAAGAATATATAGTGTAGTCAAGAAAAAGCTTCTGCAATGTGTCTGTATGAGAACGCTAATGAGCAAAGTGGTAATGGTTGATGGCAGCTGTTGTAACCCATCCACCCAACCTAAGATCATTGGTTCACAACATATTGTGAGTATTATGACTGAACAGTGTGGAAAATCACAGATGGGGACTGCTATTTAAGAGCAGATGGGTTTATGAATTTTGGTTGTGTTATGTAAGAAAATTTAATCAACAGTCCAAAAAAGTGGCGGCACGACACTCCGCCTTATTGTCCCTGGTTTAAACGAAAGAAGATTATGATAGTATCTGAAAGCTTTGTCATGAATTGAAGTCAAGTCAAAAAATACCTCCGTTTCTTTTGGATGAAACTTCTTTAAAATGAATACAGAAGAAGTAGAGGAATAAGCTGTTTTTTGTGGCCATTCAAATTGTCCTCAAAGAAGAAGGAGAAGACAAAAGAAAGACAATTTGAAGCTGTGAAGTTGTAAAAGAATGGATGAAGTAACTTTACTTGACAAATATGGAAAGCAAATAAATAAATAAAAATAAAATGGAATGATAAATAGATAAAATAAAATCCTTAAAAGAATGGTTTTAAAGTCACACAGCATCTTCACCCATTTCCTTTAATGCTGATGTAAAATGCTGAGTCAGCCAAAACGAATGTACAAAAACTATATACAGCAGGCCACTGGTAGCCTGTAGTACCACAGTGCACAATGATGTATATTGTATGTTAGTGCTTGTAATGCATACTAATGCATGATAAGGATGCGTTTATATTCACAAATGTATTCTTGCTGATAAAGTTTTAGCAACCGACCCGACATACACCAGCAGATGTGAGTGTACACATGTGCAGGAATTATTATTCAACTTTATATTAACCCTCCTTCACATTTTCTCCTTCCTCTTTCCTTTTCTTTATGTCATGATATCCAGTCCCCAGCACCTTGTCCTGCTCATAACCACACTACTTCTGTAGTTTTTTTTTTCTTTTCATTTTCCCCTCTTTGTTGCTCTAGTGTGAAATGTAAGTGACCCATCTGTGATAGCGGAAGGTACATTAGGCATTAGGGAGTTCCCTCTGGCCTTGTGTGTGTGTGTGTGTGTGTGTATATATATATATATATATATATATATATATATATATATATATGTGTGTGTGTGTGTGTGTGTGTGTGTGTGTATGTTTGGGTAAAACTGTGCATGTTGTTAACAGATATCCTCTGATGGACTGCTCCCAAGGGTGCCGTCCGTCTGCTTGGCCAATGAAACACAGCCAGTTGTGCTGCAGGCCTCGCTGGCAGCCAATCAAAAGGAAATTGGAAAGCTTAAAGATGACAGTGGGGTTTGGGGCATTGAACTTATCTCACACTTTCTTAATGTAAAGGAAAGTCAGTGAATTCATATGATATTTTTTTCAGTCTCTCTCTGCTTTCCTCTGCTACAGTGAAAAAAAGAGAGAGAGAGAGAACAAGGACCATTTGTTTTTTAATGCTCCATTTCTTTGTTGCTATGTTTGAGGGAATTATTGACTATATTGAGGAAAATACAGCTGAAAAACATTGTTCCTCTTTCCAGTTTTGATGGCTAAACATCATCATTCTGACTCTGTGATGATCATGAAACCAGAAGATTGATAATAAAAGTAGTTTCCACAATATTCAACATATCTTTTCCCCTCTCTCTGTCTCCCTTTATTCCTCTCATCCATCCTCACCTCATTTCTGCCTTCTCTTCATTCCACCCCTCCCTCCTGCCCTCCCCACCCTTTTTCGTCCTCTTCAAAGTAGGTCTCTCGGTGTCAGTGTCTGTCAGTGGCAGCGGTGATGAATCACTCATACTGTCAGCACAGTTAGCGATGACCATCACGGCTGACCGATGTGTCTCTATGGGGGAAACTATCAGCGCATTATGTGGCATTGATTTGGCCCCATATAGTTGTATGTCAGAGTGGAAATAGAAGGTTATGTAATGTTGGGGGGATGGCATATCCTTTCTACTGTTTTCTACTGTTTTATAAAAGCCAATCGTCTTTTATCTTGTCTTTTAGATCTCTCTCTCAAACTTTGTTCTTAAACCGTTTCAGTTAAAGAGACAGGAACTAGAAGGAATAGTTTTAATTCTATGAAAAGAAGAGTGGCATCATCTGTTTGTGTTGTGTGATGCGCGCTTGGGTGTGTGTGTGTGTGTGTGTGTGAATGTGTGTGATTTTAAATGTAAAGTAGATAGCATTTGCATTATTCTACTCTTAGATTTTTAATATATGTTTTTACACTGTAAAGCACTTTGTATTGCATGACAATGTATGAAAAGGGCTATACAAATAAAGTTTGAATTGAATTGAATTATGTGTCACCATCTAACTGCATGTTTAGTGGCTGAAATGTGGGAGAGGCTTTTGCTTTGCCACAACAAGCCAATTTTCCTTAATGCGGAAGCTGTTTTTGTTACAGGAAGTTTTTTATTGTTATACCTTGTAGGTGCAAACCAGTTGGCTTTGTCAATTGGACAACCTTTTTTTTTTATTATTTTATTATTTATATTTTTTTTTTACCATTATTAACAACAAATATACCTCATTCACTTTCTGTATTAATCTAATACTGATGTTAGTAAGAGCAGCATGCAGGCTGTGATTTTTTTTTTTTTTTTGTATTCAAATTAGCACAATAAATGATAACAGTATTTTAAAATAGCTTGGTAAAATTTCAGATAAAACCTGGATTAAAAAGTGTTGAACGTGTTATAATTTAATAAAGCTTCCAATGAACAGTTGTTAGGAAAAATGTCATTTTCACTTCTATATTCTACATTACACCAGGCAATCTATTCAGCATTAAATTTTTGCATTAGTTTTGCATTAGCAAGGTTAAATCTTAATGAAACCATGTCATAACTTCTCTGCTTTCTTTTATTTTTGTTCTGGAAGGTTAAATATTTCACAGCTATTGCTGCTCCTGAAAATATATTATAAAAGATAAAAGACTTCAGATGAGTTAACTTCATGCTTCCTTTGTCACCTCAGTCTTTGTTCTCCATAAATGTAGGTCTAGGTATTTTGTTACTGTGTGAATGTGGCCTTTGAGGCCTTTGATTCTTTTATTCTTTTCCTGTGAGGTTTATGTTATGTTGTTTGTGTCTTTGGAATGAGCTCAGCATAATACATAGGCCCCTGGTGCAGATACACAAAAAGTTACACACAGACACACACGTACATGAGCATGCATTTAATACTTGTATGCTCATGTGTAGATGGTCGGTGTCTATGCATGTGTGCACAAGCATCAAAACAGGACCAAATTTATGTGAGAATCATGTGTTTGTGTGTTTCGGTGGATGTGTTTACATGTGTTGATCTTTTTCCTAAGAAACAGTGCAGAAGATTAGGTTTACAATTCCATGGCTTTATATTTTTGATGCCTTGTGCTGAACTCTCATCTTAATGTTTCTGTTCTTTAAAAAGGCAACGACGCTTTGAGTTCCTTCATATAGGATTACTTTATTCAGTGCATTGAAGGAAATCCTGTTTCAATAAGTAATCCCTACAATAAGGTCTCTTGTAAATATATTAGTTATATATTCCACAAAGCACTACCATGTCATGGGTTTAGTTGTACAGCAACTTCTAATTCAAAGTCCTTCTGAGTGTTATTTGCACCTCTAGAGCTGATTGGATTTTGTTCATTCAACAGACTGTCGAAGTATAAATTAAACAAGTGTTTTTTTTTGTTTTTGTTTTTTTTTATATATCTTATATATCTTTATATCTGATTTCACTACTTGTATATGAAAAAAGTTAAATATGTGAAAGTAGGAAAGCTTTTTTTTTTTCTCTCTTCTTCTTTTTGACTATCCAGGTTAATTTTACAGCATGTTGTAGGGATGGGATTACATTCTCTAGGTTGGGTACCACTAATGTAACATTTTTAGCTGCATTTTTAGCATAGTAGAAGCCGTATCAGACTCAGAGCTTGAGGCAAATGAGACAACGACAGTTTAACCTGGTTTCTGTACCATAAAATCATTAATGTGATGTGTTGTGTCAATTACACAGAATGCAGCCAAGGCATGTTTGATGCCATAGTCAACGCATCAGCATTGAGAACTGAATTTCTAAAACTACAAACTCAAAGAAAAACACCATCTGCCTGCCCCCCCATTCATTAAAGTCACCACAATATTTAACAAAGCGAATGATCTGGGCTTGCTTCAGTTGCTGGTCTTTGTTCAGTAATACTACAGGATGTTCCCAAAAATGAGGTCACACTGTAAAATATAACTAGTTGCCTTTACTTAGAAAAATATACGTAAACTCATTGCCTCAAAAAATTTATGTTTTTGTTCTTTTGAGTGATTTAGTACAATTACTTAAAAGCGTTTGATTTGTTGAACTTTTACGAGCTTGATAAGTTTGATTTTGCTGTAAGCACTTTGGGCTGAGAAATGCTTGATAAAATGTTGGTTTCATTTTCAACACACATGATGATTTCAAGTCCACCTTACTTACAGTAACAGATGAACTCAAAGATTTGAAGTTAGAGATCACCAAGGGTGACAAGTTTTTTTTTTCTTCTTCTTCTTCTTCTCTTCTCTCCTTTTAAACATTTTATCATTTCTAAATAATACAAAACAAAAAGATAAAAGAAAACCAAATGAGGAAATTTGAGACATTTGAGCTTGGATGATTGGAAAATAGACAGTTTATTTAAGTTTAACTTTTACCTCTTTCTGAAATCAAAATTTTCTGGTATCATTTGAATTATTGATCAACTAAAGTACAAAATAATTAAATAAAAAAGTACTTTAAAAAAAGTATTGTGTAATTTCAGAGGTGAACATCACTGTGAGAAACCCTGCTCCCCCCATCACCATTCCTCTCGTTCTTATCTTAATCACACTGATTTAAATTATGCATATTAATTTTTTCAACATTTTCCCTCCAATAATAATTTAACTTATTTAAGATTCGTATTACTGACAACTAGATTAAAATAAGGTGATATCCACTGGATTTATTCTATTAAGACCAACGTTTAATTTTACAGTGCAACTACCTCATGCTGCTGAATGATGATGTTTTAACATAGATTTTTTTTTTTTTTTTTAATGTTACTTATTTATTTTGATGATATGGGCATATTCCATGATTCCAATCTGGTTATTATTATTATCAATAATATTATTATTGTGGTTGTTATTATTGTTTTGGGACCCATTGCAGTATAAGTTGTTAAACCACTCTTTAATAGCTTGTAAATGTATAATTTATTGGAGATATTGTGGAATCACATTAGAACAGACAAAACTGTAGCTATCCCTGCTTAGGTGTAGGCTCAGGTCCCAGAAGAGTATTTCAGTATATTGGCTCTATTAGAAAATACAGGGAGTGGGCGGAAGAGGGCAAGATGAATAGAGGGAGGTGAGAAAAGACAGAGCCCCTGGACAGAGTAGACGCAAAGAAAAGAAGTCACACAGAGTAAGATATTGGACTTATTAGAGAAGAGAAGTAGGAGAAGAGGGCAAATGCAGAGCGAAGACAGAGATGGTGAGAGTAAGAAAGAGAGAAAGAGAGAGAGGGAGGGATGATGTGATTTTGTCAGTGTTTCCCCATGGGGGCTTGACTGCTTGTTAAAAAGTCCTGACAATGAAATGACATAGATAACACACACAGGCACACAGGCATTCCTTCTATGTGATAAACTTTGAATAGGTCTCTCTTTCTCTCTCTTGCTGTTATCTGCTGTAATGGACAGTTTCCATGCCAAAAATATGCTCCTGTGACGTCAAATAGAGCCTTTTTTAATAATCTCTCTGTGTATGCCATGTGTGTGTGTGTGTGTGTAGCCGCTGCTACAGCTGAAGGCTGCTGTTCCCTGTAATTTCTATCCCACACAAACAAAGGCTACATCCTCCCCTCTGCTTACACCACAACGCAAACACAGTTTATTCTTCTTCACAGCACCACGCGACATCTGCTTATTGTTTTAAGACACTGTAATCTAGTAAAGACTAAATAAGCTTCCACAGATTCATAAGACATTTGCAGAAAAAGCTGTAAGTAAAAGCCATTACTTTATCAATGCTGTTTGTGAGATGATATTTCTCTGTAAACATTGTTAGACTTGAACCATTTTGTCCAATTGCTTAATCTCACTCTGCAAATCCACAGCTCTGCCTAAAACATGTTAAGAAACAATAATTCTATGTCTAGCAGAGCCTTATTTCTTACTGAAAACACTACAAATTAAATTTAAATTCACATCATGTCAGTGTCACTTGTGTTTTGCATGCTACTCCCATTTGCCTGTATACAGAACAGTTTGTCTCCATAAATCTGTTTGATGAAAGAAGGTTAACATTATCTAAATTGTTTTGTTAAAGACTTGGGTAAGAAGACACTGATTTATAAAGTTTTCTAATGAACAGTGGGGAACTGTGATGGTACATAATGTATCTCTTAGTGTGAATAATGACACCAAATAGAGCTTAACCTTCACTGCGTAACATTACTAAAATTAAAAATGTGTAAGCAAACAAGAGATTATATCATGATATTGTGATTTTACAATATGAATAAAATATTATGATTTAGACATCATTGCAAATTAAATTATTATGAGGATCATCCAGGTGAAGGTGGTTGTTAGGTATTACATCTAGGGTTCACTTCTGAGATCCGATGTCAGTTTCAATAACAGTATAGCAATCATGGCGATGGTGGGGGAGATCATGATCATACACATTCTCAGAAAGAAATGTAAAAAGAGGCAGCAAGTAGAGCGTAGTGATCTGTGTGGCCATACATTGTATTGCAGCTTCTTCTTTGTATCTTTGTGGTGGTTCCATGTAAGCGATACTGTGAAACACTGCCTCCATGGTATCCAGTGGTAATGCTCCATTTGTTCCATCTCACTATCCACCTACTGTACAAGCTCTCTGAAAATAGACTGAAATACTCACATAAAGGATACAAGATGGACAGAAGGCTCCATCTGTATGAGAATAAATGAGCCTTAACCAAGAAAATAACTGACTTGTTACTGTCTTTATCTTTACAAAACCTCAGTTCACACCCACCAACCAGAAGCCCAGAACTTATATTTAGCTTAATTTGGAACAGGTTTTTGTCTCTGTATGGATTATTGGTCTGCACGTGGTCAGTGTATTTACCAGATAAACTGTCAGTGAGTTTACAAAAACTTGTAGAAACATGTAACATATCTTCGGTCTTTGTCTAATTCCACCGCTGACTCAGCATGCTCCCAGCCAGATGAATCCTTAACCCATACCTCATGATGATTCTAACTATTTGGAATAAACCAACAGTCAGACAAATTTAGATAATCAAAAATACAAAATTAGACAATCTGTCCAATTAAACAAAGCCTATGAAACACATCATACACACAAAACAGACAGAGATACATAGCCATACAGTTTTTTTTTTTTTTTTTTATCAGAAATAGCCAAAAGCACTTTGATATAAGTGACTTTAATATTCTGTGTGAAAGAGATCTGCACAGACATAAAAACTTAAAAGTGACAGAAACAGAGTCGAATCTTGCTGCAATTTAAAATTGAATTCACATTTTTCCATCCCAGGTTCTCTTCGATTCATTATGTGGCTTTAATTATTATATTTTTGCACAGCTTTTTGCATGAATAAAATCCCAGCATATAAGGCATAAAAGAGAACATCCCTCAGCATAATGGACAAAGCTTTTCTGTCAGCTCTACACTCTGTGTATGAACTGGAGGACTTTCTTTTTTCTTAAGGGATGGGGGGTGGGGTCTACTACTTTAAACTGTCTTTTTGGAACCTTTAGTTTTTGAATAAAAAGCTAATATAAAAAAGGGATCGTTAGCTTAATGATTGTCTTTGTTACTGGTAAACACACAATAGCACTCAACAACAATTCATATGAGATAATAATGTTACTTTGTGGTGTTTTTAGAGTTTCTATTTAGGATTTCCTGTCAGAGTCCAGTGCTGTAGCCAGGAAATTTCACACAGAAGTAGATTTTGGAAATGGTCTGCTCCAATTTGAAGAGAATAGTTATAGTATAGTATTTTTTGTGTTTGTTGTTGGTGGCTGCATCCTCATGTTGAGCGTCGTTTTACTTCAGGTTGTTTTCCACAGAAATTTCTTCCACTTTTTTTCTGCTGCTATTTTTATGCTTGTCTGTTTATATTTAGTAACCGGCCACTGAGGAATTTTTGTCATGCTTTGTCTTTCTCCTCCTGGGGACTCAGTGGAGATGCTGAAGCCAGCAGATAACAGGGTATCTTTGGCATATATAAGTGATAGAAGGATATGTATGACACCCCGTTTTTGCTTTATCTTGGTGTTTTCCTTTCCAAACTCAGCTCACAGTTCTATACAGACTCATTTGTGTGTGATGTTTTTTGTACACTTCAATGTGTGTGTGTCTGTGTGTCAGACCAGACAGTGCATGATGCTATCAGCGGCAGAGGATATGAGCACTGCTATTTTTAACTCCCCTCAATCTCACTGTAGACACACTGTCCTGCCTCCAGGGGCAGGTGTGTGTATTTTGCATGCATCAATGTGGTTTTGTCTGTGTGAGTGTGTGTTTATGCAACAGTGTATGTGGGAGACTGAGAATGTGATAGACAAAGTGAGAGGGGAAAAAACGGTGAATGACAGACTGTTTATGTGTCAGTGCTGCTAGCTGAAGGTGAGAGTGGAAAGCAGACATGTCACACTTGACAAGGGTGAAATGATTGGCTGTTTTCTGATGTCACGGATCGTGCGCCTTCCCAATTAGAAACAATCATATGCTGCTTAGTCACTCCATCTGTCTTTTCTCCCCCCACTGTTCTATATCTGCTCTCCTTCATCTCTGCTTTGCATCCTTCTGATTTCTTATCTTTTGCATCTTTTGTTGCTTAATTTGCCTTTTCAGAGGTTGCCCTGCAAGTTTTGAATCAGCACTTCCTTTTAAACTAATTTCTTTTATGTTTCTTGTCTTAGATTATAGCTCAGTGAGCAACCGTTGGGGAAAAAGTTCAGAAATTCAACAGCTAACTGGGAAAAAAGAAGTTCTGCTATATAAACAAAACCTGTGGCTCCATTGTCAGGATTCATTCTCCAAAATGTTTGAACAAAAAGACATGTGGATGTCCTCTCTTGCTAGGAAAACAAAGATGAAGAGAACTTTATTGAGCCCTTTGCTGTCAGTGTCTTTCTCAAAAGTCTAACTCAGCAAAGTGATGAAAAGAGGCAACTGCTGTCTGAGAATTGCAGGTTAAAAAAAACCTAAACTCTCCATTTGTGGGACAAGCTACTGAAGCCATTGCTCATCAGTTTCTCTTTCCAAGAAATGTTTCTGTTTATGTCTTAAAATGAGTGTTTTTAGTTTCTGAAGTACAGTTCGGATATTCTGGGAATGACATCCTGACAGTCAGTGAAAAGAAAGTACACCTCTTCCTTAATATTTAGCATATGTCTCTAGTTGGGGAATGGACAAAGGATTGAAAAGCAAGGATTTTCTTTTGTGGTGTCTGACAGCTGGACATTGGCAGCAGATCCTTTGGGTTTTATGATGGGACCTCTGTGTTTGGTTTTGTTCTAGCACAGCCTGAGAATGTCTGATTGGATTGGGATCTTGGGGGTTTGGAACCCAGGTCAGCACCTTAGGCTTTTTATTGTGAACTGTCAACTGCTACTGAGCCGTTTTCGCAGTTCGGTGGAGGGCATTATCCTGTCCCACTGTGGTCAAGGGGTGCTGTTGTCATTGAGAAATAAGAAAAAGAGTTGGGTCAAAACAACATCCAGATGAATGTCAGGTCTCCCAGCAGGCAGCGAGTGTCATTCACCTCACCTGTTAGAGTAGGACAACAAAAAGTGCAGACTTAAAGATTTTCTGTTTGGCTTTGAAAAAAAAACATGTTTTCATGAAAGGTACAGGCAGGCAAAAACTCCTAGAAACCAAGGGTGGTGTTGTCTTTTATGACATTTATTTTGCATAAATGTGTCCTTTAGTATTAATTTGCTGTTTTGATATATGTGTAACTAAAATAATTTAATATGTTCTTGTTTTATTGGGGGTTTTTTGTCTAACAGATCAAAGTCGGATTTTTCTTTACTCTTTGCCTCTTCCCCCACACAATTCAAATGAAAGATGCAAAATCATCATTAGCCTTGTTTAACACACAAGCATAGGAAAGAAAACTGTATTATTCTCCAAAAAACGAGAAAAAATTCACACGTGTGCCATCTATTTCGTGGACATGTGGATTTCACCAGACAATATTAAAAGAAAGAAGAAAACCATTTTAAAATAGTCCCACATAAATCTTTTACTTTATTCTGCATATTCCATGAGTGGCTCTCTATATATTGCAGCTAAGTGTGGGAGTATCTGCTGCTGCTCTGATGAAGACATGGAGTGACAAGTCTTATAGCATGACCTCCCTCCTCTCCCACCATGCTCAAGCATCACTTTAGTTTCTACCACATTGGAACACACACACATGCACACACAAGCACACAGCTTCATAACGAGAGATTCTCTGAAGAGCACTTGAGCCTGAAACTAGAGTGAGCAAATCTCACATACAGATGCAATGCCATTAAAAAGGACTCAAGGATCTTGATGTAGAGGGGACGAGGCACAATTTCATTTTCTCATTCACTTCTGCCGACACAAATAAAGCAAACAATGAATTCCCCCACTATTCAGAAGCTATCAGGACAGGGGGAAGGAAATGCTAGCTTGTGCATGTAATTCAAATGCAGTGCTCTGATATGGTTACAAGGATCAGCCACGATATTCAGCCATTTTTCATCCTCACAGTGTGGTTTCACAACCTTATCCTGGACAAAATCTGTATCTTGGGACTCAGCTTCACTTATTCAGTAAAGTAACTATTTAAATTTTGAAATGGAAATAAAAAGTAAAGAAAAAAGTAGACGATGCAAAAAATGATGGAGAGTCGAGTGTTATTTGTATGAATGTAGACGATATAGTGGACAGGTGCTGAGACATTGGGACATAAAGGCAAAGTGGAAGACAAAGCTATAGCTCACTTGTAGAAGAGAAAATTTTCTTCAAAGATGTTTTATTATGTAATAAATAATGTTAACTGATTCAGCCATTCCCTTAAGCATTTAACTGACAGAATTGTAGCAGTGTTGTGTTGCACCTCAGCATAATTTTAAGATGATGCAGATTAACACAAATAAACTTTATACAATTAACACTCAGTTTCCAACACCAAAGCTGGATATGGAAACTTTGCTTTACTTGTAGAAGTTATTGCCAAAATAAGAAAAATACACTTCTTGAATCAGATGCTCCAGAGAATTATCATATCTAAATCTGACTTCATCTACAGTAGGTATTCTTGCAAAGCGTCTCTGTTGTGTTTTATCTGGCTCCCAAATCAACATCATTCCTGCTCAAAAGACCAAGTTAAAATCAATGAGGAGAACTAGCTTTGGACTGTAGCACTGAGTTCAGGATAAAAAAAATGTTTCTGCTCAGATTGTGTCTGTAAAAATGCTCATAAAGCAGTTTTTCTTCCCACAGTCTTAAATTGTATGTTTATATACTGTAAATGTGTACAAAAAATGGTCAACAACACTTGTCTCTTGTTAACACCTCTGCTAGATTAATAGTGCTGGTGCTGAAAGCTACCAGATAGTTAACTGATAGTTACCATGTTATGTAAAAAAGAGTGTATCTTATTGTAAAGTGTTACCCTTTAGTAGCCTCAGGCATGTCTCTGAATGCTGCTTACGGTGCTGTGCAAAGCAACAATCACAATCACTGTATGCATCTGAATTTCTAAACTTTCATCAACATAGTCGCTCTTTCAGTTAATTAAACTGGCTGAACATATTTTGTATAAATTAGTTGTAATGTACCTTCTGAGCATTTGAAAATGCAGATTAGTGCTGCAAAAAGAATTAACAGCAATTATTTAAATTACCATTTTAAAAACAAAAATGGTGATGTGGAGACATTTATACTTGGAAAAATTTGTACAACATAAACACTTACTGTTATTTTTGTAAGTGAAATTGCTTCTCGACACGTTAAATAAATTAAAAGAGAGAGAGAGAGAGAGAGAGAGACTTTCTTCAATATGTTTTGGTTATTATTTCCACATTTTAACTGGAATTTTTTAGCTGCTATTAGATGCACATGTTTGCCTCCTGCACACTATTTATTAGAATTAGAATTACTTTTTCACACATTTCTTTTAGCATTTTTAAGCTCTCTCTAAAGGACACTTCAGAACGGATAAGACTTGGCTTTTGCACCTTAACATTGGGGTTATGACCCTTTGTGATAGAAATGGCTCCAAGCATTATTGTTGCTGTTTTGTCACACAGCCAAACTCACAAGTGCTCAGTTTTTCACACTTTAGTCACACTGTGGATGAATTACTGGAGAAGCAGCCTGTAGGCTACATGCACACACGAGGTGTGCATTTACTGTACTGATGCTCTTGTTCATTTTTAGCTGTAATGTTGATGTCACCAACCCAGATTGGCATCTATGTCTTTCTTAATGAGAAAGTTAAGCATAACTTTTATCTGTTATGCTTTATTTTTCTTCTCAGTATGTTTAGTGTCATATCACCTAATTTCATTTAGTCCTCGCTATAATGAGTCACTTTAAATGCAGTGCAAATGAATTAACTTCATTTTTCCACCTGTAATAGAGCTTGTCTGCACTGTCCAAACTCATGTCTGATTTTTGTTGAATTAAGTGGCCTCTGATTCTCAGCCAGGTGTAATGGAGTGGATAGGAGCTATCCAGAGTGAATGCAATCTTCGTTGTTCAGAACAAGGCCCACCGTTGTGCAGCCTGTCTGCACCACACCAATCCAATTTGCTCTTAATTGAATTGTTCTGAGTACCTCATCCATATATTTCCTTCACAGAAAGCGTATTACTTTCAATCTCTGTATGTGTGTTTGTGTGTATGGGTGAGTGAGAGGTGGGAAAATCGTGTGTACTCATTTTGTGCCAAACTTTAAATGTGCTTTTGTTAATTGCTAATTCTGAGATGCAGTTTGAATAAAGTGAACTAATAATGAAATTGAAGCAAAGATCCAAATGAATATTTAACTGACCTCCTTTTCTCTTTCTCTATCCCCTTCTTCCCTACCTCCCATCCTTCTGCACCCTTCTTTGTTCTCAGGATGTGAAGTCAACTTTTTTCCAGTTTGGTGCCTCCATCCAACAGGAGGCTCTGCTCATGTTGAACATCATGGAGGAGTATGACTGGCACATCTTCTCCATTGTCACGTCAAAGTTCCCTGGTTACCAGGAATTCATCAACATTTTAAAAACAACCGTGGACAACAGGTGGGATCATGTCCTTTGTACTTTCATTCTTTACATGGTAAACCCAATCATCATCAAGCTAAATGAAGTCGCTAATGAGATGATGCAGCAGCACATTTTCATTCACAAATTTACGACTTAATGCTGCTGTATATTACTCATCCCTATGGACAACTTTGTCACAAATTTAAATTGTGGAGACAAAAAAAAAAAAGATTACATCCATGCTAGCACCTCTGTGAAGGTACACTGTGGTGCTTTTAGCTAAATGCTAAATCTGACATGCTAACAAAGCATTACTGGTATAATGTTCATTTTATTTTAGCTAAACAAACAACATAATTCAGAGTTTACCATTGTCTCACATGAAAGTTCCAGCTATTATTTATTCTTTTGTTAATCAGTGAACCCAGCTCCTTGCTTTGATGCTTCAGCCCTTCCTATATAATTTAGATTTTTACCCTTTTTGTGGAGGGTATTCCAACTTTTATAGCTCTGGTTACCACTCCAGCCAACGAATCAGTAAACTTTGCAAACATGGGCCTTCATCAAGACAGCAGCATAGTTGGCTAGCAGAAAAAATTAACACAATGACAAAAATAAAAAAAAGTATTTTTGAAAAGGACACAGCTTACATTATTAAAAATGAGAAAAATGTGATAAAGGAGAGCTCAAACTAATATTTGTTTTAATTGAAAGTAAATGTTTGCTTTTCTTAATTCAGTAAATGATTAATAAATGTAAATTTTAATGCAGGAAAAATGACAACATATACATACATTCGTTCTAATTTTAGAAAGGTTTGTCTAAGGCATACTCTATGGCCAAGTCTCGTTTATGCTTTATAAACATGCAGTCTGTCACATATGTGCTACCTCATCCACTCATGTAATGGGCTGAAATTATGTAGAAGAAAGCCGACTGCCTTCTGGCCAGCGATTAGTCATTTAAGGTGTTAAACATCAGAAAGCAGCAGTTTAACATTTTTTTGTGACTTTTGTCTTTTAATCAATGGTTAAATACCAAATATGTTGAGTTTTTTTTCTTATGTACAACTTGGAAACTGGAGAAAATTACATTCTACATGCTGCTACCAGAGAGTTACTTTTCATAATTTTCCAATATTGCTGCAGGTCCTTTTACTGCTGGTGTAATTTCTGCTTTGGAGCTCTGGTTAGTTATTGGGTGCCTGAGGAAATAATTAAATTGCTTTGTAAGAATCGTGATTTTGAATGGGGGTACATTAATGGTTAATTTCAGCATTGTTAAGTTACAAAAAAATTTGAATCTCATTGTTTCATTATTTTAACTTACCTTCTCTGGAAGATTTGTCTATGTCGATATATTTCTTTTTCTTTTTTGTGGTCCAAAGGGGGGGTTGGATCCAACACAGAGGTACCACATACGCGTTTTTTTGTTTTTTTTTTCACTTGCCACCCCACACCAGTATCAAGTCAGGTGAGAAGCCAGCTCAAGAATATGCATGCCAGGAAGGCAGCAAGTCCGGACAGAATCTGATCCAAGCTGCCCAGGGACTGTGCAGACTGCACATGTTCAACTTGAGTCTGAGTTTTTGGAGGGTTCTTGAACTGTGAAAGACTTTGCATGTGGTTCTAGTGCCAAAGATCACACACGCCACGGTGTCCAACCACTACAGACACATGGCCCTGATTTCTCACATGACGAAGAAAGCCATGGAGAGGGTCACCCTCCACCTTCGCCCACTGGTGAGCTCGGCTCTACTTGGTACTTGGGTGTTCACCTCAACAATAAACTGGATCACAAACACAGACATCCTGTGTAAGAAGGGCCAGACTCGACTCCATCTGTGTAGGAGACTGACATCCTTCGGAGTCTGCAGGACTCTTTTAAAGTTATTTTACGATTCCATCGTAGCATCCACCCTCTTCTATGCAGTGGTCTGCTTGGGGAACGGTTGCACCCACATGGACAGGAACAGGATTGACAAACTGGTACGGCGATCAAGCTCTGTGCTGCGATGGGAGATAGGAGGATGTTAGCAAAGCTGACATCCGTCATGGACAACCCCCATCACCCTCTGCATGAGACCGTGGGTGCGCTGAGCAGCTCCTTCAGTGAGAGACTAAAACATCCTTCAGGAAGGATCGTTTTCGTAGATCATTCAGCACGACAGCAGTTAGACTCTATAACGCATAATGATGTAATGAGTGACTTGGACACTTTACCTTCACTGTCACCACTTCACGGACACATAATGCACCTTGTGTGTGCATAGACATTTATGTATATACATGAAAATATATACATGAAAAGTGTAAAAATATACAGTATATGTATGTGTATGGGTAGATATATGCGTATGTGTCTATAAATGTATGTCCATGGACAGATATTACCTAATTGCATATTTCTATAATGCACACTGTGTATGCTTGTACATAGAACACCACTTACTGTGGTATATTTGTGGTTTTTATTTTACTATTTTGTATTTATTATTTGTATTTTATATTTTTGTTAATTTGCTTTTTTGTACGGTTTTTCTGTAGTTCTGTAGTAAAAAAAAAATCCTTGTTATCTTATCGTATCTTATTTTATCTTAACTACATTATCTGCCTGTATTTATGTCATCATTGTTTTTGGTTTGTTTGTTTGTTTGTTTTTTGTGTGTGTCTACCTGGACTTTTGCATATCATTGTCTCTATTGGTTTTTGTCATATGAGACTTGTAGACAATCATCACTTTGGACAGGAAGAAGAGGACAACAAGTCCCAAATTGCTCTCATGTTACACTCCCTGTCTAATGTTGGACTCTTACATGCGGGTTAACAGCCCCCCTCTTTTCCCAACCATGTGTCACACTTTGTAATACTCACTCCCTATTGAGTGTGTGTGTGTGTGTGTGTGTGGACTTGTCTTTGTGCCTCACTCTGCTAGCTCCAGCTAACTGCTGCTAACTCCTGATACAACAGTGTGCCACCAGTTTATGACATTTTATGCTGCTTTATTACCAAGATAACTGCTATTTGCTTAGTTTGTGTTGCTCTTTTGCTCCTCATGTAATGGGGCCAGCTGATATATTGTCACTCAGGACATTGTGGAAAAAGGCCAGTCAATCCCAATGAAAGAGCAAGATACTCTATAAATGCATTGTCTTTTTTTAATGAGCACTTGTTATTTTTTGCTGTGCCTGCTTTTGCTAACTGGATGCAGGGCAATAACTTAAAATGCTCTGGAAATATACAGACCTGCTTTCCAGCACTCTCCGTTCTTTGTATAATCCCCATGTTAAAACATTCACATGAGTTTGTGTCTGAGCAAAACAATATGTGCAAATCTTTTTTTTTCTCTTCTTCTTCATGGGTTTAATAGGGAATATAATGGTATTTAATGATAATAACAGTTATGTTTTCAGATATCTGTTACCACCAATTAGCACAGTGACCGCAGGCATTGGTTTGGAAATTTTGTATTACCCTATTCTCCTTTTTGTTCTGTGGGTTAAACTTTAACATCCACATTGCATTTAGCCTTAATCTATTCCCCTGACAATAAGTACTTTACTCCTCATAGTGGTCATGCTACAACGACCACTAAGATTAATTATAATGGATAATTAACTGTCCTTTCCAGCACACGGGCAAAGTTAATAATCAGTTAGTTTGAATGTTAAAATTTCTCTCCTGTTCTTGTTATTCTTGCTTTAGTTTTGTGGGCTGGGACCTGCAGAATATCATCACCCTGGATGCAGTGGAGGAAGACAGTCGCTCTCAAATCATGCTCAAGAAGGTTCAGTCTCCTGTGGTTCTGCTGTACTGCTCCAAAGATGAAGCAGTCTACATTCTGGAGGAGGCTCGATCTCTGGGCCTGACTGGATTTGGTTACATCTGGATTGTGCCGTCGCTCACCACTGGGAACCCGGAAATAACTCCAGAAGCATTTCCTTCGGGAATGATTTCAGTGTCGTATGACGACTGGGACTATCCATTGGAGGCACGGGTCCGTGATGGTCTGGGGATCATAACATCAGCAGCAGCAGCCATGTTGGTGGAATATGGGGACATCCCTGAAGCCAAGACGTCCTGCTATGGCCAGATGGAGAAGACATCCAAGCTGCCACCAAGTGCACTGCATAAGTAAGTTTAATGGTTTCTTTTCTACATGTCCATAATGTGTATCAGATAGTGACTTTGCAATTACTGATGGATATAGGACCAAGAGATTTTGATTGCAGCTATGTGAATAAAGATGTGTTAGACCTTAAAGAAAAAAGGAAAACTAAAAAGAAGTGAATGCAATTTGAGGAGGAAGTTTTGATTTAGACAGTGAAAAAAAAGGCAAAGGAAGAAATTGAGATGGGGATAACAGCGGGCGGGCACTACAAATGAGTGCTCTCCCAAATTGAAGAGCTCCGCGATGAGTCCTTCTGTTCCTCTTCTCATTTATTCCTCCATCTCATTTGTTCTCCTGAGCTCTCCTTCCCATCATGTGCTCACCCCCCCAGCAGCCAGTGGGAGATGTTGCAGGTCTTGCCAGTTCTGTCTGGTTTTCCATCTGGCAGTGGGGGAAAAAGACACACAAAGCCTGCGTTTACATCTTGATATTGTTTTAATTTGAGATAATGATGTGTTTAATTAATGTTCTTATGTGTAAATGACAGAATTTGATTTTATTTTCAAAAACTAAAGTGGAAATGTTGGCTGTTTCCACAGGGTTTTTTTTTTTTTATTTTTCTTATAGATGAAATATACAATGCAGAAAATGATTGTTATGAGGTAGAGGTCTACCCATCTCCCTGCCAGAAAAAATAAATCATGTTTTTCAACATGCTAAAATTTGAAATAAAAACTACTAACTTTAAAGTCTGAGGTTTTCAGTATCAGAATTTAATTAAAAAAGTCCTTATTCAGTTATAAAATCAGTTTTATTAACTTTATATCAACAACATGTAACATATTGCACCTTTTTAACAGTTTATTTGACAAATAAAAGTCAAAGAATTAACTCACTGTGTGAAAACAGCTTACCCTCTTACTGTTTCCAATGCTTGCAAAGCTCAGGGAATACAAAAAGGCCTAAGAGCCACATCTCTACTGGCCTCAGCATCTACTGGACTGAACAATTTTGGCTTGGTATATATATATATATATATATATATATATATATATATATATATATATATATATATATATATATATGTACATAGACCCTCTGGTGGACGTAAGTGTGATTTTCATGGCTACATCAAAATATGTTGTGACCACAGCTAGCCTTATTAACCATTAAAGGGATGCACTAAATAATTTCACCCTGAAATACCATTTTCTGTGTGTGACTTGGTTGGTGTTATTAGGAAGGAAGCATTAAAAAATATCAAAATAAATAAACAGAAAAAGAGAAAAATTCAGTCCAAACAAAAATCCATCATAAAGCCTTTGGCAAGATCAACACTACCATGAGCTGGGTTTCAAAGTCATGTCCTCTACATTGCTCACACAGCACTTTACCCATCCAGGAAATCAATATATATATATATATATATATATATATATATATATATATATATATATACAGTATCTCCCAGAAGCAAGTCCTGGACAGGTCACCAGTCTGTCGCAGGGCCAACATAGATATGGACAAACAACCATTTACACACAGTCACTCCTAGGGAGAGGGAGGGATAATAACCAATTTACCAAAATTTATATATATATACCATAATTTACCGTAATCCAGTGATTTTAATTATTAATTATTTTTTTTCCGGTACTACTTCACATTTTACTCGGTTTAGAAAAGATTGTTATGGCCAAAACATTTTTTTACTTTGAAAAATAGTGTTAAAATCCTTTCTTTGTTGTTGTCTTTTTAAGCTAAAATGTATTTGAATTTATTTTAAGATTTTTTTTTTCATTTAGATTATTTAATGTTAATTTAATAAAAATGGTAATAATAAATGTTATTTTAATATAATATTTACCATGCATTATTATGATTGTTAATTATCAATAAGTAAATGAAATGTCCATTTAATTACATGTGCTTTAATACATAATCATTTCTTATTTATTATAATTTAATAATCATTTACCATTTGCCATAATTGATCGAATTTTATTTAAATTAATTTGAATCTATTCTAATAATTTTTTATTTTGTTTACAACTGTTTTAAGACTTTCTTTAGTCATTTCATGCAAAGAGAGCAAATCTAGCAGGTTTTTAATTTGTCCCGAACGGACCAATGTCTCATTTTGCCAGGAAACTCAGATCCACCGATGGGAATTACCAGACATCCACAGCCAAGTAACTCTGTTCTCTGCATGCTCTGCTGCCTTAGGTTGTTATCTAGGTGATGAGTGCCCACAGACGGCTGTATTGTGGGTGTGAATGCTCAGCCAATGAGGGCTTCAGGGAAAGTACATGAGAAACATGATTGGTCAACGCCAGGTTGAGGCAATATGCCAGTGTGGGTTGTTAGGCCATCAGAGGCTGTCAGGGGAGACTGGAGGACATGGGCAGCACTCACAAACAAGGAGGTGGGCGGATGGGCTCTTTGTGCAAATTTGAAGCACTTTTAGCGTCTGTTTTATTTTTTGATTGATGAGTTGTTGTAATTGAGATGTCAAAACATTTTTTTTTTCATATAAGGATCAAGTTAGCATTCAGTTTTATATCTTATTTTTTCTTAACTTCAACACTTCTTAGACTCAACCTGGTTCTTAACTATTTGATTTGCAGTCTTGTAGCTGTCTGGAGCTTAAATGAGACTAAAACATGTCATAACAAAGCAAAGCTCATTTAAATTGGGAATAATAGAAGTGCAATGAAAAAGAAGTCTGTTGTTTCAGTGGCTGCTGCAGCCCTATGCAGTGTGGGCTTTGGTGAAGTTTTATCTCACTCATTCTGCTTGTGACAGCTACAATGATAAATCCACAGTGACACATTCAAGATGAATATGTTTTTGCAGAGTAATAGAAAAATAAAATTAAATAAAAACAGGAGACAAATGACCAACTAAGAGTGCTGGCCAGTGCAGCAATCAGACAGAGTGACAGCTTGTGCTTTATCTAAAATATGTGTGTGTGTGTGTGCGTGTGTGTGTGTGTGTATGTGCAGGTGTGCATTTTAGAAACAAGAGAAATATCCCCCCTTCAGAGAATGTTCTGTCATGGCAGATTTACAGTGTACTGCTCACCTTGCTGTGGTGAACAGTGTGCCTTAAAAGACTTTAGCACTTATTTATCAGTGTGTGAGTGTGTGCGTGGAAAAGGCGTTGTAGTGGTTGTAGTTTGTCCTGACAGGTAATTTCAGTGTCTTGTCCTGATATACGAGGTTTAGAGCTGAGAAAACACACATGTACACACGTTTAGACTTCACACAAAGAATAAGTCCTGAGGGCTGATGTGATAGAAGATTTTCAAAGGGTGAATTTTTACACCAAAAATACAGCCAAACCATCTGCGTACAATATATGTGTATATAAGACTAATTTTTAGCAATATTTAGAGAACAGAAATAATTTCCCAATGTTAAGACATGTCAGTCATCCAGAATGCTCGTCCTTATTAGATTACAGAATGATTCCATAAGAAAGTGATACATACATTTATGTTTCTTGATCTCAAATGAGTTGTTCCAAATGTTGTTGCATGCAGAGAGTGAACTCAAAAAGAAAACTATGTTTAAATGAATTAGGCTCAGAAAAGCTGTGTGCATGACTTTTTTGTTGTTGTTTCTGTTGTTGTTGTTGTTTTGGTGCAAAGTGCTGTTCTGTATCTGTCGGTCTATCTAAATATTGCTATAAATGAAAGATTTAATTCCAAAAAAATTGAGCTTTTGGATATATTATGTTAAAATTCCCCAATAAAAATTAAACTATAGATGGAGGACAGGATACATTTGAATGTTAGTTCAATTTTGATTAAAGTCAAAAGATTAAAGAAAACAAACTTGAAATTCAGCTGCAAGCTGTAAGCCCCAACAGAACAAGCTTTATGTAGAAGACAAGGAGCGAGTAAATAAATATAACGAATAGCCCTGAACCCACTACCAAAGCAGAGTTATATGTATAAAAACTGAAGCATTTCCCTTAAACTCCACCTCATCAACCTGGAAAGAAGATCAAGAAGTGACCAGAAAGTTATATGTCTGTCTCAAAAGAACAAAAATAACAGTTCTGTATGGCTCGAGTGAAGTAAAGAAGACATTTTGACACACAGTAGACCCAAACACACGCTGAGCTGAGTAGCATAAATAACTATAAATAGCTGACTTGTAAATAACTGACCTGGGAGAATGATAACCCCTGTTGAACTGAGGCTGTCCTAGAAAAAAAAATGCTGTTCTTACAAGGGTTGAGCTTCTACATGCATTTTTTAATTAAATGAAAAAAAGGCAGGCCTACAATAGTTAAATATAACATGGCTTGGAGTTTTGCGGGTTAATATTGCATGCTCCGGACCATGTCTAAATGGGCTGCCTGGTCGCTCTGCAATCTTAGATAGAGATAGGCCAATTCTTTTTTCTTTCCTGTGTGGAGACACTGCAAATAAACTATCGAGTGACTTTTGGTTTGAATTTTCAGAAAGCACAGGGTAGGAAATACTGAAGAGTAATTTAAAATGTATTAGCAGAGTTTAGTAAGTAGCAATGCCAACTTGAAATAATTCTATGGCTCAGGAAGGCTGTTCACTTTCCTTCAGGGGAAAAGGTATTCATGCTCAACTATTGGGCAGGGACAGGAATTCCTGCAACTATCTCCTAGTTCCTGGTTCATCAGCAGAGTTTGCAGGTTCTCCCCATACAAGGATTTTCTCTCGGCTGTTGTTAGCATTAACACAGCTAAATAACTATACGCTCACACAAGACTGCATACAAGAGGATGGGCAGGGACACTGCTAAATTAGCATCTGCTTCATATTGTACAGTCATCTTTCATGCCATACTTAACAGACAGCATCTATGGCTGACCCTTGGGTACTCTTACTAACCAGAATCAGCATAAACAGCGACCTCCATCTTTTTCCACACTTCCTCCTTTGTCTCTCACAGGCATAGCACTTGTGTTTGTGTACTTCATAGATCTCCACTAACCTGACAGTATACATCATTACTTTGACAGGTCCTTGTCTTAACAACGATAAATGTCTCTATCTTTGACACATGCAGGCTTGTACAGTTAATCTTTTTTTGTATCTTTATAGAGTCCTTTTTTTCCTTGTATTAAAGCCACTTTAGATGAAATGTAGAGCTCTTAACCTAAGGTAAACCAGAAGTCAGAATAAGTGAGGAAAAGAGATTTTTTATAATTACACTTATTATGTGTTAAACTACAGCTAAACCAAAATGAAGTAGCAATGTGTGGAAAAAGTACACACTGGGATTCAGTAGCTTCTAATACTATATGGCACTGTATCGTCAAGTCATCATTTGTATACGTCGTTATCAGTGTCTCACGATGTTGTGGTGAAATTCTGGTCCATTCGTCTTTCCAGGATTGCTTTATAGCCATTAACATTTGCAGATATTCATTTATGTACACCTGAGGTCCAGTCACAGCATTTTAGTCAGACTGAGACCTGGACTTTGACAGGATCATCACAACACCTTGGTTTTAGTATTTCCTTTTCTTTTTTCCATCATTCTGTTGTAGATTTGCTGCTGTGTTTGGGACAGCTTTGATGTCGCATGACCCAGTTCAGCCAAGCTTTAGCTGTCAGACAGATGGCGTCACATTTAAAACCAGAATACGTCAGGTGTACAAAAGAGTTCATGATTGACTTAGTGACTGAAGGTGTCCTGTAAAAGCAAAACATTCCCTCATCACTACACCTCCACCACCGTACATGTCAGTTGATATGAGGTGTTTTTGCTGATATACTGCCAATGTGGTGTTCTGCTTTGTGGTGGAACATTATCCCTTTTCTCTCATCTAACCAAAATACATTTTTTTAGAAGTCCTGTTTAGAATTCACAGCATTACAAACCTAAGCTATGCTGCCATAAAGCTTTCTCCAATAATCCCTCTAAACAGCCTACAGTTATTGAGATTTTTAATTTTTTAATTTTTATTTATGTTTCTTTTTACATGTAATCTGCCAACTGAGGCCTTTAGAGTTTGAGTGAGATGAGATTCTTGTTTTTTGTTTTTTTTTAAGGCTTTTCAGAGCATTGCAAAGTCTGACTTTCAAGTGAACTTGTTGGGATGTTCTCGCCTGGGAAGATTGGCAGATGTTTTGAAAGTTTTCCATTTATGAATAATCTTTCTCACTGTAAAATTGGTGGAATATGTTTAGAAATGATCTCATAACCTTTCCCAGACAGATGGGCAGCAGCAAACTGCAAAAACATCTGCTGTAATAAGGTGCTCACACCTGATACTGATGATCAGTTAGTGGTAATTCTGTGGAAGCCGTAAGGTTGAACTGAACTGCTTCCTCGACCATTTTGACTTTTTTTTTGTAAAATAGATGATAATATGATAATCATGCACATATTACACATTATTATTTAAATCTAATAAATTAATACTATAATATGTCACATATAGTATTTCTTTTAAGACCTGGTAAGAACTACATTTTATTGCACTGATATGAAACATATTTGACTTGAAAAAGCATGCAGTTTCATTTTGACCTGATTTTATTTTTTATTTTATTTTTTATTTGACACATTTAACACTGTTAAGTTTAAATGTTAGTTTTGTTACATTTTACCCCATTCAACCTCCCTTTATTTTAGTTCTTTTAGTCTAATGGAAGAGAAATGCTGTAAAAAAAATAGCACTATATGTTGTCATTACTCTTTCTTTTCTCATCTCATCACACGTTCCTTCCATCTTTTCCCTTCAACATCATTCATCTTTATACTCACTCTGATTTCTGTGGGTGCTCAATCTCTAAAATTGCTCCACCTCTGCAGCCTTTCCCCTCCCTAGATGAATAAGGAGACTACAAATATCAAGGAGGCTGGACAGTTGGAAAAATTGGACTGTGAGCTTTGTGCTACAGGGTCCCCACCCTTACACTGCTGCATGGAGCATTGTTGAGGTTTGCCTCATGGTTATCTGTGTGCAGGGATGTTCGTCCAGGGTTGATTAGGGTTATTTTCTAGCATACACAGTGGAGTATCTGTCTGTATCCTAGCAACGGCCTATCGGTCCACCTGTTCTATGGGCATCCGCCCAAAAAAATCATGTGAACACACACAAATACATACATAATCTTCATATTCTGTGTGCTTCCCATTTAATATAAACATGTCTACATCAACAAAATTTAAAATATTTTTTATTTTGATATTCAGATTTATTAGTTATATGGATTTTTGTCTTTATGGCTGAGGTGAATGGGCAGTCCTAGTAATAATGATTAAGAGGCTCAGGTGACAATATTTATTGTGTTGAGGTCAAGTATTCATTTCATTTCAAGAGCAGAGAAGTTTTAACATGATTTTTCAACCTGCCTTAGGATTACTCTGTACATTTGCTTCTTGGTGTGTGTCGGTGTGTATGTACTTAAGTGTGCCTGCATGAAGGTTTGTTCCACAGTGCAAAGTGGGCTGTAAAACAGAGAGCAGCCTTTGCTCTGTTTCTCACCCAACCATCAGATCCTGTGACAAATCAAATAGCTTATTGGTACTCATCTTATTACTTGCAAGCTAGTCAGAAGATTTTAATAACAAAATTATCCAATACCCTAATTTTTGATTGATTTAATCTTGGCACTGAGAAAAACATCTGATGTCTAGTATTACACTGGTTTAGGTTGCTGGTTTGTGTAATACATAAGTAACATAGTCGGTATACAATGATAAAATGTTTTTCAATGTTTTAAAAGTGGATTTTGCAGCTTTGGTTTTCAGAGAATCTCACCACTAGAGGGCAGAGTTTTATCAGACAAGCTTCATGCTTTTATTCCTTCTTAAGTTTCAAAATATTTTTTTTCAAGTCTTTTTCACCAGTTCCGTTTATTTTAATTAAAAAAATAATCACTGTAATGACAAGAAAGTGACTAGCCACAACCGGTAATAACTTGAGCGTATACTAATTTTGATCTTACTGCTGATATTGTGCAGGACACTGACCACAGCAAAACTAACTCATACAGCTAGCTTGATTTCAGCACAAACATGGTATTAAAAACTGTAGCTCTTTGGCAAGTTGGGGCTCAGATTTCATTCATTTGCTTCCCAAAAGCTGTGTACGAGGAATTAATGCAACATTAACTTTTATTCTAGTTTTTTTTTTTTTTTTACATGTTATAGTTCTGCTACTTAACATGGCTACTTTGTAAAATCAGGCGGTGCTGAAGGTGATGCCTGCTTGCAATTAGCTTTCACCATTGTAGTAATTACCCGGCTTTCTGCTGCCAGACCAGTTTGTTCATACGCTACAGCCAGAACTGGTTACTACTTATACATTGGGATTGTACCATGATACTATTGTGACTCATGTCCCATCTATTGGTCCAAAGTAATATTACAGTAAAATGTAGTACTATTTTATGTCTCAGCTGGATAGCTCAAAGGTGGTGTTTTTTTTTTTTTGTTTTTTTTTTTTGCTTTTTCTAGTTTGTTCATGTCATTTACTTGCTTATTTATTTGTCTAAAAATAGTACTTTTTAAATGCTAATGCTTATGCAAAACAGAAAGGGAAAGAAATATATCACTGAATGTAAATTGATAAGCACTCAATAATCAGAGTTCATGAATGAAATGAAATGTAATACTATAAAATAAGTACCAAAACGTGTAACAGTTGTACATGTGCATTCAGTGGTTTAGAGAAGGTTAAATTGTGTTCCACTGTAAAGGTTATAGTGCATTTTAGGTACATTCTGACATCATACAGTAGCCGTATTTATTAAGTGCATTAAATGTATTTGCATGATTACTTTTGTTGTAAGTCATGATAATACATTTCTTAATGTTCTTGACCTGCTTTATTCTGGAGCAAGGCCTGTGCACAATGTCCTACACGATATGAAACACCTCACCAGCTGCAGTCCACTGTGGCTTTCTGACGGTGTATCACGTGGGAACATGCTCCATTTAGAAGTTTGCCCTGTCGCCGGCCCCAGAATGGAATATAGGAGGAAGAAAAGAGGAGTCGTCTCTGCTGTGTCGTACATGACCGCTGACAGAGGGAGTGAGGGAGACAGAGAGGGGAAGGACAGTCATGATTAATGTGGAGGCAGTGTGGACCCAAGAATATCTTCCCACTGCCCTCCATCTTAGCTAATGTGACCTGCCATATGGGTCAACCATTACAGTGTGTGTGTGAGAGTGTGTGGTGTGTTATAGTATGGACTGACTTCTGAGAAATAATGTGTGTAAATGTCAAATGTCTCAAATTAGCATCGCTTCTAAATGATAGCAATGTTTCCAAGTTGGCATGCTGAGTATCTTTTTTTCCACAACCCACTCTTAAAGGAAACTGAAGCCAAAACTCAATGAAACAAGTGTGAATACAGCTGTAATTACTCACACACAAGTAAGACAATTTGCCGTCACTGTGAACTCCAGTTCTTCTTCAGTTTTGGACCTGCAGGCTGTACGTCTTCCCTGTGGCTTTATGTGGAAAAGAATTTCCAGAGTAACTGAAAAGAAAACTAATTTTTAGTATTCACAAAGTTGGAAAAGGATCAATGGAAACGCAGCTGCAGCAGTAATCAGGAGGTATAGAGCGAGCCACATACTCACGATAGCTGCAGAGGCCATCCTGCTGAAATAACACACTGAGTGTACTGCACTGAGAAAACAGAGGCAAGTGCTTAAGATTTATCAATGGAATCAAGACAGAGATAAATTAGTTTGACTCAGGTTCAGCTGGTTTGGTGAGAACCTGGCCAGGTCTAAAAGAGCAAACAGACTTTTTTTCTCATAGGGAATCAAAGTTTTGATTTTTCACTAGAGCAAATGCCAGAGAGCAATATTACATATAGCTGATGCAACTATTTAAGGTGATATGAATTACAATAACATGGCATTCAAAGTCATTTTTACATGTTCATATGATTTGTAGTGTGTTGTTACTTCCTTTTCTCTCTTCTTGTGTTTTTGCAGCTGTTAAGGCACTCTGCAAAATCACAATAATCCCCAGTAACACACTCTTTTGAACACGTCACCCGAATGCTTTGATTGTGTTCAGTGTCTTTACTTTCGATCCAATCCATGTTAATCAAACAAGACTTTACAACTCTCAGTATAAAAGAGCTTGTTTTAATATTTGAGGTTTGTAATACTGTTTGATTGCCAATTGACTTTTTAAATGCTAATGTAATTCAATTTCCTCTCCTGCTTTTTCTCATCACTGCTACACATTTCCTTCCTCATGCCATTTATTACATTTTCAATAATCATTTTCCTCTTCCTCCTCATCTCTCTTACGTCCATCATCTGCCCCACTATTCCTCATCCTCTGCTCTCAGGTACATGATGAATGTGACATGGGATGGCAGAGACTTGTCGTTCACGGAGGATGGCTACCAGGAAAACCCAAAGCTGGTGGTCATTGTTCTCAACAAGGAGAGGGAGTGGGAGAAGGTAAGAATCTATTTTTGTACATAGCTGGGTTGGTTTGTGTTTGTAAGAGTGTAAGGAAGCTTAGCAACAAATACAGGTTGCCACCGAAGTAATATCTGGGGGTTATTCTACTATTATTACATAAGTCTGTGTAGTAACAAAAATGTACATGTTTTTAGCTGCAATTGACTAGACTGTAACTACAAATGAAAATAAATGGTTACTGGCTCTAAACTCTATGTTAAACTACATAAAGAATAAAATGCACCATGTGGGACAGGAGATGAATTTGGATCTCCTTTTTGAGAGTCATGTGTACTCATTTAAACCTTCCAAAGCCTCCAGTCACTGACCTTTTTACCTGTTAAAGCTGATGATCTCATACTTTATGACAGCCTCACAATTTATCATAAGACTAAATAGAAAACTGAGAAAGCCGTGTTTCAGGACACAAATAAACAGATTAAATTTCGAGATAGTTTAAAGGTCCCATATTATACACTTTATTCCCAATCTGAGACCATTCATTAATATCTAAATGAAATATTTCCGCCATGGTATGGACAAATCGACCCTCAGTTTGAGTGCAGCGGCTTCTCTTCACCTCTCTCTTTTTAGCAGCTTCAGAAATGTGCCGTTTATGGTGGGCGGAACCCTGGTGGAGCAGCTCAGCTGTTGGCTCCGCCCATCGCATCGCCCGTCATGAGGTGATTGACAGGTTAATATATTTTCAAGCTATCAGACTAATAAGGCCGAAACGATAAAATAACTGCCAGCTCTTACCTCTCCAGCTGTGTCACGGACAGTTGGTATTGAACCTGGCTTCAGCTTCAAACGGTTGGCGAAGCCTGCTTTCCATGCACCCATGTTGTGGAAACAGTCCTCTTTGAAATGCTGGCCACAGACATGCAAAACCTTTGGAAGTTTTCCGGGTACATTTCCTCCAAAAATAAAATTAATCCACTCAGTCCTCGTGGGTTCAGTGGATGGAAGTAAAAAAACGTTTTCGTGTTCATTTATGCAGCCACAAACAGAACAGTGCTTCTGTCGCTTAGCCATGTCCGCTAACGAGGGTTGCCGAAGAGGGAAAAACACTGGGCGCTAGGGGATTTTTAGAGGGCGGGCTTTGAGAGCCGGTAGACGGGTCCATCGCTCTGTGGGGAGTGGTTATTGTCCCTTATGACGTCATAACGTACACGCTTTCAAACAAGCTCATTTCAGCGCTTACTTCCCTAGAGGTGGAGCAGGGGGGAGAGAGAGCGCCTGAAAGAGTTTCACACTTACGGGTCTCCTACACATGCGGGGGGACCAGTATGACTGTTCCAAAACCATTAAAAAGTGAATTTTGCATAATATGGGACCTTTAACACACTTCCAAAAGTAAGCTTTGGTATGATGGAATAACCACAAAACCTGGTGCTTTTGTGTTATTTTGTCTATAAGAGCACCAAAGAAAGAACTGTTGGGAAGAAGTGTAACACCTTGAATGTGCATAAAAAAAATGTGTGTAGCCACCATAATGTCACCCATAAGTTTGTGAAATGCTTCTTTAATGCCTTAAACTCAACAGGACTTGCTTTTTTAAATTTAATTTTGTTTCATTTGGAGCCAGAAATGGCATATATGGATGAAAGGTTGGAGTCAGTGATGTCATTTAAACTGGATTTAATTTAAAAAATGTATTCAAAATGACCACTGTTTACTGGAGTAAATTTATCTTGTCAAACCATATAAACCTGTATTCCTTTTAAGGGGTGTTACTCATTTCAGCTCAGTTAAAATCAATAAAAGAATTTCATGCTTTGAGCCTGACTCTAGTGGCCATAAATGGTATTGCACTTTACCCTATTCGGTCGCTGGCTTCACACCTCTGATCCAGTGACATTTTCCTTGTTTGGTACCATTATTGTGTTATTATTATAATATGTTATTCTGCAGTTACTTTTACAAATAGTGATGAAGAAAAGCCAATAAATCTTGAGAATTGGTAGAAACTGGAATTTTAAAAAGAAATATTTGAAAAATGCCCAGTTTTAATGAAAAATTGGGAACAAATTAAAACTATCAACCATCTTGACATACAGTATTAAACATGCTACTTGTGTCTTATCATAAAAGACTTACTTGATCAATGAGCTCATTTTAAACAAGCTTACGACTACTCTTAATGGTTAAAAGGAGAAAGCTTTTTTTTAAAAAAATAAAAAAATTACTACAAATAGCATACTTGGCTGTATAATGGACTTTAAATGGCAGTCATGTATCTTTATATCTATGTCTGCCTCATACTCATACTTACCTGAATATTTTAAATTTAATGACCCATTAGCTCATGCAGCACTTTTGTATGGGTGACAGGACAGGTTTATGAGAAGTATGGCAAAGAACAGCTGTGGTCATAGGAAAGATCTGAACAGGTGAGAAATTAAAGATTGATTGTAATGTATTTTTATCATCTCAACCTTTTCTTTCTGTAGATCTCACTCTGAAACTCTCGCTTACCTTTTTTTTAACCTCCTCTTACTCACATTTAATCTACCTTCCTTGACTTTTTATTTTCCCCCTACATTTCCATTTACATCTTTCCTCCCTGTCCTCACTCCCGTCTGTCCTCTACTCCCTTGTCTCCGAGCCGGATAATCTGTGCACCCTGGTGTTGCACCCTGATAGCACTTCAAACCTCAGTTAATCAAAACCTAAGACAAATGTTACTAGTGTAGTTCAGAGGTCACTGCTCCCCTGCGTGTGCCCATCTGTATGTTTACCCTTCAGTACTGGTTATCGACAGAAACACTATGCAAGAGACTTACACTGCAATCAATCTGGTTATTATTCAGGTCTCATCCATGTATGTGTGTGTGTGTGTGTGCGTTACCATATGCAGTTTAGTTGGCTGCAATCTGCACAGTTCCCATTCAGTCTCTGAGACTAGCATCTTCCTATATTTCATGCTGACACACACACACACACATTCTTTGTTGATGTGCTGAGGAGTGGTAGTGTGTTGTAAACAGAGCACCCGTGAAATTGATCAGTACCTTCACTGTGGTGCAGAGAAAGAGACTGAAAGCAAGAGAGACACCTAAACCTAAAGTGGAAACATAATTGGGAGCTCCTTTGTGTATGTCTCTGGTGCTGCTGTCCCACCCTTGCACCAGAAATCAGTGGCGGAGGGTGGAAGAGACTTCCATGATGATCAAGAGATAAAAATTCAGTAACTGCACTAAAATATGGATATGCACTAAAAATATAAACTGTGTCCCCTTGGGGCACAGGACGCTGACAGAGGAAGAGAACAGTATGGAAAAATTCTGAGATGAGTAAGAGATAGAGGCAGATGGGCTGCGATAGTGAGAACAAATGAGTTTGAAAGAAAAGATGAAAACACAAGGTGAAAAGTAGGATGCAACAGAATGAAAAGAGAGAACTTAGCAACTGAGATGTGTGAGATTTGTCTTTGTTTCAATTACTACAGGTGTTCACTGCTCAGGTGTCCTTGTGATTTTTCTCTGCAACGCACACATGCTGTTGCTCCTAGTACATGGTATACTTAAATGTTTGAAAGAGTTAAACTGCTGTAAAGTGCTGCATCTTTATCAGTATTTCTACTTTTTTAATGCAAGAGAAAAATGTCCAAAAGTTCCAGAAGAAAAAGGAACAAAGAAAGTGAATAGAAGCAGTCCTGTCATGAGTAGCATGCTAATATTCTTTTCATATATGAATGTGTAAAGCAATATAGATCATTTTCTGCTGCTTTTTTATACTGCAATGATTCTCCATCCAGGGGAAACAGTAGCTATGTAACATATCTGAAAGTAGAAAAATATGTCTGCAAATTCTATGATAATGCAAGTTGGCACATCATGTAAAGAATGTCTTTAAAATGGATGCATTGATTGGCAAGTTATTTAAGCTCTGCATTAAAAAAAACCCACTTAAAACATCATCTGCTGTCATCAGTGGCAACTGAAATAACTCCAGTTAAAAATACACTTTAACCCTTTAAGACCAACTGTCCTAAATTTGTGTGCAAAGTCAGGTTTAAAATTAATTCATGAGCTGTTTCAGTGTTATTGTCTACCACAGTGGACAAAATTCCTTATTTCTTTTTGCTCCTATTTTGACAAACTTAGTGTAATTCTTCTATATATATATATATATATATATATATATATATATATATATATATATATATATATATATATAATACAAATGTACACCGATGCACAAACACTGTGTGACACAGTTTCATTTCCTATTTTGTGAAATTCTCCATCAGGTTTTATGTTTGGCGCATTTGTAAACTGTAACATCCACAATCCTGAAGTGTAACTGTGGATTTCAGTGGAACATCACTAACTAAATGGGAAAGTTGTATTTACTGTTTAGAACCAGGATGGTGTGTTTTATTCCTGCAGAGCAGACGGAGTGTGTAATTTGCTTCAGGAACTGCCATGGTGTTAGCAGCCAGTTTGCAAAATAATTATTACAGACAGCATGGGATTTGTGCTTGAAGAATCACAATATGGAGAGCAGACACACACTGAAGCCCATATGCATACACCCACATTTCCAAATCGACACACAAACACCGATGTGTGTTTTTGATTCTTAATAAAAGCAGTCTTCTTGAAGGAAACAAGTCTAAATCAATGATTGCACTTTTCCTCCCTGCTCTTCCACTCTGTCATCTTCTTCCTCTCTGCCTTTTCACGCACAAACATTGGCACGCACGTGCGTCCTGACACATGCAAGCAGACACAACGCATACACACTCGCACTCATCCACACAACCACTCATTGTGAGGGTAGGCTGTAGGAGAGGAAGAGCCGAATCCATTTTCCCGACATAATTTCGTCTGACAGGAGTGACAGATACTGTTTTATGACTGAATGGGTTTCTCCACGCTATTAGGAACTCATTCTCCCATAATGCAACTTGCCATAACAATAACTCTCCCTGGGAGACTAGCACAGAGAAGGTGCTCAGTGTAAGAGCCACAAACATTGTTTATGTCTGGATTCTTTTATCATGTTCTCTTGGTTGTTCAGCCAGGTTCAGGTTAATTACAGCTCTTGAGTGTGTTGCTTATTTTGTGTGTTTGTGTAGATCAAATACAGTGTGACAGAAAGGAAGGTGTTTTTTAACTGAGGAAGTGTCATGGAGGTAAATGGCAAAAATAAAGATTAAAGTCAAGATGAAGAAGAAGATTAAAAAGTTAATCAAATTTAAGTTAAATTGAAATAAATGAAGGATTTCTGAGGGGAAATGAAATGAAAGAAAAGAAGCATTGCTCCTTTTAGAAAGTGTCATGTCATCACCAAGTGGCTGTATATCTGTTGCAGGGGACACTGCTATAGGGATGCATCCATTGCTTCTTACAATGCAGCAACCCCACTGGCCCTATCGCTGCAGCCTCCCACTGGCCTGACTGTCAAATCACACGCGCACACTCTTGCACTACTGTCTCTGTATTGTGTGCTTGTATTGTCTGGTATTACATCCAGGAAGATTCAGCATTCTCCTTCCCTGCTGGTCGATAAATAGAATCCTCCTTCCTTTCTGGGCATTAATTTATAACCCCTCTTTCTTTAATTAGAGAGGAAGACAGAGTGGGGAGGAAGGGGGAAGCAGAGAGCAGCAGGACAGGAGAGGAGTTGCTGAAGTCAGCTTCTTCTTGTCCTCCTCCTCATTTTCCTGCTTCTTATTTCGTCAAGCATCTTTTGAGTAAAACCTTTGCCTCTTATTTCAGCTTGTGGACTAAATGAGTCAAAGATTACATCATATGTCTATTTAGGTTCAAGATTACATTGTGTTTAGTTACTAAAGAAAAAAAAGTCCTTCCTACTTTCATCACTCACATTTCCAAAAAGCTTTAAATGCTATTATGAGTCTTAACTGCTCCTGAATTAAAACATGAATAATTTCACTGCACCTGCTGCAGTTCGGATTGTCATCATCAAGCTCGGACTGTTCCCACAATCCAACAGTTCCACTTACATAAGAGGCAGGCTTACACCTTTTTCACAGTTATCTTTGTTATTTATTTTTGTTTAATGAGATCTTATATCTGCCATTACAGTTGACTGACCAGAGCCCGGATTTTACTTTACAAATCTCCCTAGCCAATTTGCAGCTAACTTAAACTAGTCAGGGGAAGTGCTTAATAAACAAAATAATTCTTTATGAGTGTTTTTCCAGATTTGTACTCTCACTAGCTGAAAATGAAATGAATTTGTGAAGAGTTTGATAAACAAAATATGAGTCATTTTAAGGGTTATCAAACAAAAAAAGCAGCACTACTGAACATTGGCAGACTTTTGCACTTTCGCACTCCCTGAAAAAAGATTAATTTGGCATCCACCTTGCATCCTGTCTCTCTTTTGAACTCTCTCCAGCCAGTAAAAGTCAGGCTGATATTGATGATTCTCATGCACCCCCACTTTCTCTCTTTCTTTTCTCACTTTCTCTAGTAATGTCCTCTTGGGCTTTTTTGCTGATTCAGCCATGGTGCTTATTCAAAACCAGTTACTCGCCTGTGACGCAGTGTCCTAAAGCAAAACACAAATGTCACATGATGCATCTAGATAGATAGATAGATAGATAGATAGATAGATAGATAGATAGATAGATAGATAGATAGATAGATAGATAGATCTATTTATCAAAAATGGTAGCTGCAGTAGTGTGCACCAATGTTGCATCAAACTGGATTTTGATTTGAGTGTGAAGTTTCCGAGGATGTGTTAATGACAAAAATTGCTAAAATGCGATTGCTGCCACTACCATGCTTCACTATGGAAACATGTCCTGAGAGGTGATAACAGCTGTTAGATCCACAAACGGCTTTTTCTTTTGTAGCCAAAAAGTTAAATGTTGATTTACATACTACATTTTTTCATGTGGTCAGGGAAAATCTATCAAATATGCATTTTTTTTTACTCTTTCTTCTTTCGCTGTTTCCATGAAACAGTGTTTTACTTTTTCTTCTGGCTCCTCTTACAGTTTGGAGAGCACTAACTATGTGCCTTTCAAAGCTAACTGGCAGGATGACATCATAACTTATGCTTTAAAGCAAAGGGTGTCACTGCTCAGACATGCAGTACTGTTCAGTTTTTTAGTTTGTTTTTTTTTTTTTTTTATGTAATCTTGACCAAGTTGTTATATTATGTTTAGATCTACATATTTTTTAAAAGTGAAAACATATCTATGCCAGAATTTTAGCTTTTTTTTCTTAGTCTGCATAAAATAACTTAACTTCCTTTTGATAGATGCACACACACACACACACACACATTTGTGAGGTGCAAAACAAGTGGAATAAAACTAAGACTGATAGCAAAACGTGGCCGATACCTGGAGAGGGTAGGTGACATGCTGCAAACAGCCCACATGCCACCTCGGTGTAACGTGCTGCTTCACTCTCTTTAAGTCAAATTCACACTAACGCACACACAGTTGGATGGATGCTGCTGACAGCAGAGTGAACCGTTGACAGTCATGCCGAATAAGAGCGCAGAAGAGACTCTAATCCCTGTCAGAGGGTAGAAAACCACTCAAAGCAAAACAATTAAAATGCTAATTTCATTTCCTCCACTCTGCTCGCCTGTTAATGACTTAGCCAAGAGTGCAGGCTAAGCGGCAACAGTGTGTGAGTGCTTATGTGTGTGGGTAACAACCACTGTCTCATGAGTCCAGGGTCAAAGGTGTGACAGATTAACATGGCTATATTTTGTGTATTGAACATGTTAACTTGTCAAGTAGGTGATGTAAAAATGTTTTTTTCACAGAAATTAAAAAAAAAAAAAAAAAAAAATCACAAACTTTTTATTTTATTACTGTGTTAAAATCATTGTTGACTTTTCATATATGGCCATGAAGGTGAGATTCCTGAGTGTCTATAAACATATAAATATATAAAGCCATATGTCTGTATTCAATCCACTCTACAGCCCAACTGCATATGAAGCTGGGAGACAGGGAGACAGATGAGATGGAGGAAGCGGTTCTGAGATGGAGGGAAAGAGTCAGATGTAGAGTTTGCTATTTTCTGGCTCCTGTATTATTAATAATTGAAAGTCAAGCAAAGCCCTAATGCCTGTTGCTATTCATCTCTGCCTGTCTGACAGAAACACACAGACGCACACACACACACACACACATATATATATATATATATATATATATATATATATATATATATATATATATATATATATATATATATATATTTCAGACAGGCAGATGTAGATGAGTAAGGAGAATTAACAGTCACTACTGCTATATACTCTCTCTTCTTAATATCCATACAATTGCATACCCTTAAATTTGTTATTCATTCTGCAATCAAAATAGCATCTATAGCCCATGGACAACATGCAGTGTATCAATGTTTTAGTTGACGGGGCATCATGGAAGTTATATAATCATATTTGCTTATAACCCCCTAATAAGCTCAAAACGTAAAAGAACAATAGGCAAATTCAAACAGAGTCAGATATGATCTAGGTTGCTCACACTGCATGAAATACCTCAAATGCAACGGTTTAATCTTTGTGGCAAACTGTAATAGCCTTGTTAATAGCCTTATTTATCAACTATTAATAACCCTATTTTTCCCTATCACCAGATGGGGAAACTGGACAATGGCAGCCTGACGATTAAGTACCCAGTGTGGCCCCGTTTCAACTCCTTTGGTGATGCTGAGCTTGACGACAACCACCTGTCCATCGTCACCTTGGAGGAGAAACCTTTTGTCATTGTGGAGGATGTAGAAAGACTCACTGGTACCTGCATGAGGAACTCTGTGCCCTGCAGAAAGCATATCAAAGAGTAAGTCGGATATTGATCTATCTGACCACTGTTAGTTTCAACCTATGTCAGCCAACACTTAGATGTGCTATAATGAAAACATGAAGAATATAGATTTAGTAGGGTTTTCCCTTTTCCCAAAAGAGGGCCTCTCTGCAAACTGTTGCAGATATTCGTACAGAAACAAACAGCTCAGGCTATGAAAACAAGCCTTTGCAACTATGGAGTGTTGTAAAGCAGCTGTGTGTCCACAGATGCTATCAATGCTGAGGTGTAATAGGATGTAATAGTGGGATTGCTCCAAATTCTATTCTCCAAACACAACTTTATTTGGTTTACTGTGATCAGAAAGTGCTGTTTACATAAGTAGGGCTAATCAGGTTAATGTCGGAGTAGCTCTGTTCATGTAAAACAGGCATTTTGAGGCATCACATTAACAAATTTAATGGAAATGGCAAAATGCCACAAATTTGTCATTTCCAAAAAGAATTAATAAACATGCTGGGAAATAGAAACACATTTCAAAGATAGTTTTGATATAGCAAACACATAACACACAAATGATCTGTTTACGCTTCTATAATAGATTCAGAACAGAGGTATTGAAAATGTTTTTTTTTTTGTTCTATTTAAGTAAGATTTTATATATTGGCCTCAAAGTTGATTGAAAATTTACCCCAAACCCTGTTGAAATAGTCATAACAAACAAGAATCACAATGAGCTGAAACATGTTCAGACAAAATTACATCCGTTTTCCGATATCTTCAGTCACTATCTCGTAAACATAAAACAGACGTGCAGTGTTAACCTGCAGCAGCTTCTTTCCTCCCTCCGTAAAAGAAGGCGACTGCTGAACTAAGAGCTTTACTTCCTTTCCTTACCAGTTTTGCCTCTTGCTTGTTTCTGATACACACGTGTGTGTTCACAGAGAGGCCTGAGTGGTGCTAAATCAAACCATGTAATGGGTTTGTAGATAATTTAATACCATCCCTCTCATGGACACAAAGTCAGATCGGCATGCCTATTGCTACCGCTACTATGTGTCACTCATGTCTTGCTTGCATGTATGTATCTAAAGTAATGGCTACATACACACACACACACACACACATACACACACACAGAAACAGAGCTGATTAAGCAGTAATAGGCTCTCAAGGAAGAAGCTGAAAGAGATTATCATCCAGAATCACTGTGAAGTAGGGCGGATATTAAAGCATCTCCGAGGAGAAGCGCAAACACACATTCGCAAGTTTATATCCACTCTCCGTTGCCACATGTCCACTCACAGGCCAATGCATTCGGCTGCGTTCCTCCCTCCCAAAGCACGATTCCCACTCAAGCATCTGTCCTGTTCATTTGGAGGAAGAGGGATAGATAGAGGGGATGAAAGAAGCAGAGAATGGGGGAGTGGCAGAGGGGCTGGAAGGGGGTCTGAGGGGTATCCATGCATGCAGAACTATATTCACTCATCCAAGCTGGGCCTAAGAACAAGTATGTAACACACATGATCATTCACAGACCCACACTGCCCTCTCTGGAGACCCCTCAGGCCCTTTAGTGTTTCTATATCAAGTTGGCCTGGCAACACAAACAGCCTCCCTAACATTGCATGCTCTCGCTGCCTGAACTTTAGAACGGCTTGCCTAAGTGGGTACACTGTGTTCATGAAGGAAGCTATTAACGTTCTGGCCTATAAGCCACAGCCGCTTACTGTCCAGCAGCATAATTGAGAACAAACTACTTTTCCTGCTTCTCCTGCTTTATCTTTACTATCTAATTATCAGTAATTCATGGTAATTCACTATTTATAACAATAGATATATTTAGGGACCTGTGGGGAGGGCTTATTAGTGTTAATACACAAGCTAAAAGAAGCCCAGCTTCTTTGAGTCAATTCATCCACTTTATATTCTCTATTATATGCATTGCTATTGCAGTCATAAGTAATGTGCTTCTACATCCTTAAGTTAAATAAACATTATAGACCAAGTGAACAAAAGATTTTGAATAGCACTGGCTCAAAACAGTAAATGCTTTTTTAAAGTTTTTCTTTAGATAAGGTGACAAAACTCACATCACTTGTAGTAATGACTCAGAAAGGCTTTCCTCTCACTGTATGTTTTTGCAGGTGCTTTGAATTAAATTTCTTCAGCTTTTGTTCATTTTAAACTAGCTCACTGACTTCTATCAATGGTCTCTAGTTACATCCATAAAAAGTCATCCTGGAAAATAAAGTTTTGCAAAAATAAAGGTCACAACTGTTCATAAATCATTTTTCTTTTTTCAAGTAAAACTATCAGAACAGTCATCCATGTTTTACATAGAAAAACCCAGCTTAGAGTCAAACCAATAACCACATAACTACTAGACTGTTAAAAAATAAAAAATAATCCTTTCCAGTTTGGAAAAAAAAGTAGCTATACTCAGGGGACTTTTTCTTAAAAAGGGATTTCAGTTAGTCTAGTGAAAGACTTTAACTCTTGGGTCAAACATTGTCCTGTGATTTTCCAGCACATTGTTTGCTATGAAGTGAGTTTCATCTCTGAAGGTAACTGCAGAGTCACAGCCGGTTGTCTGAAGTTTTTTCTGTTTTTTTCCATTCTTTTTCAAGTTTGTACCCCGACTGTTGTTAAACTAAAGGACGAGGTTATCGTCCTCTAATTAGCACACATCTGAAAGTTAAATGAGATTCCCAGGTGGCTAAAAGTTGATGCGCACTGTCGTGTTTGTGTGCGTGCAGGCAAACACTGTCTGAACTCCCCTGCTCTCATATTCATATACGCAGATGGCACAAGGTTTGCAGATGTAGTGCCGTCAAATCCCCCCTTCTCTAGAGACACGGAAGGAGAAGGAGGATAGGAGCATGTTTGTCAAATCTTCTGTCATTCCCGGACAGCATGACCCAAACTTAGAGGTGAAAAAGTCTCAGGGAGATGCTTGTTATTGGTGTGGTCACGTCAGTTTGCCAAGTAGGATGGAAAGAAAGACAAAGAGTCTTGCTTTAAATATAAAGGAGGGAAAGATGATATCTTTACTCACTCAAGATTTGCAAAAGCAGATATTAAAGTGAGATCGTATGTTCAGTATTTTTGTCATGCAAGCACACAGCATTCTTTCCATGCTGTTTCATGCATCATGAACAGTAAACCACAGATGACAGTCGT
The DNA here is from genome assembly GCF_017639745.1 of Melanotaenia boesemani. NCBI lineage: Eukaryota > Metazoa > Chordata > Actinopteri > Atheriniformes > Melanotaeniidae > Melanotaenia > Melanotaenia boesemani. The sequence goes on along the minus strand of NC_055683.1, from coordinate 19,371,408 downwards.
TGCAGTTGCTAATGTTGTGCATGTATTTGTGTCTTTGTAGCAACACAACAGAAGCTGGTGGGACTTATATCAAAAAGTGCTGCAAAGGGTTCTGCATTGATATCCTGAAGAAGATTGCCAAGTATGTTAAGTTCACCTATGACTTGTACCTGGTTACCAATGGGAAGCATGGCAAGAAGATCAACAATGTCTGGAATGGGATGGTGGGAGAGGTAAGCCTAGATGAGAGGCATTTACTTTTGAAAAAATGTGACTGAAGTGTAAGAACATTTTTCAAACTTTCAGGCTTTGGCAACAGCTATAAATGCTCAGAAAGTCAACAAATCCACTGCAGCAGAAAACTCTTTAGCATATCTTTAATTAGCAACTTGAAGGTAGTCCCAGAGACCATTTCAAGACTGTAAAGTTTATGGTTGTCCATATTGTTTTGAGGCAGACTTCATTTATTAAGTCAAAGTCTGTCTTAGTACTGGCTCCAGCCTGCATACCGAGTAAGACTGATGAGACTGACTATTAATGCACTGATGCACACTCTAACATTAGTTTTTCGTGAAACTTGCATGTATTTAAAAAATATATATTTTACACTTTTTGTCATGAAAGATAGTAACCTACTACATGTAGCCTAGCTAGTAATCTCAGTTATTGGTATTGTAAATTTTTATCCTATAGTTTTAGGATTTGCAGCTAATCAGCAAAGCTTTGTGCCTGTTTCACTTTAAGATAGCCTAAACTCTAATAACTCCAATAACTGGAGGATTAGGGTTAGGGTTTCTCATTTTCTTTTTCAATATGTTTTTGATCTCTAGCATTAATGCAGATGAATTTTGGTCAGTTTTCTTGACAATGTTTTTACAGTTCATTGAGCTTGGCAGGCATTTGTTTATGCAAAGCTCTCTTCAGTTTCTGTCACAGCATGTCAATAAGTTTGAGGTCTGAACTTTACCTGGATCATTTCGACACTTTCATTGTTTCTTTTTCAGTCATTTTGTTGTAGATTTGCTGCTCTGTTTGGGATCATTGTCTTGTTGCATGAATTAGTTTCAGCCAAGGTTTAACTGTAAGATGGATGGCCTCCCCTTTGACTTTAGAATACACTGGTATGCAGTTAACTCCTGTAGGTTGTCTAGGTCCTGTGGTTGCAAAATAAGCCCAAACCATTACTCTCCCACCACCATCTACCACCAACTGTTTGTATGAGGTATTAATGCTGATGTGCTGTGTTTAGTTTGTCTGACTTTGGTCTGACTTTGAGGTGAAACTGCTAGGATATTGACTTCTGAGAGGATTATTAACTGCAATAATTGTTTTCTACTCACAAAATAATCTTTCTCATTGTAGAATGATAGACTTCATTTGTCATGTGTTCTATAGCAAGGATCAGATAAGCTCTTAAATAATTTCTTTTAAAGTAAAATAAGTATTTATTAGAAATAAAGATAAAGTTTTATCCATCAACGGTAAAATTGTATAGATTGTTGTATTTCACTGCATTTCTCATGTGTAAAATCAGTGAATGCTACATCAATTGCTTTTTTCTTTCTCCATCCTCTCCTATTCTTTATCCCTTATCACCCCTCCTTTATCTATCCTCAATGCATTCATGCCCCTCTCTCTGAAAAGGTGGTCTATAAGAAAGCCGTCATGGCCGTCGGATCTCTGACGATCAATGAGGAGCGTTCTGAGGTCATCGATTTCTCCGTCCCGTTCGTAGAAACTGGGATCAGCGTCATGGTCTCACGTAGTAATGGAACGGTCTCACCTTCAGCTTTCCTTGGTAATCACTGTTGCTTTGTTCCCAGACTCGTAAAAGAATCAGATCTATCTCGTTTGCTTTTTCATCTTGTCTCTGTAGAACAGTGTTTCAGTTTTTGTTTAGTGTGTGAATGTGTGTGTGTCCCCTGAAATGTAGAGCTGACAATATCAGTTAGTTCTTTTACACAGCTGTCAATACTTGTTCTTTCATCTGAGGGATTTAGCTCAACTCCTGTTTTATGCCACAGTGGCACTTACTTACCTGAGGGACTTAGCTGGAGGATTTTAACCAGAGAAACCATGAGGATCCCTGTCGTGCCTGCTCAGTCACATTCATTTGATGCTGAGTTCCTTTTCGTCCACTTCCAAGTTCCTGCAGACAACTATGTGATGGCACAAAAGCTCACACAGGCATACAAACACACAAGGGGATGTCGGTATGTACAAGTACACATGGAGGTACACATACTGACACGTATGCAACATGCAGTTAGTGCAATGAAAATGGCAATTAGGCTTAGCAGAAAAAAAACCTTCAATGGTAGTTTGCCAGCACACACATATACACTGATTGGCTGCCCAGTGCCAGCAGTGCTCCCCCATACATTAGAGGAGAGTTTAATCTCTGCAGTAGTGTTGTGAGCTCAGAGGGAGGACAGGAGTGCTGACACCAGGGCTTCCTACGTTTTATGTACTCAAATGTAAGAGTGAGCAAAAAGTTTGTCTCGGACCTCCGTGGTGTTCTTACCTCAGTGTGTGTGTGTGTGTGTGTAGTGATTGAATCCTTCTGTTCATTGCAAGGCAGAGGTAGAAAACTAAGTAAATCGGGTAAATGTATGTGTAAGATGTGATGGATTTTACTAAACACAGGTTAAATATCATGATGTTCTCATTCTCTCTCCTCCAGAGCCATTCAGTGCATCAGTGTGGGTGATGATGTTTGTGATGCTCCTACTGGTGACTGCAATGGCTGTCTTTATGTTTGAGTACATCAGTCCTCTTGGCTTTAACAGAAACCTGGCACAGGGAAAAGGTGAGCATGGATATAACTTGTACTAAATTCATTTTTCTGATAAATCTAAACTGACCATATTTACATCATCTATCTCTATTTCTTTCAGATCCACATGGTCCTTCTTTCACCATGGGAAAGGCAGTGTGGCTGCTGTGGGGTCTGGTCTTTAACAACTCTGTCCCAGTGCAAAACCCCAAAGGAACCACCAGCAAGTTCATAGTGTCTGTGTGGGCCTTCTTCGCTGTCATCTTCCTGGCCTCCTACACTGCCAACTTGGCTGCTTTCATGATTCAGGAGGAGTTTGTTGACCAAGTCACTGGGCTCTCAGATAACAAGGTAATGACCTAATGAGGTAGTTTGTTGACAAGTCTCGATGGTGGCCTGTTTAGAAGTTAACTGTGAAGTCTTGCTTTTCCTTTTGAATGATCCATGAAGTTGGAATTCATGACAGCCACCTAAATCTGAATGACATTCATGAGTCAATGTTACAAGGGGGCATGCAGTGAAAGAGTGCAATAGCCTTCAGAAGAAACTCCACTTTTAGTTTCAGTAAGTGCTGGATTTATCTGATATACTATGGGTACTATTAAAATAATATTAAAAATTTAAAAAAAGGCATGCTCTCGGTGAGTGAAGCTGGTTTGATGGTTTTGGTTCACCACTGTGACAAGGCACAGTGACACATGAATTCGCCTTGTCACAGTGGTTACCAGAATCCATGAACAAAAATACTTTATCTTCCTTTTTTTTATGAAGATTCTGATATTTTCCAAGCCTTATACATTAAGTTTTTATTTTTAATTATTCAGAAACAAAGCTATTACTGGTGCTATTTTAGTGGTGTAAGGGAAGCTGATTTGGGGCATAATCTTTATGTGCCTTGTTACATCTATGAACATAATCCACCAAAAACCATTTTATCCTGCTTATTTATGGAGATTCTGACAGTTTTCAAGCCTTATAGTTAGAGGATGGCTGCAGGATGAACCTATTTGATACATCACACAATTAATCAATGTGGTATTGGTGCACCCCACTCAGTATCGGGATGTATTGGTACACTGCTTTCACAAAAATGTTTAAAAAATGCATCACAACAGCAACAAAATATGGACCATATATGCATTTAGAACATGTACATCACAACAACAGATATGTTGTGAAGTAGAAAAGTTGGTCTTGCAGTATAAAGAGGATGTGTTAAAATGTGAGAGGAAAAGGTCAAGCTACATGTGGAGAATAGGAAAAGAAAATGAAAATATAAGGGTAGAGTTCCTGAGAACAAACATAGAGATGTATTGAGACATTCTAAAATGGAAGAGAGAGGGAAAGAAGGTTGGTATAAGGGCTACCGCAACTGGCAGGAGGGATGACTGAGGCCTAGCAAAAGGCCAAGACCTGTAAGATGGTAGATAATAACAGGTGAACAGATATGAGCCATAATAACAGCAGAGGTTGGGGAAGGAATGACATGATGGTTAAAAAAAATTAAAGTGCCCAACCACCATTTATTTTTCTTTGCAACTCAGTCATATTCTTTCTGGTTTTCAATCTTGTTTTTTTTTTTTTTTTTTCACAGGCTGTTTTCATATTATCAGCTTTTAATACTTCTCACATACATCCATTTTAAAAAGATCTGTAACAAAGATCCCACAAAGAAATAAATGCCTTAAGTTCAGTTATATGGAGACAAAAAGAGTTTGTCTCTTTGTTTGGATTGTACTTGCTCTTAAATGGAACTTTAAAATATACCTAAACTGGTAAACTGAATATATTTAATAGAACTGTTGTTGCTTGTGGTAGAGCAATGGTTGACAGGAGAAACAACTGTCTAAAAAGAGGCAATTATGGGAAAAAAAACTTTGTGCACACATATATATATATATATATATATATATATAGTGAAAGCCAGTCTGACGGAGTTAGCATTATTTCAGTACAAAGGTGGTTGCAAGCTAACATTTATGCCGCTGTAGTGCTAAGCATATTGCTAACATAGATGCTTTGCATTAAGCTTTCATATTATAGTCACTATTATACTACTCCAGTTGTGTTTTAATGTGAATGAAGCTGGAGGTGGTGGATGGAGAAAAACAATAGTCTCAATAAAAGACAGAAATACACTCCAATACAATGGCTAAAGTAAGCTGCTTTTTTCAGTAAAAGGAGACTAATATGGTCTGAAAGAAAAGCAACGCAGTGAGGAAATTAGAAAATCCCTTCCCCCTCACTTCTAAATGTCAACTAACTTTTTACAACTTAAGAAGACATCAAATTAATGAATGTCACTTTCATTTATTCTTTTTTTTTTACTCTCTGCTTCAACTGCCTATCAAATCACACTGACTAAGAACCAGAGTACAGCTTCAAAGGTAGCCTGTCAGTTATGACTAGTGCAGTTTGCCCATTTTTACTCTCCTCTGTGCAACCTGTAGAGCCCTGATACCCTTTCTGTGTTCACTGAAAAACAACCGCAGGCACACAGGAAACCAGCCACATGCAAATGTTGAAATTCTTTGAAAAATTTAATGATGGAGTTCAACTATTTTGTCAAAAAAAAAAAAAAAAAATGCGGCAATTCTGTAAATAATTCCCATCAACTATAGAATTCAGGGTTTTCAATTCCAAAAAAGCGAGTAACTGAGTCTGTGACCATGGTAACTGACTTTGTGAACTAAACCTACTCGCTGTCAGGTTCTCAGGAGTTTCTACCTCTGGCCTCCCAGCTGTTCAGACCTGGGTTTGCACCAATGCGATTCCAAAGATTTAGAACTTGAAATAAAACACTATGCTTCATGCAGGGAGATGATCTATCAGAACTCAAACAGGTGCACTATTATTCCCTAATCAATTATTCATCAAAAAGTAGTTCCGGCCGTACATATCCAGCGTGACCCAGAACAAACATGTCATGACATCACAGCAAGTTTTGTGCTTTGCTGTGCAATACTTTTTTTTTCCTTTTCTATAAATGAGATAATTCTTTATAACATTGGCAATGCAGAACATGCTAGAAAGACATGTGAGGACACATGTGAGGAAAGTCCTCACGTGTCTGAAATGATAATTCCATAAAAAAACAGCAGAGATCTACTGCTTGTTAGACTAAAAAAGACCTCTGCCTGCCTCTCTGAATCCCACCAGATGGTGTCTCCTCAGCAGCCTCTTCCTCCTCCAGTAATGAAGGAGCTTAAACTATCATAACAACATCTAAGTATGTCTTTTTATTATAGTTCCCATCTCTGGGTAAAGGCACTCAGAGTTGATTGAGCCAACTTAGCCCAGCTGTTCTCAAAACAAAAACTCAGAGTTGCTCAGCTCAGAGTAAGTTAACCAAGAGTTGCTTTTTCGACTCATAGTTAGTTGAACTTCCTTTCTGGAACAGGCACCTGGTGCTGAACTGGTCTATCTGTAGTCCAGACCTTTCAACAACACAATGCAGTCAGCATGAAATGAAAAATCTAGCAAAGAAGGACCAGGGGCCTCATTAGCAAACTGTGCATAGCAAAGAAAACTAAAGGTGGTGTCTGCAGTGCAAAGAGGAAATGTGGCACACTTCAACTTTCAGATTTATAAAAGCCTGCGCACGCACATCCTACGCCTGTTTCCGTTTATAAATTAGAATCACCTCTAAAGTGGGCACACATGAGGGAACTCCTTACCACACCCACATGGTGGATATAAATGATCAGGTGGATGCCTATGATACATATTCATTACATCATTTGCATGATGGCTCAGGAAGAAAAAAGCAGGTGGCAGATGCTGTCAATGCAGTGTCAGAAGGCAAGACCTGCCAGAGGCATCAGAATGTAAGGCTGGATGTCTCAGTTGGTAGACCATCTGTCTGCCATGCAGGAGATCGAAGTTCGAATCCCGGAGTGATAAATTGCATTGGAGAAAGCGTTTGCTAAATGACAGTAATGTAGTAATTTATTTTAATTTATAAAATAAATATGTACAGATACATCTAACTGGTAGCAGTTTATTTAGAGTTAAATATTTCTTTCTAGTTGCTGGGTGCTCCAGTTGGGCAGGGGGTGCAGAAGGACACAATCACCGCTATTAACAAGAAGGCCAAGGAGTCGTGGGAAATGAAGACATCTTGACAGAAATTGGGACAAAAAAAAAAAAAACATTGTGTAAAAATAAATAAATAAAAGGAAATCCACCCCTTGTGTGTTTTATTAGCATTGCAGCACTTCTAGACCTCCAGCCTCCAGTCTGCATCCCACTCTGTTAGAATGAAGGACCAAAGCTACTTTTCACCCTGACTGGTCCATTCTGGCAGCAGCCTGTCCACCTTATTTAGCTGGATGTATTTTTATAAGTTTTGTTTCACAATAACAGAACATATTTTAGTGGTTTAGGTTCTTATTAATATCATCTCTTTTTCCTGAAAATCCCATTTGTTTGTTTTTATTTTCCCCTTAGGAGAACTCTTAGGAGAATTAATATTGAATGTGGTTCTTTATTAATTTCTGCAAACAGCTTTAATATCTAACATGTGGTGTAAAAGGTAAGAGTGGATTGTGCACAAATGTCTCACATTTCACATCATTTCCTTGATTTTACTTTGTGCCGTTTGTGTTGCAGTTTCCTGTTTTCCCATATTCTGTGGGTATGCCTGGGTCAGAGTTTGTTCCTACGCAAGTTTGATAAATGAGGCCCCAGGACTGTTTGATTGTAGTAAGCAGAATGATGGTCTGGCAGTTGTGTTGTGCCGGAACAATTTTCTTTGCCAAAGGAAGCTTTATGGGTATAAGGCAGAGATGCTCACAAGTCCTTTTTTTGCAAGTCCAAGTCATGTCTCAAGTCCTTGACCTCAAATGCAAGTCAAGTTTCAAGTCTTCGATCTCAAGTTCATGTTCTGTTGCAAGCCACTTTTTGTTCTGGGCACACACATAAAGATTTATCACGATTTTCCCTCTTCCCGACCAAGGACATCAAATGTCTGATTTTCTCAAATCTTATAAGATTATCTTATAAGAGTATCCTGTGGTCTGAGGTGTGTTAAGCGCAAATTTGTCCTGACAATCGGCTCTACAACGGGTCATGGCCAAAAATCGCAAGTATTAAACTTATTCAATATTTACGATCAATTTACGACCAAAAATGTTCACGTGTGGGGAAAGCTGACGACGTCTGAATTGTGACTCTGTGGACTGTGAGGTGGAATGGAATATTGACAATTAGAGAGGAAGGATAAAAAGTCCGTGTTCACACTGTATTCAGTCTGTTATTTTTTTCAGTTCTAGATTTTTCTGTCAACAATAGTCCCAAGACCACCATCATTATGTCCTCTGCCATGCTGGGTGTTGTGTTTTCCAGCTGTTGCCATGGTTCTTCTTCTTCGTTTAGATTTAGAAAATCCTTGTGTGTACTCACCTTAATCTGCCATGCGACGCCTGCTGTCTGGTCTGCTTAGAAGATGCACTATGATATCTAAGGAATTTAAAATCCCTACTCACCCTTTATCTACCAGCATTTAGTAACAGTACTGATCTGTGGCTTAAACTGACAAATGCTGTCCCTCTTCTGTGGACAATTTCTTTGCTTTACTGAATTCTGCAAACCTCTAGATGGACATGAAAATTTATTCAGATCAGTAAAAATGTTCTTAACATAATTTATCAGTGACCAGTAATATAATGTGATCCAAAATCCATCTGGACACACTGAGAAATTTAAAATATCAATACTGCAATTCAAAACATTTATTTTTCCTGAATGTTGGGAGGAGCGCCAATATGTTGCACTTTAGTGCAGGATCACCTACTGTTCTGCAGGTTTTAGACATTGTTCTGCATTGTTGCAACACACATGAGCCACGTGACAGGTTGTTCTCAAGTTCTGCTTAAGCCTCTTAATGATCCATTAATAGTTTGACTCAAGTGTATAGCAGCAGGTAAACATGTAAAATCTGCAGCACAGTGGCTTCACAGGTCCACAGTTGGTGATCTCTTCACTAGTGCATCAGAAAAATCTTCATATTTTCTAAAGTTCTTGAAATAACTCTGTAAGATGAGTACAGAAAATATTCATTCTAAACGTTTAAAAATTGACTTAAAAAACTCAGTATTTGAAATAATTCAGATCTAGTTGCAGACAGAATAAATATTCCTTGCATTCCTAATACAGCAAAAGTTGTACTTTTCTAATAGCAGACCCAGTAAAACCTTGTTGTTTACAGTGGGTCTGATCCCAGTTTAATGTGACCATGGCCATGTTACAGTAAATAGAAACTGTGTTCAGTAAATATCTCATTCTTGTTCTGAACACATCCAGTGGAGCCAATCTGACGGAGTTAACATTATTTTCTAACAAAGGAACAAGCTAACATTTATGCTGCTGTTGCTCTTGGCTCATTGCTAAACTAGATGCTAACATTAGCTTTCATAGTACAGTTATTAACCTCTCCAGGGTGGATAAAAGTGGGTGTGGTGGATCAAGCGTCCTGGAATTTTATACCACAGATGTTCCAGTTTGCTTGTCTTATTTGGGTCCCGTTTTAAGTTTAAGTTTTTTTGCCCAAAAGTTACAATGGTGCTGTAGCAACAGCTGCAATTACCGCTGCTAATGTTTTGATTGATTGAGTGTGCACTGCGGATGCATCTGTGTGACGTTACGTCAGTGTTACCTCTGGGGAAATGGCAGCAGACAAGAGATGAGGAGGAGAGGAGACAGAAAGAAGATCATTAAGAAAGTAAGATTGTTCATGAGTCTCAAATCACAAGTCCAAATCGAATCTCAAGCCTTTTGATTGGAAGTCCAAATCTAGACTCGAGTCCTCATCTCTGGTATAAGGCTCCTCTTGATAATCTGTTTCTTTTGAATTATGAAATTTCTGTAATCTTGCTGGACCTGGATAGAGGGAACAGAGAGGAAAATAGTGAAGAAAACTTAAAAGGAAAGTAGAAAAAAGAAGAGACAAAAGATACAGTACATATGAGGCAACGGCCCTTAAATCCAACCTAACACCAGACAACCAACTGATACACTTGTACAGAAACACAACAGATAATTTCCTACGGCTTCTACAGGAAAACAAAGTTGACAATCATCAGGAGCTCCTGAAAGAATAACCAAAACCACAAAAAGAAAAAACATGTATCATAACAACAACCAAAGTACCAGAAAAACACACACACACAAAAAAAAAAAAAAAAAAAAAAAAAAAATAGCTTAGTGTATAAACCCACTGGACAATTCAGTGGAAAGAGAAGTGATCAGAGATAAGTGTAATCATGCGAATATGGCTAGAGGCAGACTAGGGTGGCCTAGAGACCCAGGCAATCAGCAGCAATATGGGAGCAAGAACCCCGACCACCCCACCATGAAGACCACCCCTGACCCACCCAGACGCAGAGGAAGGCCCCAGCCAGAGCCCCCATGGTCACGAGTCACAGGTTCCAGCGGGCCAAGTTTTCCAGCCGCCGACCCTGCTGGGCACCAACTATCCAGGGCGGCCGGAGCCAGCACAGGGCCCCAAGACCCCAGACGTTTTTCATCAGAACTAGGATTACAGTAATAATAATAATAATAATAATAATTGTTGGAGAATTTTTTCTTTTATCTCTTAACATACAGTATGTTCTATGAGTGAAACTATAAAATTTTACCAGCATTTAAGATTATCCTGAACTGTTTTGAGAAGTACAGAGTGATAAAGTGAGAATATCTCTTGCAGCCTGGCTGAAATGCTAATTCGCAGATACTTAATATTACCAACCCTTAGTGTGGGAAGTGAGGTCTGAGCTGCAGAATCCCAGGCATTGTCTGAGTGTGGGAAGATAGTGGATTTGTTCCAGTTGATTGTGTAGTCTGATATCACTGAGAAGTGGTTGATGATTTTATATGTTTCTTGAACTGAATATTTTGGATTCTATAAGTGTAATAAATTATCATCAGCATATAAACTAATGTTGTGTTGTAAACTATTAACTGATATTCCATGGACTGATATAAGGTTCTATGAAAATTGCAAATAGTAATGGAGAGCGTGGAAATCCTTGTGATGTTCCCCGGTGTATAAATGTGGGTGAGTCAGTTGTGTTTCTTTTTTTCTTTTTTTTTTATAAAACCAGTCTGGTCCGGAAGAATTAAGATGGAGGCCACTATTTCAAGTCTTGTGGCTAAGGTTTTTGAGATGATATTTAGATCTGTATTTATTAAATAAGAGGTCTGTAACTGGATCTTTACCTGCTTTAAGTAAACAGTTATTGCAGCTGTGTTCATATTGTGTGGTATTTCTAATGTGTTTTTGATCTCTTGTGCAAGTCTGATGAATAGTAGTGAAAGTATATTCGAAAAAAATCAGGTCCCGGTGATTTACTGTTGCGCATTTGGAGAAGGGCATTATGGAGTTCTTTTGTTATTGGAGTTTTGAGTTAATGGGCTTATTATTGCTGGCACTGTTCTTTTTTTTTTTTTTTTTATTTCAGATGATTTGCTAAGTATTTTCCTAATTTATTGTTGTATTGAAAATGTTAGTTCCATTTTGGAGTAAGGATGTAATATAACATAATGTTATATTACAAACAGATTTGCAATTTTCTTGCAATATTGCAATTTTCTCATAATGACATATTATAATCTAATTTTTATTTAAAACCACCTTTCAGCTTCTTAAATGTAGACCTTACATAAGGATCAACAAAATCTAAATCAATTCAACATTTAAGTTGCCATTTATTTGGATCAATCACATGTATTTCCACCTACTTGGGACAAAAAAAAAATCTTCTCCTAACTCTGCTTTTTAATTTAATTTTGCAGTGAGGTTTTGATAGAAGCCACTAGCACAGTTCTAAGTGTTGCATTACTACGTAAATATTCAGCACCAGTGCCTTCCCAATCTGCATATTCCCAGCGGGCCTGAAGATTCTCATCAGCGAGCCCCTTGCCATATTTACCCTCTCCTGACCTTAAAGCTTCTGCTCAACTTTAAGAGAGGCACAAATGAAGGAAAGATGAAGGAGACGGTAGTGAGAACTGTGAGGAATGAGTGTGTCCTCAAGGCTGTTGCATGTCATGCTAACAAACACACTCCATGACATCATCGCTAATGTATGCAAGTGCACACAAATGCACAAGAGGAGTTTTACTTAACACACACTCATTTTAACCTGATTACACAACAGAAATGCACATGGCAGACAAAGAACATATTAAAAGCTAGAACTATTCACATATACAGTTATGATGTAAGCAGCTCATATAAACAGTACAGACTAAAAGCAAACAGATGAGTTTATGCATGTTCAGTGGACAGAGAGCGGAAGATTGATGCTAATAATATGGCAACAAAATCCTTCCTGCATCAGCTTATTGATGATTCAGTTCTATACTCTATGACTGAGTATTAAACGGCTTTCTGACAAGCTCTGCACAAGTCTGCTAATAAGCCATTAATTTGAATCAGGTGTGTTGCAGCAGGGAGACATCTAAGACCTGCAGGATAATGGGCTTTGAGGACCAGGGTTGGGGACCTCTGCTTTATGAAGATGTAAAAGCTAAACAGACATAAAGATATTGGAACCGTCATTCATTTTTGGTTTTATAGAGGTATTTTAGGAATACGCCACTTCCAAACACACCTGCACAAACTCAGAACTGAGTGGTCACATTGCAGCTCATAATAAATGCTTGCATTTATTATGCATGGGGGTGGGGGTTACCACTGTGATGCTTCTTGACACTACAGCTGTTGCGCACATTTTTGTTTTTTTTTATGTCTGATGCTTTTTGAAGAATGCCGATCTCATTTCTATAGCTGCTGCATGCTGAACTAATTAAATAAGGTTTCTTTTAATAACTTGGATATTTTATTTTGATATTCAGGAGCATCCTGTAACCTTCTTTATTTAACCAAACATTCAATATAGGCATGCTTTTTATGTTTGCTTTGGATATTTTCAATCCTAATCTTTAGCTATATTTCTTTTGAAGATCTGATCATAGATGACTTAGTGTTTGAAAAAAAGTTAGATGTGGTGCAGGGACAAATTGGTAATTTGGCATACCTGGTATTTTCTAGTAGGCCAACCAGTTTATTTATTGGTCTGACTGGTCTGTACATCTCAGTAGATCAGCCCACTTAAATTTTTAAGCACCTCCACTTTTTGTTGTAGTCCCTTTGCCTGAGTAATTTCTTCATTAATAGCCAGTACAGAACTTTCTTTTCCGACCATGAGGCCATGAAGCATATTGATATGTGGCACATTGCTTCTTTTTTTAACTGACGCCAGGCTGAACCAATCAGATAAACCTTGTTTGGTTCTGTACCAGGGGATACAGCTACCTGTCAGAACCGAGAGGAGAAATGGATAGGAACAGAGAAGCTGCTCTTCACAAAGTTATGATGAAATTACAATAAAACATTAATAAAATAGCAGTTTTATTAAAAGATTACTTTGTCTCCTTGCATTCATGAAATTAGTTGATGATGTCAGTGTTACCAGCAGAAAAGCTGGTTAAGTGGTTGTGTTTACTGATTACATAGTTATGTTCACTGGTAAAAACAACAGATCTTAAATTGTTTATGTGTGTTTTTTTTTTTTTGTTGTTTTTTGTTCTAACGGGATTTTTAACCATCATTCATTAACGGTAACAGTCAGCCAGAAGCTTTTTGATTTTCTTTATTAGCCTTTTTGTTATTGGTGGTGGGACGATAGTTGGATACTTTTAGGTCAGAACATGTTAAAGGCAGCTTTTATTTAGGTTTTACTCGACAATACACATAAATAAAGCACTTTGAAGATATATGTTTTTTATTTATTATTATTGTTTAGCTTACACATTAGTCCATATGTAAATACTGATGTTTGCCTCTTTACCAAAAAATCCAACAATTCTGACCAAGACTGAATAATTAAAAAAAAAAAAAATCCATTCAATCTTTAGTTGAACCTGGTTGAGATAAAGAGTAGAGCATAGCAGCAGACACAGCGACAGTGTTTACACGTTGTCAAGGAAGAGTTTTCATCTGATCCATTATGTCTCATGTTTGTTCTTTCTAATTTATTTCTCCATCAAACACAATGTCAGAAATGCTGCGGTAATACTCATCACTGTGATAAGTACAGATTTATAATTACAATATTAGAAATATTTAATGTGTCTAGTCTCTCTGATAATCTCTTCCTGCTAATTCACTGTATGACTTTAGTGGCTTTTAGTAGTTGCATGCCAAAATACCAGGGCTGATTTTGTGTTTCAGTCCACCCCTGGTATGGGGAGTAAACCAGCATCTCTTTGCTGAACAGATTGAGGCAGACAGTGAAGCAGAAATAGGGTCTTAAACACTACAACAAATCAAAACTAATAATCCCAAATTGAATGTGGCAAAAGTAATAATCACCTGTGTAATCAGGTCTGAATGAATGTGTGTTGTTAAAAATAATAATAAAAAAAATCATTTTCAAATACAGTTAAAAAAATCACCAGGTGGTGAGACAGCAGAGCTAAAACTAAGCTTGAAAAAGTAAAAAAAAATATATATCTTAACGCCAATATCGCTCTGATGAAGGTTTGGTGAATCAATCCTCCAAAGATGTACTTTAATTTATTTTGGTGAATGTTCAACCTTTACCATTTTTTTCTTTAATCCCACCACAGTTTCAGAACCCATATGCATACTCGCCTCCATTCCGCTTTGGGACGGTCCCGAATGGATCCACTGAAAGGAACATCAGGAAGAACTACCCTGCCATGCACCAGTACATGGTGAAGTATCATCAGACTGGGGTCCAGGATGCACTTGTCAGCCTTAAAACAGGGTAAGGAGTCACCCTGTGTGTATGTGCAGGTTTGCAAGTTTGTAATTACACTTTTAACACCAGTCATTCATGGAAAAAGATTCACCTCAACTGAGGTAAGTTTCAGGGTGTGTGGGTATGTGCAATGTTGTGTGCAGTTGTTTTGTTTCCTTCTTAGTGTGCGTGTGCATGTGAATACAAGTGTGTGAATACATGTGTGCATGTATGAATACATGCACACATGTATTCCCATAATGTCTTTTTATGTGTGTGAATACATGTGCTTGTATGTGTGTGACAGGTCTTCTGAGACTGGGGATGAATGGGCTGCCACACTGAGAACACAAGCAGCTATTTTTAGTTCTGGTTTCTACAGTAGGACTGATGGTGCGTGTGTGAATGTCGGAGGGATGGGTGGTCGGGGTGTTAGCACAAGGCTAACCAAGGACAAACTGAAAGGTTGGAACAATTTATAAAAGTTTCTGTGGATAGAAATGTTTGGATAAAAATGGATAAAAAAAAAAAAAAAAAAAAAAAAAAAGTTTACAGGGCAGGAAGTCCAGGAAAAAAATGTTTGATTGGAGGAAGTGAAAGACAGGATAGGAGATGGAAAGTAGTGTAATATTAAAAGGGAGGGCAGTAAAAAAAAACGGAAAATTGAGATTGAGTATGAAAAAGGAGGATATACTGATGAAGGGAAAGAGAAAGGAACAAGTGAAAATGTCATCAATGATGGGAGGACCAATGTGAAAAATGGAAAAATTAAAGGACAAAAGGTTGTTGGGTTGGTATGACAAAAGGACGTTTCTGATTGGTTAATGATAGTAGGGTGGGATCCAATCAGTTTTCTAGCTCAAAAGCCAAGCTGCCCCATGGGGAGATATCAAAGAGGGAAAAAAATACACACAACAAATAGGAGGATATGATTCATGGTCCCTGGTTTTTATTCAGCTGTGCTTTTCAGCTCATTATCCCTCATCCATAAGTCATAGGACAACTCAGTATAAACATGTACAGCTTAAACTACTATTTCTAATATTCTCAGCGGCTCTTTTCTGTGTTGTAGTACTAAAACATCCACATTAAAGCATTAAAGTAAAAATAATACTCCATGTGCACCTGTTAAATGCTTAGAAAAAAAGACATGCTTGTGTATATCTGCACACACGCAGCCAGCTGCAGGTGTCTGCAGTCAGTAATACCCTCATTGATATTTCTATTCTGCGGTATTAGCAGATGAGCAACATTGCAGTATTCAACTATCTCAGGCTCGATGGCTGGATTAGCTCTGATCTCACACATAATGCTGAAAGGCTTTACACATAAAATCTGTTACAGCCCCGAGAAGCAAAACTCTGCACAGAAAAGCTAAATTGATTTGATTACATGATGGGAACTGATTTATGTTTGAATTTATGTTATACGTAAATATATAGAATGTAAATTGCCAATTTTAATAAAATCAAACATTGTCTTTTAATTTTTTTTACTGTATTGCTTGTAAACTTGTTCAGCTGTGTCTTGTAAAATGATCGTAAGTCAGTGAAAACATTTGATTACTTGTTGCACTTTGAAATACTGAACATTCTATATGATAGATAGATAGAAGTACTTTATTCATCCCAAGCTGGGAAATTTAGGTGTTGAAGCGGTACAGTCATTTAGCAGTTGTGCTTCTAAAGGTAGCAAAAAAATAAAAAACAGTATAAAATTTTCAATATCTACAAGACTTATACAAGGAGGTATTTAGCTATACACAGTAAGAAGTGAGAATAGCCAGCAAATAATATAGTCCAGTGCAATGATTAGTAGTGACAGTTGTTTTCAGTGACACAAGATGAGGAGTTTAACTGTGCAAGGTTGATCCAGTCAGTGCAAAAATTCACCAGTTACAACAGTCACTCATATTGTTATCTCTGACACAATGATGATGAGTTAAACAGTCTTATTGCATGTGGCAGGAAAGATTTCCTGAAGCGGTCCTTGAGACAGCAAAGCTGTCTGAGCCTTTTGGAAAAGGAGCTCCGCTGTCTGTCCAGCACAGGGTGGAGAGGGTGGTCCGTAGGGCTGGGCGATATGGCCTAAAAATAAAATCTCCGATTTTTTATAACCAAATCCGATTTCCGATTTTAATCGATTTTTTTTCCTTTTCTTTTACAAAACATAAACTTATTAAAAACATTCATTTGTTTATATAGATGAATGCTAGCAAAACTAAAGCACATAATGTCATAGCTTTTCCACCATATAAACGACTTCATATCTTACATTGAAATATGCGACACAATGCATCCGTGATCTCTTTCCATCTGGATCCTTATCATACAGGATCCACTGCAGAAATAATTCCCCTGATGAAGGTTGTCTCTTAACTAGGGTTTGTGGGTTAAGTTGATTTCTGCATCTCATAGAGAGCAGCATTTCTCATTGCAGTTATACGCACAGCTAAATCCCAGGCGTGGGTGAAGGGTCACTTTACTGAAAATCTGTCAGACAAACACCGTTCTGGTGTGGAGGGAGGGCTAAGTCTGCTGCTAACTAACTATGGAAAAAAATCCAGATTTTCAAAAAAATTAATCTCCAGAAATGGAAAATTCGATTTATCGATTTTATCGATTAATCGCCCAGCCCTAGTGGTCCGGGTTATCCAAGATAGATAACAGTTTGTTCAGTGTCCTCCTCTCCACCACTGCTTCTAAAGTGTCCTGTCTGCAGCCAATGACAGAGCCAGCCTTCCTAATCAGTTTGTTCAGTCTGTTGGTGTCACTGGCTGCAATGCTGCCCCCCCCAGCAGACCACAGATGAAAACAGGGCGCCGGCCACAACAGACTGGTAAAAGATTTCCAGCATCTTGCTGCATACATTGAACGACTGCAGCTTCCTCAGGAAGTAGAGTCTGCTGCAGGCCTTGTTGTACACAGCTGTGCTGTTGGTCTTCCAACTCAGTCTGTTATCGATAGACACTCCCAGGTATTTATATTCCTCAACCGTGTCCACATCACTACCCAGGATGCAGAGGGGCTGTGGAGCTGATCCCTTCTTCCTGAAGTCTAACACCATCTCTTTGGTCTTGTCCACATTAAGCAGCAGGTGATTCTTACCCGCCCACTCCACAAATCCATCCACCAGCCCCCTGTACTCCTCCCATCCACCACTTATACACCCAACAACTGCAGAGTCGTCAGAAAATTTTTGAAGGTGACATGACTCTGAGTTGTACTGAAAGGCTGTGGTGTATAAAGAGAACAGGAATGGAGAGAGCACAGTGCCCTGCGGGGCTCCTACATCACTCATCACCACATCAGACAGGACACCACCCAGCCGGACAAACTGCGGCCTGTCCGTCAGGTAATCAGCGATCCAGGAGACAGAGGACCCGCCGACACCCATCAGCCGCAGCTTCCCACTCAGTAAAGAAGGCTGGGTGGTGTTGAAGGCACTGGAGAAATCAAAGAATGTGACCCTCACAATGCCTCCACTACCATCCAGGTGCGAGTGAGCTCGCTGCAGCAGATAGATGACAGCATCATCCACCCCCACACGTGGCCGGTAGGCAAACTGCAGAGGGTCGAGAGAAGGTTTCACCAGCGGCCTCAGGTGGGCCAACACCAGCCTCTCCAGCACCTTCATCACATGTGATGTAAGGGCAACTGGACGGTAATCACTGAGGCCAGATGGAGATGACTTCTTAGGAACAGGAACCAGGCAGGAGGTCTTCCAAAGTTGTGGCACCTTCCCCAGGCTGAGGCTCAGATTGAAGAGGTGCTGGAGAACTACAGACAGCTGGCTGGCACAGGTCCTCAGTATCCTGGGGCTGATAGCGTCCGGGCCAGCGGCCTTGTGTCTGTTCACTCTCTCCAGCTGTCTCCTCACCTGCCAGGCTGTTACAGTCAAGGGGAAGGGAAGGGGTTGGGGCGGGGGGAGGTGTTATGGGTTGAAGTCCAGTCTGATCCAGTGGGCTCACTGTACGGGGGGGAGGGGAGAGCAGTGGAGCAGTTGGAAGAGGAGGGGGGAGGTGTTGGATGGCTGGGGTAGGGGCAGAGGAGACAGGGGCAGTCTGAGAGCTAAACCTGTTGAAAAAGGTGTTAAGCTCGTTAGCTCTCTCCCTATTACCATCAGCCAGTCTGCCTCTCCCCCCACATCCTGTGATCTCCTTCATTCCAGACCACACCTCCTTCATGTTGTTCTTCTGGAGTTTGGCCTCCTGCTTCCTCTTGTAAGAGTCCTTACACTCCCTCAACTTGTCCCTCAGTTGGTGCTGCACCCTCCTCAGCTCCTTCCTGTCTCTAGACCTGAAGGCTCTCTTCTTCTTGTTGAGTAGGGTCTTCAGGTCGCTAGTGATCCACGGCTTGTTGTTTGGGAAGCATCTAACAGTCCTGGAGGACATGACAGTGTCCTCACAGAATTTGATGTATTCCGTGATGCTGTCCGTCATACCGTTGATGTCCTCATGAGGCAGGCAGAGTGCATCCCAGTCTGTGCAGTCAAAGCAGTCCTGCAGGGCCTCTTCAGCCTCCTGTGTCCACCTCCTCACTCTCCTTGTGGGCACAGGCTGCCGCCGGACAATAGGCACATACTTTGGTGAAAGCAGAACAAGGTTGTGATCTGACCTGCCAAGGGGGGGAAGGGCGGTTGCACTGTGCTCCCTGTGCGTTTGCATACAGTAGGTCCAGAGTTTTATTGTCCCGAGTGGAGCAGTCCACATACTGAGTGAAGTCAGTCAGTGTTCTATCCATGCTAGCATGATTAAAGTCCCCTGTGATAACCATGAAGGCATTTGGTTGTTGCGTCTGTAACCGGGAGACGATGGAGCTGATGACGTCAGCGGCGGCCTCCTCATCAGCTGATGGGGGAATGTAAACAGTTACCACAATGGCTGATGTAAACTCTCTTGGCAAGTAATACGGCCGTAGCCCGACAGCCAGCAGTTCCACGTTTGGGTTGCAGAGACGTTCCTTGACACGGACGTGTCAGGGATTGCACCAACGTTCATTCACATAAAGAACAATCCCTCCCTTCTTCTTACCGCTGTCTGTATATATTTCCGTATAACATAAATTCAAACATAATTCAGTTCCCATCATGTAATCAAATCAGTTTAGCTTTTCTGTGCAGAGTTTTGTTTCTCAGGGCTGTAACAGATTTTATGTGTAAAGCCTTTCAGCATTATGTGTGAGATCATATATATATATATATATATATATATATATATATATATATATATATATATATATATATATAGACAGAATATATTTTAATTAGGGGTGGGACTTTAACACATTAAACCCAATGAATTCATTAAAAAAAAAAAAAAAAATATTAACGTGTTAAAGAATGTATGCATTTAATCAGAGTTTGAATTCCAAACAGCGTAGAACCTTTGTCAGACCACGAGTTCTTGGTGTACCCATTAAACTCATGCACACATCAGAGCTCAGCTAACAACTTAGCGACTTTGGTGCTAAATTTAGGGAGTTTTCCGAACCATCCAGCAACTGTATTTAAAAATATTGAATAGGGACAACTTTAGCAACCTTTTCTGGTGTTATTAGAGAGTAATGTGAAAGCACATATTGTTTACTTCTTTTCAATGAGCCAGGGATGCTGCCACAGGCCCCTCCCCTAACCAAAACAACACACAGCTGCAGTCAGAGCAGCAGATGTTCAGCTCTGCAAGAGGTGTCAGACTGCAAACGAAACACGCAAAGTTTCCACTGGCTGATCCTGCCCTGGCTTATTGTCATATATTAATGCCTACTAATGAAGAGTTTGGACGAAAACGTGTAAAAAGTTTAAGTACTGTATCATGTATCAATTTGAAAATAACTGGAGCAGTTTAAGTATTTAAAATTACTATTTAAAACTTCAATTTTAGGTCTGTTCATGTTGGCCAGGGACATTTTCTATTTAGTTTTCTACTGTTTTTAGTTGAAATGCAATTAAATTGTCCAGACATAACTAGAGCTTTAGTTTATAATATAAGTGTTTGTGTCTAGTTTTTGATTCAGCCTTCTACTAAAATCTTTGAAATAAAAAAGTGTTGCTTTTTGTCGCAAATATTGCAATTAAAATGCGATTAATCACCTAGTCAAACATTGAGTCCGAGTGGGCTGTAGCTGTGCCTCTAATGTTGAGGTGGCCAACTGGAGCTGTGGCCGTAAGGTTGTTGGTGCCTGTCACGGCAGAAATCTTGTTGGTGGACACCAGCAGTGAGAGATGCCGTCAAGCTGAAGGAGTCCAATCAGGCCTTTTTGGCCTGTAGGACTCCAGAGGCAGCTGATGGGTCTTGGTAGGCTTCAGTGGTTGCTGAGGCAAAATCTCGGATGTGGGAGGAGTTTGGGAAGGCCATGGAGAATAACTTCCAGACGGCTTCCAGAATCCAGGTCCACCATCTGACGGCTCAGGAGGGGGAAGCAGTGCTCCATCAGTACTGTGTACCGTGGGGATGGGGGACTGCTGACCTTGACTTGGGAGGGGATGTTGTGGTTCAGTGAAGGGAATACTTCGAAAATCTCTTCAGTCCCACCAACACATCTTCCCATGAGGAAGCAGAGTTGGAGGTTTCGTTTGTGGGCTCTCCTGTCTGTGGGGTTGAGGTCACTGAGGTGGTTAAAAGCTCCTCGTGGCAGGGCCCCGGGGTGGATGAGATCCACCCGGAGTTCCTTAAGGCTCTGGATGCTGTAGGGCTATCTTGGTTGACACACCTCTGCAGCATAGCATGGACATCGGGGACATTTTCACTAGACTGGCAGACAGGTAGTTGTCCCCCTCTTCAAAAAGGGGGACTGGAAGGTGTACAGCTACAGGGGGATCACACTCCTCAGCCTCCCTGGTAAGATCTATTTAGGGGTGCTGGAGAGGAGGGTCCGTCGGATAGTCGAACTTCAGATTGAGGAGGAGCAGTGCGGTTTTCGTTCCGGTTGTGAAACAGTGGACCAGCTCTACAGTACACCCTCTTCAGGGTCTTGGAGGGGGCATGGGAGTTTGCTCAACCAGTCTACATGTGCTATGTGGACTTGAAGAAGGCTTCAACCATGTCCCCCTGGAACTCCTGTGGAAGGTGCTCCGGGAGTATAGAGTGCTGGACCCCCTTGGTACCCACAAATGATACCAGAACTTGGTCCGCATTGCTGGCAGAAAATCTGATTTGTTTCCAGCCCAGGCTGCCCTTTGTTACCGAATTCTGTTCATAACTTTTATGGACAGAATTTTTAGGTGCAGCCGAGGGGTTGAGGGGATCCAGTTTGGTGGTCTCAGGTTTGGGTCTGCTTTTTTACAGATGATGAAGCTCTGTGGGCTTCATTGGGCCTTGATCTTCAGCTTTCACTGGAGCAATTCGCAGCCAAGTGTGAAGCAGCTGGGACCAAAATCGGCACCTCCAAATCCGAGCTAATGGTCCTCAGCCAGAAAGGGGGTGGAGTGTTTCCTACAGGTCGAGAATGAGGTCCTGCCCCAAGTGGAGGAGTTCAAGTATCATGGGGTCTTGTTCACAAGTGAGGGGAGGATGCAGCGGGATATTGACATGGAGATCAGTGTGGCATCCGCAGTAATGCGGACACTGCATCAGTCTGTCTAGGTGAAGAAGTAGCTGAGCCGATAGAAAAAGCTCTTGCTTTACCGGTCGATCTACATTCCCTACCCTCACCTATGGTCATGGGCTGCATCTAGTGACTGAAAGAAGAAGATCGCAAATACAAACAGCCAAAATGAGTTTTCTCCACAGGTTGGCTGGGCTCTCCTTTAGAGATAAGATGAGACGTTCAGTGATCCCAGACGGCGTCAGATTAGAGTCCCTGCTCCTCCGCATCGAGAATAACCAGATGAGGTGGCTTGGGGATCTGGACTGGATACCTCCTGGATGCCTCCCTGGTGAGGTGTTCTGGGCATGCCCTGGCAACCCGACCATGGATAAGTGGTAGAAAATGGGTGGATGGATGGATGGATGGATAAATCTAATCACCGTAATCTCTACAGAACATTTAAAACCAACCGAAGTCAACCAAAGAGCTTTACAGGATAAAAAAAACAACATCCCAAAGGAGGCTCTGTTCTTCTCAAGCTGCAGATATGCCTCATCTGTGTAGCGCAACCACTTAATTTGTTTTCTATTTTAATAATTTGCTATAAATATAACAACCTCTTTCTTTTCTAAAAAAAAAAAAAAAAAAAAAAGTTTTTGCCTCGATCCCAAAACATACACTGCCCTCATTTCTCTGTAGTGTTTGTTTTGTTAGTTTCACTTTGTTAATAGGATTGTTAAATTACATTAATCTCCTGCACTTAAACTTTGCAAGTGTCCTTCAAATGAATTACTTTAAATAAATGTTGACCAAACCTTGAATCAGTGAACTAAACAAAGATGTTTAGTTGGCTTCAAACTAGGCAATAAAGAATAATCTTTCCTCCTCCATCACTCTGAACAGAAACACAAGCCATTTCCACATGACTTCTGACAGGACATGTTGTCACCATAAATGGGTTCGTGACGGTGTTTCTGAATGCAAAAGACCATGAATGTGCAGGGGCCAGTTCTTCAAAAGATTTAATCTGGATAAAAGTTATCCAGATTTTTCGGAATGGCGGATCACATAATCCGGCTTACTTTTACCCCGGTTGTTCAAAGTAAAATAGGATTGGATCACCCTGATCCAGAATCCTATTTACTTACGATTGAATGACACCTCTTCAGAGCCACAACACATATAAAACAAGTATATGTCTATGGCGTTTATTCGGTTCCAAAAGCAGCGCGCTTAAAAACCGTCCGTGCGCATAAAAACAATGCACGCGCACGGGGATCACTGCGCTCAAGTACGTGATATGAGCGAGTAAATCAGTACCCGCGAGTTAAAACACACTTCGCGAGGAGGCATTTCTGCATTGCGAGGGAATAACACAGTATTTGCAAGCAGAGAATCACCCTCGTGAGAGCTCATCAATCCCCTGTGTTCACATATGTGGACCAACGTCCTCGCGGCATCGACCCGCTCGCTCTCAGTTCTGTCACTGCACGCTCGGCTCAACAGTCCTCCCTCGCTCGATTGCTGGAGTTTTGAGACTCTGGAGGCGCAGACTTTGGCTGATGTGTCTTATCCCCTGATTGGTCAGTTTTCGGTCTCTCTCCCTTGTCTCCGACAAAGCCTTCGATATACTCGGTCACGTGGGTCATGGAGCCTCCAATAGTTCCAAACAAACCCGGCACTGCTAGACTCTACTACGGAACAGACAGCAGCGATCGGATTACTGAGGGTGAAAACTATTTAATTTATTAAAGATCAGACATGATATCCTCATTAGCCTCTATATTTCTTACTGATAACCGTCCTTACAATTCACTTTCATATGGTTAAACGATTAGGTTTATACGGCTTACTTTCATCTATTAAAGCCAGCCGTGCAGTAACATGTAATGTCCCAGCAGTATGGATTTAAAGTCAAAGACAATACAGACAACACCGAAGATCCTCTTCAGACAGGATTCTGTCTCTCAGCTGCATTTCAATAATTTGCACTTAAAAGACCAAATTTGCACCGTCTCTCCTAAGCTGGATAAAAAAAAGAAAAATAATAATAATAAATAAAAAAAAACGTGATCATGCTTAGTTTTTTTTCATTTTTTTTTTAAATTATGCTTCATATAATCTTGTGTTTTTAATGTCTTTGTAAAGCCCTTTTAATCACCATCTTGTTGAATTGTGCTGTACAAATAAAGTTGCTTTGCTTTGAATGTAAAATGAAATGTCTCACTGAGTAACAACTTGATTTAACTAAAAAGTCACCTGACCTACTGGTGGGACTGGCACCACAGGATAAGAAAACAAGTGAAATCTTTCAAACTTTTTTAATGACATAAGACAACAGGGCAAGGCAATAAAGTAAATAAATCAGTTTCAGTGTGCATAATGAAATGATAAAAACAAACCTTGGGGAAGGAAAAATGACAAACTGATAGATGTCAGTGTTCCTTTTAGATGATTCAGAGTGTGTCACATTGGACTATGAGTTTTTATTCAGAGGCAGCTAGTTAGATTTGCCAAGTGGCTATAAAGTGAAGTCTGAGTGATATGCATACAGTACCAGCTATGTTTGGCTGCCTTCTGGAGAGGAGGCTTTTACAGCAATATAGCAATCAAAAACAATAGCTTGAAACTTTTAAACATAGTCTCTAGAAGTGTACTGGTTCTGCCATAATTTTTTTACGATTAATGAGCATTCTATGTGTACTCTTATTCAATATCTTTTTTGACATATTTCTCTGTCTATTAAATTAGCATGTAAACAATAACCGTGCTCCCGTTATGGTGGACAAAGTCCCCGAATGCACTAGCTTGGCCGGGCAATGTGTCAGCATTTAAACTGACCAATCAGAGGATAAGACACATCAGCCAAAGTCTCCGCTTCCAGAGTCTCAAAACTCCAGCAATCGAGCGAGGGAGGACTGTTGAGTCGAGCGTGCAGTGACAGAACTGAGAGCGAGCGGGTCGCTGCCGCGAGGACGTTGGTCCACATATGTGAACACAGGGGATTGATGAGCTCTCACGAGGGTGATTCTCTGCTTGCAAATACTGTGTTATTCCCTAGCAAAGTAGAAATGCCTCCTCTCAAAGTGTGTTTTAACTCGCGGGTACTGATTTACTCGCTCATATCACGTACTCGCGCGCGATGATCCCTGTGCGCGTGCATTGTTTTTATGTGCGCGGGCAGTTTTCAAGCGCACTGCTTTTGGAACCGAATAAACGCCATACATGTCCACCTACATTATGGATAGTGTGAAAATATCTTAAAGAAAAAAGGGCTCCATGTCCACGTTACCAGACTAAAGACTGTTCAGGGTTCCTCACCTGAGGAGGGGAGGCACAGCATCAACCTCCAACTTGTGGGCAACACTGACTTCACCATCACAAATTGTGTCGTGAAATGGCCAGGGTCTGTTCATGATGCTCGTAATCATGAGGGAGAGTGCCTTGTACAAAGAGCTCCAAACCAACCAACCGGATGACATCATATTAGGGGACAGTGCTTATCCACTCCTACCATGGCTGATGACGCCCTTTCTTGCAGCAGCCACACCAGCCCAGTCGTGCTTCAACGCTGCTCATTGCAAAACAAGATGTGCAGTCAAGCGTTTAAATGGAGTTCTGAAGAGATGGTTTGCATGCCTTAACTACTTGCGATTGGAACCACAGGGAGTATGTAACATAATACTTGCATGTATTGTCCTGCATAACATCACGACCAGACGGACTGTCCCTCTGGGACAATGTTGATGACGCACCTGAGCCCCATGTGGAAGTACTGGCCCACCCCCTGGCATTCTGTCAGAATGAGGGATGGACAGAACGTGTAGTGAGGCATGCAATTGTTAGAAATGTCTTTTTTTGACAGATTCTTTTCTGATTATGCAGTTATGAATAACAGGAAAATTGAATCTTTTATTTGTGTTTGCTATTGGATTTGTTTGTGGGTTTATTTAATGGGGACATGATAATGTCATGTTTTTATTTTTGCTTTACTATGCTGAAAGGCTTAAAGCCCCATTGTATAGGAATTACTCCCATCTAGTTGTGCGCTAATATAATGCAAGCAACCAAGTGGTGTACTCTGGAACCTCACCGTTTAAGCGCGTTTTTACAACTACGGAAACCGCGGAGAGTCATAAATGTGAAAATGTCTCTCGCACAAGTTTGAGTGTCCTGTCAGGTGATGAGGTACATAATTCTGTTTTTTTTTTTGTTTTTTTTTTTATGCCGATGAGTTATAAGCATGTTCCCCATGTATTGCAGACTCAGAGATCATCTGATGAAGGGAGAGGAAGAGGGAGAGAAAGAGGGAGAGGGAGAGGAAAACGGTATAACTTCTGTGAAGAGTAACAACTGAAAACTGTTGCAACGGAGTTTTCTACTGTAGGCTAACTAATAAATTAGCCATTTCTGCCATTTTATATAGCAATTAAATGTAAATGATCCGACTTAATTGGGAGGATAAAGTAGTTGCTGGACTACCCTGCCCTGTTTCTAACATAAAACCAAAATATATATCACTGTTAGATTGAATTAACTTACCTATCAAGCAGAAAGCCTGCAATCTTTGCATCAGTTTTGAAGTCCCTCTCCTTTATTAATTGCCTCCATCTGGTAAATGTTCCACCAATGTACACTCTCGTTTTCTCCAGGTTATCATTTATTTCTCCATCTCGTGGGGCAAAGAATATGGATGGTCCTCCATTTCAATGTAAACTGGCAAGTTGATCCACGGTCATCTTTACTTACTATCCTGTTTTTGTTGTTTTTTTTTTTTACTAACAAACTTGGACAGTTCCTTTGACCGACTGATAATTAAGTACTCTGGAGTTCTTAAGCTTAGACAGCAAGAGTCTTTAAGTTAAATGACAGCTTAGTGCACATCAGAAGTAATTTGACACAAAGGAGAGACACATTTCCCTTGTAATTTCTCTCTTTTTAAATTGTATCAAGAAAAAAGATAATCAATGTTCCATAAGCACTACACAGTGGCGGCCATATTTAGTGACCTCCAACTGGTTCAGTCAGTTTTGGTTTGTTTCTACATCAGAGAACCAAACATTGTACACCTGGCTTTTTGAGATATGTTTTTTTCCCCACATCTTCTCTGTCTGTGTAAGTTGGAATTTTTTATTCATCTTTGAATAAATAGCATCAAGTTTATGCCTCTCTGTTGAATAGAATAAGCAACTGAGCCTAAAATAGTTTAAAAACTAGAAGCACTCAGAGACCGCATTGTTTTTTTTTTTTTTTTTTTTTTTTTGTTTTTTTTTTCTGTTTTATGTTTGAGTTAGAAGTATAACTTCTGAATAATCTGCCCATAGTAAAAAAATCCAGGTAGTGATCTGAATACATGACCTACTCCTTGGTGGAGGTAATGTTTTAGATTACATGTGATAAGTTTCCAGATTGATCATGCCTTAACGTTCCCCTTAACGTGCTGTACTTAAAAAAGTTAAACTCCAGGGCAAGGTTTTAGAACATCCTATCTGCAGACATCACACACTGTTACAGGATGTGTTGGCCCAAGAGGAAAGACTCTGCAACAGGGGACACTTGCCCAAAACATCATTAGCATCAGCTGCCTTTCAATCATTTGTGATATCTGGGAAATGAAATGTACGCCCAGAGCTCTACTACATACAACTTTAAAACTTCCTTTTTCATATAACTGTATTTTAAAAGTTACTTCATGATAGTGGAAAAAAAAAGCTTGAAAGTCACAGTAAGTGGCATATTTCCAGTGGCACAGAAGACATTCTGTGCTGTTACATAGCATGCACTAATATAAAAGTGTTTTGCATATGTTGTGGCGGAAGATTTCAGAGCTACATTACATCTGGCTAGTACCTACAAACATGCAAACATAAACCTGTGATCTGAGAGAGGCACCAGTGTGTAGTCTCATCTGCCTAATCGCACACACTCGCTGATGCAAACGCCCCGGTTCCCCACATGTTTGGACACACAGCATGTGTGTGGAAGGAGCCAGTGGTGGGTTAAGCTAATTAAACAGCTAAACTATCGGCTGTGAGCCTCCGTTAGAGGGCTGCATCTGACATTCAGTAAATGCCAGCCAGTCACTGGACTATTAGCAGGGCTGTGATTGTTTGAGTGTGCGTGTTTGTGCATGAGCATGTGCGGGCGCTGAGATAGTGAGAGCGCTGTGGCTACTGAGGGTATCAGTTACATTGGAAATGTCAGTCTGAGGCTGGGATCTTTTTTCTTCTGCTTCCACTTGTTTACGAGTCTCTGTTTGAACTGAGGCAAAGAAGAGAGCAGGACAGTGTAAATGTTTGTGTCTGTCTAAAGTTTGTTT
This sequence comes from Melanotaenia boesemani, assembly GCF_017639745.1. Taxonomy (NCBI): domain Eukaryota; kingdom Metazoa; phylum Chordata; class Actinopteri; order Atheriniformes; family Melanotaeniidae; genus Melanotaenia; species Melanotaenia boesemani. The sequence continues at coordinate 19,343,040 of NC_055683.1, read as the reverse complement.
AGGGCGTCCATGTGTCCCCAGGGTCCTATCATCAATGAAACATGCTGTATTGAACCACCGCTGTTCCCTACTGTGTCCTTTGTGTTTGGTTACGCTTAGATAGCATTCCTATTGGAGATGATTTAACACGTCACAACTGATCTGCAAACAGCACACTCTGAAATATAAAATCCTCTTCTTCTTCCTGTCTCCTTCTGTCCATGTTTCACTCACTCTCTTTAAAAAATGTGAAAGGCCTTTCTTTCCTTTCTTTCTGTCTTCACCCCCTCACACTGTTTTCTTCTGATCTTTTCTGTCTTCCTCGCAGCAAACTGGATGCCTTCATCTATGATGCTGCAGTGCTAAACTACATGGCTGGCAGGGATGAGGGATGTAAGCTGGTGACCATAGGAAGCGGGTAACTAAGGCTGCAATTCTTTAAAAGTCTCATTCTTCCTTTCAAACCACCTTTAAAGTAAGGATTTTCCATCTTGTCTCAATCCGCAAATTATTTATTTGTAGGTCTGAGCTTTGTGTCATCACAATCACAACGTCGACATGCTAGATCATTTTTAAAATCTGTCCTCTAATAGTTGGTGTTGTATTGGCTGCAAGCAAAAGTCCCTTTGTAGTAATTAAGGTAATCTATGAATGAAAAACGCATAATCTGAATTGAATTCTAGTTGGTTGCTAATGTTATGAAATCTGTTGTCACAATATCAAAATTAAATGAAAAAAATCATTTCAAAGATAATTAATTTTAAATGACTTCTTTCTTTGCAGTTATTTATTTGCAAATCATTAATTATACTTAGAAACAAAATTGCACAAAAAGTAAGAAAATTTGTGTTAAGTAGATACCTGTAGAGCTTACTTATTTCTCCTTTTTAACAATACCAGTTGATGTGTTGGAAAACCTGATTATTACCTTTACAATCAGGAATAATTCATAAGGATTGTGCTTCTGTGGAATGAGCAATACCTGTTGTTATTCATTCTTGTTTTGAGTTGCTTAGTGGATTGGGTAATTGCACTATCCCATGGTAATGAGGAAACAACAACACATATTGATCATTTTTATACTTTAGCGTGTTGACAATTTAAATACAGCCACAACAGCTTGACACCTCACATTCGGTTACATTTTGCTGTGGGATGGCTTCCCATTCCCCAACCAGGAGTTACTGAAGGTGGTCGCCTTAGTATGTACAGCAAGCCTAAGATGATTTTACATGCATTGAGAGGTCAGAACTCGCCGCAGGCCATTCCGTCCTCTCCACTCCCATATTCTGGAGGTTCTCTGTGATGTTTTCATTCTGGAGAATGTCCCAGGTCCCAGATTCTGGAGATATGGGAGCACCGGTGACTCCAGAATCTCATTCTGACATATCTCTCTATTAACTAGGCAAAATTAAAGTGCTTGTCATACATCTGTGACTGATACACATGTGACAGTACTTAAATCTCTAAACAAAAGTGAACACCAACAGGAAAATATTGCAAGAGATTTTGGTAGATTTCTGGGAGGAAACTACACACACACACACACACACATGGCTGTGTTTCTTATTTCACAGAAGCATGATCCTTACAAGTTATTTGTTGTTGTAAAAAGGGACTAATCAGGATTTTCAGTGTGTATAATACAACAACAAATGATATTATTAAAAGGGGACAAATAATTAACTAAACATAAATTTCCTTCCTGTTTGTAAGGTCTACTATATAAATATATATATATATATATATATATATATATTTATTTATTTATTTTTTTTTTTTTCCATATTTAATTTCTATTGTTTGATCATATTCTCTTAAACCTATTTTTATATTAGTTTAGTTTGATTGGGAGATTTTGAAATTGAGAATAGCTGACTTTTTGACTGCGCAGTCACTAGATGGTTGAATAACCTGAATATTCCATCTGATCATGTGACTAATTGCCTCTACAATCCAACAAGCTGCAGTTATGCCCAATTTTGAGTGTTAACAAGTCACTGAAATGTAAAGCCTGCAGATTTTGCCCCTTTTATCTGACATTTGTATGTAAAGACCTTCTTGTTCATCATGTCCATATTGACATTGCAGTACCATCATAAGAAGTCAATCTACTTAATAGATGAGTGCATTATTTCGCATGATGTGACCTAAATTGTCACTTTATAACATTTATGTGCATCATTATGCATGGGATGTCACACTTAGTGTCACCATCTGGAGAAATAAAGGTTGAAATACTTGTTGAAAAGGTTAAAAAATGTGCTTCTGTGTGCGCACGTATGGACGTGCTTGTATTCAGGTACATCTTTGCTACCACCGGTTATGGCATTGCTCTGCAAAAAGGTTCCTACTGGAAGCGACAGGTGGATCTGGCTATCCTGGCAATCATTGGAGATGGTAAGAACCACACAAAGCATTTTCATATGCAGATTCCAAGTGCATGACACTATCCACAAGGTGAAAGGTTACACCGTTCTTTGCCAGCTTTGTAATACATGCACAAGCGCACCAACACACATCTTTGCTGCTATGTCTGCAGACAGCACAAAGGAAAAGCAGTGAAGTATAAATAGTCCTTTGATGTTATTCTGGACACAAAGGCTGCTCTAAACAGAGGGCAGAGTGTGTAAGTTATTCTAATATATTCCTCTCTGCAGAACCAAATCTGTGTGGATATGTGGGCTTGTGTATGTGTGCGTACACATTACTTTGTCTGAACCAAAACATTCCTTTATTACAGTAGCCTCAGAGGTTTTTACATAAACAGTTTCCTCCTGCACAACAGAGAAAGTAAGACAGCTAGAGCTTTTAGTGACAGATTCATTTACATTTTACAAGAAAAGCATTTTGCTGATGTGAGTGCTCTCAGCCACTTGCATTAAGTACACTGAAGTTGATTAAATGAATATTGGTGTCACAATAATTCTGTCATACTGAATCGTATCATGACTTCAGTGCATGCAGGCCGCAAAATGAAAAAAAATCTGCCTTGCTGTTTTTGTTTTGCTTCATGCTTTTTTTCCCCTTGCTCATTAATGCCATCCAGTCTCTTCTACTGCAATATCAACCAAGGTTTCTTTGGATCTGTTTCATCTCTGCGCTACACTAATAACTTCAGTGTTGCTTTACTTGTGTATAAAAAAATGGAGAAAGATCACAAAGGTAAGCATAAAGGTGAGAAAAGGGGGGCGGTAGTGACATGGAAAAGGGGTGAAATAGAGTTAAGATGACAAAATAGATTGGAGAGATGAAAAGGAAGGGTGAAAAGCGATGACACTATCAAGAAAGTGACAGTGGGTGTGTGTGATGGTCAGAAAGAGGGCAAAAAGTGAACCAACTGTAGCGCGTGAGGAGGCATTGAAAAGAAGTGTGAGGAGGGCAGGTCCTTGATAGAAGACGGTGACTTTAACTTGGCAGATGCTACTTGATCTGAAAGACACAATGTGGGAGGAGAGCATCCAGCATTTCATGGAAGGAGAGGAGACAGAAAATTCTTTCCTTCAGGGTTACAAAACCTTCTTTTGAAAGAAAATATGTTGCTAATCAGACAACTGTCACATACTTTTCTCTTACCTGCTGAGCAATAGCATATAAATATGCAAGATTTGTGTTTATACAGAAAAAAAATGCACTAATCCAACTCATTTCTTTAGACCAGGGGTAGCCAACGTTGGTCCTCGAGGGCACCAATCCGGCAGGTTTTCCAGATTTCCCTGCTCCAGCACACCTGACTCAAATTAAATAGATCCAACAATCTCCACAATGATTCGTTAGTTTAAGTCAGGTGTGTTGGGGCACGGAATTTGGAAAACCTGCCGGATTGGTGCCCTCGAGGACCAACGTTGGCTACCCCTGCTTTAGACCTTTCACTACAGATTTTCACTCCAGCTCTTTGTCACTCGACTGACCTCAACCTTTTATAAGTTCTATATATGATTTTACCCTTGGATAAATAAATAATTTTTCATTTTGTTCATTTTGTTTAACTTTCTGCCTGTTTCCCTTCTTGCAAATCAAACTGATGTATGCAATGTTTTCGGCTAAGAGCTCATTTGAAATCATCCTGTAGGTGTAGTTTTAAAAGCGATATTTCTAACATTACGATAAAGTGCAATTGTGATTTGCAGGTGTTTCCATTGAATGGTGTTTAGCACATTAGCCGTTATTCTCATAAAATCTTGTCCTACGAGACTCAACTTTGAAAAGGATAGAGATCTCTAAATCTTTGTAATACTCTTGCATTTTGCCATTGTTTGCTATCAAGGATGACGATTATATGTTTTTCTTTAACTATTTGTAAAAAGTTTTCCGTCTCCTCCTGCGTCTAATCAGACTGCGCCATCTTTATTTGACATGAACTGGTCACGTGACCCGTTACGTCACACCTGGTGAAGCGTAAATGCGAGAAAAGTGTTTCCATTACACTTTTGCGATATACTTCTATATCGACACATCTGAAAAACCACCTCATGAGAGCGTAAAACCTTTTTTGGAAATATTTGAGTTTTTTCAAAAGATAGGTGTTTCCATTACCGATTTTTTATTGTGATATTTAGCTTTTGCGCATTTCTAGGGCTAATGGAAATGCACATACAGTGTAAATGTGACCACAGAGAAACTGGTTGAATATTTGACAAATTCAAATTTCGGCAGTTTTCAGTGTTAATAAAAAGTTGGACATGCATTTTTCTTTGTTGTCTCAATAAATGAAAATTTCTAAAATAGCAATGGTTTCTCACAGTAATTGTTAGTAATGTTACATCCTAAATATATCACCGGGGCATCACTGATTTTTACATCTCGTTAACGTCAGAATCTGCTGTTTTTTTACTTGGCTTTTACATGAAGAGGAAATACTTTGTTTGGTGCATTTTCCACACCTGTAGGTCTGATATCCATCCTGCCATGAAATATTTATAAGCCTCTAATCTGACTTGTATGCTTTTAATTCTGCCCCTGTGAAGTGCGACTGTCGATTGACTAGGTAGTATGTCAAGGTAAATGGTAAATGGTCTGTATTTATATAGCGCTTTTATTGTGCCTAGAACGATACCCAAAGTGCTTTACATTATACATCACTTTCACCCATTCACTTACACATTCACACAAGGTAAGGTAAATCGGGAGCAATATCTTCATCTGTTGGATTTATTTTTTTTTTTATTTTATTTTTATTTTAAACCAGGAATTTAGAAATTAATACAGATTCTAAGCACCAACAAGTGCACTTTTTTTTTTTTTTTTTTTTTTTGCAAAACATCACTGCCTGACCTGACCACACTAGTGCTGAACTGGTTTGGAAAGTGTTAAGTCTGCTAGTGCCATCCATCAGAAACAGTTAATAATCACAATAGTGGAAGTGGGTACCCAGCAAGCTTTTTGTCACCCAACGTGGCAGCGTAACCGAACTGAACTGCTTTTGTCTTCTCCACTTGTCTTTGTCCATTTGCATCCTTTAGTGGGAAGTGCTGCAGAACAGAATATTTTAACAACAGACGAGGGACTTTAAGCTCTAGTTTCTTCTTAAAACTGGTGCTAGCCATAACGTCCAGTAGCATAGTGAATGGCAGTTACTCTTCTGCGTGGGAACTTGGTATGCCTCTCTTCCGAACCAATCATTCCATACCAAAAAATACGATTACAGATGCATGTATCGTTACAACCCTAATGACCAAATGGTTTTATGTTATTATCATGAAAATGATCCAAAACTAGATGTTTCTTATGTGCGAATTATGTGTTTAACATGCATCCCACATACATCTCCATATGTTTAACATGTACAAAAGCACATGTGGCAACATTTGAAACACATATGTTTTTTTTGTTTTACATGAATGATTTATAGGTTCGTGTTAAGTTGTCAGTAGACAGTAACAAAGAAGGTACATTCCTATGAAAAGTACACCTGTGGTACATGAATTGGACAGAAATTAATTCTAGTTAAAAATTAAATTAATCAATGAAATTCATAAAAATTAATGTCTAAAGAAAGATTGTGAAAGACCTGAAAACACAGATAAGCACTGCCCAAAACACTTTAAAAACATTGTAAGCCTTGTTTTTTAGGCAAAATAGATTGAATTAATATAAAGTAAATGAATGGCAACTCAGCACTTTTGCTTTGTACAGTAGATTCCTCAAATATATTCTTTTTAGTATCTCAAATTTTCCTGCAGTTATATATAGCAAGATGATGTAAACAACATAATAATCACAATATATGGCAGAGACAGAAAAAAAAAAAAATCCAAAAGTCACAATAAGAAACAAAGAGGAAAAGCCATAAAGCTGCCAAACACTGAGGACAAATAAAAACAAGAACAATATGACAGTTACTAAAATATATTTAAAATAGAAAACTCAGTGTGCAAAGTGCATGTTAAGTGCATGTAACATATAGAGACTATTGCCCTCAGAAAATAGATACATACCTAATATAGGCAATAGAACTGACCATTCAAAATGTTATTTATTCCAACAAATTCCATTTGATTCCATTTGCAAAATGGGAAGACAGATAATTAATATTGATAAAACAAATCATGTTTTCTGGATCATCCACAAAGGATGAAGCTATAAAACAAATCAGAATCTCATCTTTTGATAAGATTAACATGTGGGGCCCAGATTTGTGTATGTTTGGTGGGGAAGTTAGAAAGGGAATACCATGTTTCCGCAAAGTGTAAACCATAGACTGTATATAAAAGATGGTCGGAGCCTCTGTGACGTCGCCCGTAGGTTACTGAAGAGGTAAATTGAAGCTCATTGGGTGGTTCCCACTGTTGCCATCTTGGCAGCGTCACGCTTGTTGTAATACCCAAAAAATCTAAAAATGGACAAAGAGGTGGAGTTGAGAGGGGGGCTGTGAAAGTGGGGGTGGATGATTGACACCCATTAAACTTCGAGCTGCCTGTAGCTTAGAGTTGGTAGGAGAAATAGCTCTAATAAAAACATTAAAAAATCTTTACACTAAATGCTTAGACGCTGAGTAGTTAAATAAATTAGGACTTTTTTAAATGTGTGGATACAGTTTTTAGTGGCATTTATTTATGTGTTTCACCTGATTGATACCATTAACTTTGTACCTGTTTAAAACGGAAAAAAAGTTCATCTTAGAGTTGGAGCGACAGTATAGGCAATAGCGGTTCCAGCAGCTTTGAATACATTTGTTTTAAAGTAAAAAATAAATAAATAAAAATAGCAGAGGGACCTGTTGAAACCAAAAGATCCATCCTAATTCTGAGCATATCATGACATGATTAAAAAGATGCCCCTTGGCTACATCCATTAGTGTAGTCAGAAATGTTACACAAGACAAATGTTCTTATATTGTACTTGAGGGTTAATGATGTCTTAGTGAGGGTGAACCCAAAGACATGAAGCTGAGCACCACCATGATATTTGTCTTTCCCCACGAGCAGCTTTACTTATCTGGCCCTGAATGACACAGATTGGATTAGCCACACGCCAAATGTCACAGAGGAAGCCAGGAGAGGGAGGGCAAATGGAGGGAAGGACACACAAAGTGAGGAATGAGAAAAGATAAGGTCTTTGTTGTTTCCTACCTTTCTTTTAATAACACTAAAGAAACCATCTTTTTGTCCTATCTGGCAACAGGGGCTGTAAGGCCAGTGGCTGCTGACACAACCAGCCATTAAAAAGAGAGAAAAGAGGGGAAAAAAACACCCTTAAAAACATACTAAAGCTGTTATATTCACTAAATAGTAGAAGTTATTCTTAAACTAAATTTGACAGAAATACGAAAAAAGCACTAATGGGAAACACATAGACATAATGAGTGTAATTTCAACACAGTTATTATATCTTGAGTGGTTTTTATTTTAGGATTTCTTAGATTTTGCAGGTTATTTAATCTGCAATAAATTATGTTTTAAAGGATTTGCAAGGACTTTCCCTCCCAGATATATTTATGCTTTTAGGCCTATACTATGTAGATATTTAAAGAAATAAATATTATAAGTGTAGATTTTTTTTTCTCAATTTAATTCTAAACAGAGGCTTATTGCTTAATTTACCAGCCTATTGATCCATTCATTTAATGGGATTTCTGTAATTAGCTTCTACAGTACAACAAAGATAGAGGCTGAGCATCTGTAGCTTTATTTTAGATTAAATAAATAAATTGTAGTTTGTTAGTATATATATATATAGATATATATATATATATATATATATATATATATATATATATATATATATATGAAATTATTAGAATTACTGTAAGAATAGAAAAGAATAGAAATACTTCATTAATCCCTTTGGAGAGTCCTCAGGGAAATTTGGGAATAGTCCAGCACATTATTTTACCTATAGGAGGATAGTAGTGAACCATCAACCATGAATGAGTTTGATCAGTGGTCACTTAAGTGTTAGGTGAAATGACAATGAAGAAAATCAGCATCTGAACTCATGGGAACATTTAATAGTGAAGCAATAAAGTTTCCATACACACATTGTGAAGGGAACTAAACAGCTAAATAATCTCAAGAAAAATGCTCATCAGTGAAGCTAATGTGGGGGATAAAGAAGAAAAGGGAACATAAAGGTTAAACTGTGTGGATAAATGGAAAACTGTCACATGGTCTGATGAATCCGGATTCACTGTGATGTAGAGTGATGGGGGTATCTGTGTAAGAAGCAACATATGAAGCGCTTCATCCATTGTCTGGATTGTGGAAGATTGGGGGAGCATCATTGTGATCTGGGGTTACTTCAGTTGTTCAGATTTATCTTCAGTAATTTTTTGTATCCAAAAATTTAATTTCATGAACAAGCAGGTTTTCCCAACTTCCACAGAGTTCCAAATCTTTAGGATGTGATGTAGGAGTCCATCTCTGCCATTAGCAGTACAAGATCTTTGGGAATTAATGCATTAGTATTGCTGTGACATTACATTGGGTTGAAAGTTACTGATTACTAAAATAGTATAACAATCCAGGCCTGTAAATCATTTCTATTTATAGACATAGACATGATCCGTATACGATTTTATGAAACATTGTTACCATCTATCATGATGTATAATGATTATGCACTGTTATTATTATTTATTATTACAACAGTTGTTCTGTTGTTCTGGAACCCCCATACTTGCTGCATAAATAGCTAAAATAATGAAAAGCTGCAAACCCTTTATAGAAAAGTGTTTTAACAATTGTATGTCTTCAGTCAGAGGCTTCTTCAAGTCCACATCATTAATGAAAACTAAAAATATAAAAAATCTTATACAAACTGATAAGAACCAGTACAGGAAGTCACTCCTGCCTACAACTTACCTTACACAATGATTCCGCTCACATTGTTATCTATACTGCAGAAATATAACTTTCCTTTAAGGATTAAAGATATATAAGTAAACTGAACTGAGTTGCTTTGATTCTGTCTGGTCTTTTGTTTTTCAGGTGAAATGGAAGAACTAGAAGCCCAGTGGCTGACGGGAATCTGTCACAATGAAAAGAATGAGGTGATGTCCAGTCAGCTGGATGTGGACAACATGGCTGGGGTCTTCTACATGCTGGCCACAGCCATGGGACTCTCCCTCATTACCTTTGTCTCTGAGCATCTCTTCTACTGGAGGCTTAGATACTGCTTCACCGGCGTCTGCTCCGGCAGGCCAGGGCTTCTTTTCTCCATCAGCAGGGTAAGGAACAATTTGTGTCAATGTGCTAAATATTTGCATACCCAGACGTATTTTGCAAATATTTGTTAGCTCGTTTAATGGTTTAGCAGAACAACAACAACTTAATTCAACATTAGACATATTTAAATTTTTAATCTTAATAAGAGACAACAGGAATATCATAGAATCATCAATTGAGCATGCAGATATGTAGCTGTGTGACTATTTGGGCCTGGGGTGTTCTTCTTACTTGGTTAGAAATGGTCATGATGAAGGCTATTAGGTGCGATGAAGCACTGCAGCTATACCAGAGACTAAAGCTACAGTATTGGGGTTGGACAGGCCTGTTTGCATTGTATTTTACAACATATGAATAAAAGAGTAGCATAGGCATGTTCTCACACTCAAGCAGAGAGAGAGAGCTAATATTAAACTAAGACACTTACTGAAACAAGGAAAAGAAGGGAGAGCTGCACAGAGAAGGATGGGAGGGAGAGATGGGGATAGAGGCACGAGGAGGTATCACGAGGCAGCCCTGAATATCGACAAAAATAGACCCTAATTGCGGCATGTTTTTTAGGTGAAACCACAGCAACCAAGGTTTAATCAATGTATTCTCTCTCATTCTGCTAAAAGGTCAGTGTTCTCTGGTTGTCTGTGAGAACAGAAGACATGGACATGCATCCCTAAAAGCACTGCAGTATCTCTGCACTATTTTTGAAGCAGTGTGGCTTTGTATGCAGAAGTTGTCAGAGGCAGAGGGGGTGAAGCCAAACTTTAGTTAGGATAAAGTGAAGTTCTTGAAAAAATATGTTAATTCAAAGCCATTTTTATAAGCAATATAGATTAAAATACACTTTTAGTGTCCTGAGTTTTTATGATAAGCTTAACAACTTACATGCTGGGCCAAAATGCCCTGAAACTGGGCTTGTTTTTAACTGTGAAAGCTAAAAAATTGTGGCAATCTTTGTCAAATTTTTAGTTCCTTGAACATATGTTTGCAGTAAAAGAAACATAAAACAAATACCAAGTATTTGTTGGATATTACGCTTTTTGGTTAGTGAGTTTTGATAAACTCTTCTTATTGAGCACTAGTTGATTTTTACACAAAACATGTTTTAATACAGTCAAAGAAAATAGATGTACTGTAAAATTAATGGAGCTCCCAAAGGGCTTGTTTCATTGCATTGCATCATATACCATATGTGTCCCTTTTCAAAAACATAGAATCCTTGTTCTTTTGGTTTTGATGAACATATGCTGATACTGAAGACTTTGGCTAGTTAGATTTATCTTGTTTTAATGTCTTTAGAATTGATTTTCAATTTATTCTTCTTATTACGTCACTGTCGTCTTTATTAAATCTGGCTGTTTTGAAGAGTTACATTTTAAATAAAACCATTTTCCATCTGTACAGGGCGCCTTAGTCAGACTTTTTTTGTGAGCAGGTGCATTTCCCAGACAATGAAAGATGGCCCCATTTCATAATGCTTCCAATATACAGTTTTACTATGATTTGTTGAGTCTCTGCCAGTGTAATTCATTTTAATAAAAGCTACAGTGCATGGATATATTTGATTAAAACATATAAGTAATTGTTATTTATTTATTTACTTTTTTCCTGTGTGCATCTTTCTTTTTTTTTTTTTTTTGTTTATCTCTCCTTCATTCTTATTTCTGGTCACTTTTCCCCATCACCGTTTGTGTTCATCCATGTATTTTACACAGGGAATCTGGAGCTGCATCCATGGTGTCCATATTGACATGAAGAAGAAGACAGATCTTGACTTCAGCCCTCAGGACAAAATGCTCAAGCTCATTAAATCTGCCAAACAGATGACCAACATGTCTAATCTGGGTGGCTCCCACATGAACTCACCCAAACGAGAATTCATGCACTCAGCTGGCCCCATGATCATGGACATGATGGCAGAGAAGGGCAACTTCATCTATGCTGACAACCGCAGCTACGCTCCTAAAGATATGATCTATGGGGACACCGGTGACCTGCAGTCCTATCTTGCTAACCGCCATAAAGACCACCTTAACAATTATATCTTTCAGGGCGGCCAGCATCCTCTGACCCTGAATGACGCCAATCCAAACACAGTGGAGGTAGCAGTGAGTGCTGACGCAGTCCAGACCAATGCCAAGCCACCGCGGACGCTGTGGAAGAAGTCAGTGGACACACTCCGTTCTGCGCCACCAGGGCCGATGCCTGACATGCTAATGCCAGACCCACGAATGTCGATGAAGACGCAACGCTACCTCCCTGAAGACACAGCCCACTCCGACATCTCTGACTGCTCAAGCAGGGCAGCCTCCTACAAGGACCCAGAAAACAACAAGCACCTGAAAGCCAAGGACAACTTAAAAAAAAGATCGGTGACGTCAAAATACCCAAGGGATTGCAGTGAGGTGGAGTTGTCCTACTTAAAAACTAAGCAGGTCAGTGGTGGAACCAACCAAACTGGAAGAGGAGGGGGAGGAGAGAAAATCTACACAATTGACTCAGACCGAGAGCTGAGCCTCCATTCAGACCCTATTCACTACCGCGAGAGTCACGGTCTTGCTGCAGAGGATTTGGATTACCCTGAAATTTACTCCGACCACAGTGACAACTACAGGAAGTGTGAGCAGCCCATCATTCATCTGAACTCCTCACCTTTGCATCACACAGACTCAGATCTCTTGCCAGACTCAGCTTACTCTAAACACTACAGCCTGAAAGAGAAAAACCTTTCCCTATCCCCTCATGAATCCATTGATCGCTACAAACAGACACACTGCCGTTCCTGCTTGTCCAAAGTGACTGCTAGCTACCCACCAGGAGGGCCATACACCCCAGCTGCAACTTCCTCAGCCTCTGGCACACGCTCACCTTATAATCGCTGTGAGGCATGCCTCCACACAGCCAACTTGTATGATATTAGTGAAGACCAGCTCCTTGCAGACCCCTTGGTCAGCCCCACCTTGCACCACCAAGAGCAGCAGCAGCCAGATGAAATGTTTGGTCTGTACTGGCCACAAACAGATGGGCCCCATGTCCAAAAGAGAAACCGCTTGAGGTTGAGTCGTCAGCACTCCTTTGACAACATCATGCTTGAAAAGCCCAAGGATGTAGATCTAGGTCGACCAGCACGCAGTGTCAGCCTCAAGGAGAAAGACCGCTTCTTGGACTCTGCATCTGACTCGCACTATGCCAACCTCTTCGGCATGCGTCCCTACTCTGGCAGACTGTTTGGCACTGGATCCAAATCAATGCTATTTAACCACAATCTTGAGGAAAGCAAGAGGAGCAAGTCCCTGTACCCGGCCCATGGCTCGGAAAACCCTTTCCTCAGCCACTCGCTGAGGGATGATACCAGCAGCAGACTGGTTCATGGGCGTAGCTCCTCTGATATTTACAAACAGCTGGCAGTAGGTTCTCCTGCGGCAGCCCTAGGAGCAGCCCCCATCAAAACACGCAATGATGCGAACAATCTCCGCTCTTCTGTTAAATCCACCTCTTCATACTGCTCAAGGGACGGGCGGATAGCTAATGACATGTACAATAAAGAGCATGTGATGCCTTACTCAGCCAATAAGACTAGTGCATACCCAGGCCCACGGGGTGTCCTAAACTCAGCCCAGTTCAGCAATAGACGGGTGTATAAGAAAATTCCCAGTCTGGAGTCAGATGTTTAGTTGATATAAGAAATATTGTGTTCTCTCCTTCTTACTCCTCTCTGGGTTTGTATTATAATTTATCAACTATGTTATCCACTAAGGGATGCCATAGCCACACTACGTTTTTCTTCTTCTCTTTGACATTGTAATTGAAAAGAACTGCCCATTTGGGTGCAAAGGTATTATTGCTTCTCTCTTTACAGACGATATCACCATCTCTGTCCATTCTTTCCCATTTACCAACGAGTTGGCTGCATTGCCAGCACTCTGCCACAAGGTTTACATGGTTAGGAAGATGCTAGGAGACATGTATCCCCAGGTTTTAAAAAAGGGGAGGAAATGGAGCAGTTCCATTACTTGGACTGGAAAGCTTAAAGTATTGTGGAACACCTGCAAAAGGTGTTAGGGAACGACCATTTGATAGGGGCTTAAAATGTTTGAGGAGCCAGTTAAGGAGGGATGAGTAGCAGAGTGGGACTCAAAGACAGACAAAACAGCCACTGTTCTCGTTCCTCTTTTTCTTTTCCACCTCCTCTGTCAGGTGTCGAGCTTACTAGTTGAGGCAAAGAGGCCTGACAGGGAGACCAGATGGGTGGGCCAGACATGGAGGCATCCCAGGAGGGCAGAGGTGTCACAGTGAGCTAGTCCAACGGTCTGCTGCTTGTTACTCTGACAAATATGGCTACTCAGACACCTGCCAGTGGAGGAGGAGAGACAAGGAGGAATGAAGTGAGTGGCTGTATGACAAAATGGATCAACTAGTCATTTGTGGCAGATGGGGGCTACAAGTTTAGTCAGAATGTGGTTTGATGTGTTAAGCCCATACTAAGAGACAAGCACAGAGAAGAAAAGAAGGGAGTAATGTAGATGTTATTAAAGAATAATGCTTACAGATTGATGGAAATGACTAATAAAAAGGGAAAGAAAAGTAAGAAAACCTGAGGCAAATGATGGCCATTTCATTTGTGGCTCTGCACATAGAAAAATAATTGCAAAGTATTGCTTTTTTATTCTACTGAGCTATAAGATTTAAAAGGGATTCTGGCATCTGGATCCCCCTATGTAGGATTTTAGTGTTTGCTTATTTGGTAGCACAATAGCCATTAGTTTTAAAACTTCTATCCCACATTTGCTTTCTTTTCTTTCTTTTTTTTTTTTTTTTTTTTTAAAAAAAAAGCATAAATTACTGAAAAATATCATCAGGAGTAATAGATTTTTTTGCATGTGTTGATTTCTTTCTGTGTCAGAGAAGAGAAAATACAAAGTACACTGTCAGACACATATTTTACATTTTTTCGAAAGGGGCTAAGTCTTGCAAGATGTGGTGGATGGGTATTTGTACAATCGAAACTTTGATCCTTGACCTTTGTGCTTAGTAAACCTGTGACGTGCTATGGCTGCAAAAGAGCATGATGGCGATGGAAGGGAAGAGAGCAAAGCTTATATTAACAAGGGAGAAAAGGATGACAACTGTGTCCATCATCAAATTGTTGGAAGTGGACATTGAAGTGTTGTTTTGTTTTTACATTTCTTTTTGGTCTTATGACCTCCCTGCCAATGAGAAACAGGGTACTTAGCCATGAAAAACACTGACGATTCCTACCTTCTTTCCTCCTTTCCTTCCTTTATCAACATAACACATAACCAGTGTGTTCAATAATGAAAGAAAACATGACTTGTTTTTATTGTTTTCTTTTAGATTTTATTTGGTTTTGTGTAAAGTTTACTTTTGACGGGTTGGTGCAGCAGTATCAGTGATATGTAGTATTTAACCACTACTTTCTAAATGGGGATCATGTTTAAGAGTTTTTAATAATCCATTTGCATGTTGATTTCCAATCAACCAGGGTTTTATGAGGATATGAAGACTCCTTGAGATGGATCCCTTGTTTACCTTTGTAGTGGTGTTTGGGTGGGATGTGGGAAGGGGTGGGTGGGAGAAGCTGGGTGGGACCGAGGAGGCTCCATTGTTATGTACTCATTAATCACGTATCCATCTGTGAAAGGTTTGCGTGCACAGTGGAACTTGGGTAAGCTTGAAATGTTAAACAGAACATTTGGTTCTTAATCCGATTGTTTAAGCATTTGTTTGTTCTATTTGATCTTAGAAAAGGATTGCAGAAAAGACTTTGCACATATTTCCATTTCCACTTGTGCCCATGATACACTTTTTAATTTTTTTTGTAGAATTAAGATGTACACATTGTACAGTTGAGAAAAAAAAATCCTGAAACCATCTTAACTTTATTGATTGGATTCACAAAGCCAAATTACATTAAATGAAATACCTCAGGAGGATTCTGCGCATTTTGGAGGAGCAGTGGCATCAGGACATGATGTTCGTGGGTTTTTTAATAGAAAATAAAAAAAAAAAAGACAAAAAAAAAAAAAAAAGTGGTAGCCACAAAGCAGAATCAAACTTTTCTCCTTCTGATGTTTACCAGTCCAAGGTCTTCCAGTTCGGCTCTGTGCCAGAACTCATACAACCCAAGGAAATCAAGCAGAGGAAGAGATGGAGGGAAAGAGGGGATACTGGTGTGGGGCTGGGGGTGTTTTTGCACAGCATGAGGTGTGTTTTGTGCAGTTCTACAATTTGCCAAACCAAACTTACATAACACCCCCCCTCCCCAAAAGAAAACATATGGAATCTCTCTCTTTCTCTTACCTCTCCATGGTTTTCAATTGGAGTTGACTGCATTAGCCACTGTGTTTCAATTGAAGCTCCATCTCTAACATTTTTAATAACCACTGTCTTATCACTGTTTTGTACTCTTGGGATACAACAGTGAACCTCTCCTTGATTCCCAATCAGCTTACCCAATGCTGACTGAAGAACAACATTTCTCCTTTTTTTGCATCTTTATCTGCATATTTATTCTTATCATATTTATCTCCACATGCTGCTTGCATAAGCTGATGAGTGAACAATATGCACATGTAAAAAATATCTAACAGCACCATTGTGTTTTATGAACTGATAATTTGTTCAGTTTGTTCGACTTTTACAGAACTTTCATGTAAACTGATGCTGTTTTATGTTCAAACACACACAAACCTGAACGCTCTCAGACACACCCTTGTGATGACAACCCTGCTCTTTTAATAGCAAAAATGTATTTTAATTACATTTAATGATAAATAATGAGGTGATGGCATGCAACCCTAGATGTAACGATTTTTATGTTCCTTTTTTTGTTTATGTTTTTGTTTGTTCATTTTGGTTATGATGTTATGATCAATAATACGTTGTAACCAGGTGTGAGTATATACATATTTGAGAGAAAAAAAAAATATCTGTGTTTAACACAATGAAGATTGCTGCTGCTGTTTTGGGGGAGAAGTCAAGGACCCGACCCCTGTGCAGCTTCCTTATTGGCCGCCTGGTTTTTATCAGACCACATTTTGTCCACTGAAGGGGCAGGTCGGGGGTCAGGGCTTGGCTTGCTATGGCGGGACATCATTGCTCTTCCTCCAGTGGCAGGTGAGAATTACTGTATCACCAGCTCTGCTTCTCTCTTCCCTCTCCTTCATGTGTAGTCAGGACTTCAACTGTAAAGAAGATAGAAAAAACAACCCTCTACTTTGAGTCTGCTATCCCTCCAAAGATACAAGACATCTTTCTTTATTATTTGCTGTAAGAATAGAGCTTTTTTTTTTAAAAAACTAATACTTCCTCAAAGACTTTTAAGGAACTATTTTGAATATATTTAGAAATGACACCTGTAAACATCGCTTGTAAATTCATACTGGAATAGATCATCATGGAGAATTATAAAGAGTAAAAACAATATTTTTTGTGTGAATTTCACAAGAGCTCTTCTGTACAGTGGCACTGTTTATCTCTCTCTCTTTCTATCTCTTTCTCTCTCTGTAGAGCGACTAGAATAAAATTTCACCATTCACAAGGCTTGCTGTCCTGTCAGAATGTCCTGTCACAACCGGTTTTCCTCACCTTGTATAAAAGTAATCTCTTTTGTCAGGTGAAGACAACAGATTATCGGAATGGAAATGAAAGAAAACCTTGGCTGATTCTTCACCGACTCCATTTATTTTGTAGCTAAATGTGTTGATACTACACTTATATCTCTGCAGGTGGCACAGACTCAGTTGGTAATCTTAGGTTTTTATCAAGAAGATCATAGTAATAAGGCCATCTGCTTGTCGTTACTCTGATTCTTATTTCTGCCTTCGTGTGCAGCTTGGTGTATAAGCTTTACACCGTCTCTTGTTTTTCAGTAATAATGTTTGAATCTCACACCACTTTTTTAAGCTGTAAGCGTTATTTCATACCTGTGGCCAGATAAATAAAACTGATTTCATGAACAAAAATCATTTGCACAGCCAAAGGGAGAAAGTGCTTTCTGCCTTTGTGCGTATGTCAATTTTCTCTTTCGATTCTTAGCTACTTACTTCATGAATATGAAAACACTGTTAGCAACACAACCCAAAACAACGGGGCAATGAGTATGGTTACATGCATAGTTGCTGAGATGTGGTTAAGAGTTCCATATGGCCATTTAGAAAATTTCAACCATCTTTGTTGACCCAACGTTTATGCAAAGGATGGTGATTGAGTTTCTGATCTGTGGACTGTGTGAGTGAATGTTCACCACATTTACTGCAGAAATGGCTTTCATTTGCTTTAATATTCTTAAACATGAGATCCCCAATTGGGGGATGTTGAGAACAGATGGTCAGACTTTGCCAAAATCGCCATTTTGGAGACCTCGCCTGAACTATTTGTACTAGTACCTCTTTGATTATGTTCTGCTTTACTTTATAAGAGTTTTTGCACACAAAAGGTTCACATATTAGACTATGATTTGATAGAGATTTAAAGCCACAGCTGAAACATTCCAAAGGGATGTTCATATTAGTTTATTTACCCGGAATAAAAATACATCACATAGAATGCCGGAAGAAGCAAAAAACCAATCTGGCTTATCTGA
Source organism: Melanotaenia boesemani (assembly GCF_017639745.1). NCBI lineage: Eukaryota > Metazoa > Chordata > Actinopteri > Atheriniformes > Melanotaeniidae > Melanotaenia > Melanotaenia boesemani. Next base: position 19,324,797 of record NC_055683.1, on the reverse strand, counting down.
ACCATCCACCAAAGGGAAAAACAAACAAACAAAAGAAAAATCACATTCACATTCATGTATGTTTTTTTTTTCTTGAAAGCCTGGAAGCTTTTTAATTTGTTCTATGTGCCAACTTTATTCATTTCTTACCTTGAGTGCGTGCACTGATATTTAGATATCTTAACAAATCTTACAAGGGTTTTAACAATGACTCCTATTCAATCAGACCTTGTGGTTTCATATATTTTTAAAGTTGATGCAATTTTTGAGCAGAGGCCTAAAAAATAGGCACAGGGATCAAAGGGTTAAAAGATCATAAGCTAGCATGTGTTATTCATAATTTATGAAGTGTTTTGCTGTTTGACAACAGAAGATTTAGGCTATATGTATATATATATATATATATATATATATAATGTGTCTATATTTACAAGATGATGCAAAGAGAGAACTGTGGACCATGTCTAGAGAGGACATTTTTTGCAAAACAAATCTCCAATCTCAATGAGACTTTTCCTGCTTAGATAAAGGCAATAATATATGACAATATATAATAATAGATCTCTTTGGCCCATTTAAGTTCAGATGAGTCTATGCATGTAGAAATTATTCAGCCTCCAACGACAACACAATAGTTGTGTTATCAGAGCTTTAAATTCAGACTAACTAAATAGCATGCAATTTAAAAGTCTGGTTTTTGTCAGACTAAGTCAATTACTGTTTGTTTCGTTCTTTTATTTTTTTGTTGTTTTTTTTGTAGTGTATTAGATTTATTGATTATAGAATTACAGGCAGAACAAGACTGCTTATGGGGAGTGGGTAACAGAAATGATCAGTACTGCAAGTTAAGAGTAAAAGGTTCAAAAAAAGGCTTAGAAGCTCATCAGTTCAGACAGGATGGCATTAAAACTCAACAAAGAAGAAATGTAAGGTTCAAGATTACTTTCATTAATACCCATGGTTAGATTTGTTTTGCACAGACAGACAGATACTCAATCGAGTGACAAGACAAAACAAAGACCAAAACATAAAAAAAAACAAAAAAAAAAAAAAAAATGAAATGGCTCATTGTTCCACCATCCACCCATATAGCAGTAAGAACACAGAATTTAAAAGTCACAACTAGAGCTAAAGAATAAAATGAACAGAATAAAATTAGAAAAGTTCAAATGTCGCTACTTCTCATAGAGCCCAGTGACAGCAAAAGTAACAAAGCGTTTTTTTTATAACGCTTTGTCCTGCACCTTGGGACTAAAAACCTGGGAGGGAGGCTGGACAGGACTTTGCCTCACCAGTCAGGTGACTGAACCATCTCAATATTTGGTTTAGTGAGTTTTTCTCTGTAGCAGAGGTCTGACCAAACCATGCCACCAAGAAAATAGTTCAAAAGGAATCAATAAAAGAACGATAAAACAATCAAAATTGTTCGGTCAATGAGAAAAAAAGGGCAGTAAAGTCGCAGATGACCCTTTAGGCAAACAGATTTGCAGTTTTCATCAAGTTCAGTTCTCAACTTCTATACTTGTAACAGATGGGAACACTGCTTGAATACATGGTTATATAGGCATACATGTAGATGATCAAGAGGAAGACACAGATGTACAGACAGAGGATGCCTAAACAGCCTTAGTATGCCTCAAGCTGTGATCATGCTCACCACATTGGTCATTACACAAATGAATTGTTGATAGCAGTGCTTCAGGCTTCAGGTTGCATAACCCAACAGCTATCTTATGCCACAAAGTTAATAAGAGCAAATGTTTGCTCAATTTATTGATGTAGCATTTGGAAAGTCTTCTTAAGCTTGACGAGCCGCCATCTTTTTATACTGCTGTAGTTATTTATGACAGTGATTAAATAAGGCATTATAACAGATGATGATAAAATAAGAAAGTAAAAATGAATTTCTCTGAAAACCTGTCTGAAGAAAAAAGTTTTAATTTATTTATTAATTCATTTATTATTGAAAATAATCATCAGTGACAATAGGTAATGACAAACAACCACAAACAGTAAAACCGCCCCCCTAAAAAAGACAAAAAACTTGCTAACCAACACCATAGGAGCAAAGGGAAACATATACTCCAACAAATATTATTATTCTGTTTATCAATCTGATGTAGTAAAGTTCAAACATAATAAATAATAAACCATCTGTTGTGTCAGATTACTGTAATTCTTCTCAGATGATGCAGATAAAGCATATTAGTCACAAACACCAAAAATCTCTTAACCAGCTTGCCTTACTTATCTCTTATTCAACAGTATTACAATAAATCCTTTTTTTTTATTGCAGGTGTACTATTCAGATATGGCAGGATTTTAAACTGGTATTAAGTTACCACAGTAACCCCTGAGTACATTAGCGTTTTGTCATTCAGTCACATACCAAAGTTTATAAATGAAACAATTAAAAGCTAGGATTTTAACTAATAAAAATGTCTAGGGTTTAGGTGTAGATCAAAACTTAACCGGATCACTTCATGGTTTATACTTCTAACACTGATACACAGGTGCCCAAGATGATGCATTACCCTCCAGGGGAAATCAATGAAAAAATGCTGAGATTTCAGGAAAGAAAAGGAGCTCCTAGAAAAGATTGTGGACTCCTCACTAGCTCTGGTTTAAGCTAGCGATTGGAAGTTGTGGAACATGTGAGGGACCGCCGGGGGTACTGCAGAGGAGGGACAGTAATCGAAAGGAGGGTGTAATTCATCTACTCTCATAGAAGCAACTGCAGTGTGGTCCGCAATGAGAGGAGTATGGGATGAGAAAATGTGTGTGTGTTTGTTTCAGCTAGCTGGACAAAAACACCCTGGCAGATCATTCTTCTTCTACAGATGGGCAGGTAAAAGATAGAGAAAAGAGCACTTGTTTATTTGTCGTTTTCCATTCCCCTCTTTGGTTCTCTGAAAATCACCTCTGATTTGATTCACAGAGACAAACAGTTGGCTTGGGCAGCTCCCTCTGGCTCTCTCCCTGAGTGTGTGTCTTTCTCTAGCAGGGAAACTTGAAATTGAAATGATTTTACTTCTTTAAACATGGACATAATAAAACACACACCAATAAAACAGAACTCACAACTTCTTTAAAGGTAGACAGGAGGGAAGAAATGTCTGTTTCTTAGTAGTAAATTGACAAGTAACATCCCGCAGTAAAATGACAAATAAGTGACAAGTACTAAATGATTTGACTCACTTTAGTTTTCAAGCAGTCTTGTGTTCACAATAAAGATCGTCTCCTTAAGAAAAGTGTTTTATGGTTGAATACCTTCTGACTAATCACACTTGTTGTACTTAGTTAATGAAGAATGCAGAGTTCTGAAATAATTTGAGCTAGTTTTGGTGAAATTTAAACTTGCACCATGCACATTGTTACATGTTTGGTGTTGGTCATAAAATTTCCCATCAATCTGTATAGTCTTTAATTTCACTTCACACAAATTAAGACTAAAATAGTTCATAGCTCACCACTTTAAGACCCACTTCTTCTCATTTAGCTATTCTATTAAAACATTTTTCAAAGATGTTTTAAATGCATAGCCTAATGTGCAATCATTTTCTACAAACTAACTGAAGCACATCCAGCTACAGCATTGTGCCTTAAAAAAAAGGTAGAAATGAAGGCCTCAGCTGTGTAAAACAATGAGGTGTGGGAGCCCCAAAGTAGATAAGAATCATACTTAACAGTGATGATGCAGGTGAGTTGTCTATTATTTATTCAGTTTTTAAGTCCCACTATTTTTTCCACTCCACTCTCTTCTGAAACCTTTCTCTTTCTTTTATCAGTCTCTGTGGAAAGCTGTTGTATGTTCTACATGTCTATAACTTAAAAATTCTTTAACTGCCTTAATGCAGTTACACCAGCTATATATAAACTTCGCACAAAAGTAAGTAATTTAGGAAATATTAGTAATTATAAAAACAATAGAATTAGAATGCATTCAATTTAATGTTGCCTTAACAGTTATTGTCTAAATTCCAACCTATAAAAATTGATATTTTGTATTATGTATATATTTAACACAATTTAATTTTAAATCACATCACAATTATGCAAAATATACATATTATCATGGGACTCTGGACTCTTCCTCTGTGTGTGTGTGTGTGTTTGTGGGCATGGTTGTTTTCTCCTGACAGGTTCATGTGTTGCAGCTGCCATTCTTCCAATCAGCACAGCTGCCGGTCATCTACTCATCACAGCAACGGTGTATTTATATCACATTCTTCCCTTTATTCGGCGCCAGAGTGTTGGTCTTTCTGCACGCGGTATTTGGCCTTTGTATTTGTCAAAGACTCTTATCTTGCTCATGCTCCAGGTTAACTTATGCGTTGTCCTTCCAGAGAATCAGGTTTTCCAGTCTCACTCAGTTTCAGGCCAGTTGAACAGGCTACCACTTCTGATCCAGAGTCCCCTCCCACATATCACTGCCTCGGATTCCACCCTCAACCATCTGCCCATTCATCAGCTCACCACAAGTATTGCTCATCTAAATAAATCCTTTCTGTTCTCAGCTCCAGTAATTGGTCTGCTCTTTGAGTCAGCCGTCTTGCCTTTGTGACACATATACTATTAATGTACAGTGGTCATGGGGTTGCCATGAGTACACATGCAACTAAACAACAGCAATATGGAAGGAGGCAAAATCTTTTGAATTATAAAAAAAAATGACATTTATATTGACTCCAAACATGCTATCTCAACTATCTGATCAATAAAATAAGGGGGCGATCAGCTGGAGTTTGAAGTCACATATTTTGTAGCATTAAATCCCATTGTCACACAGTCTTTTGTTTATTTACAGTTTAGTTTTTTGCAAGGGGTTCGTTATACCCTGTTTTAGTGAAGATGTTTGGATAATGTTTAACATGCTTCCCTTGTCATGAAATCCCAGAGATTTTCAAAGAAACTGCAGATGCAATTATGAGGAGTGAGTCACTGCTTGCTCATAAAATGCACATGGATGGAAATCAATATAGAGTGATTGAGTGAGTCTCAATGACACTGGTGAGTAGACTGAGCCCAGAATGGCCTCTGCCACCATTTAATACAACCACTCAACGGGATGCTGATACAACAAAAATTACTATACAACCCACAAAAAAAAAAAAAAAAAAAAAAAAAAAAAGCTGTATGATACTGAAAACGATAACTGGAGCTGGTATCAGTGATTTAAAGTGTGTTTTAAGTGTGTGCTAAACAAACACAGTGGTTTCAGGTGACAGGCATGATTACATTGTGCAATGGCATCAATCATTCCCACACCCTCAAGCTAAGAAGGAAATAAAGGCAAACCAAATAAATGAAATCAGGTACAAAGTAATTGAAGTCCTGTTTTTCCAGCTGGCAACAACTATAGACCTAGCTGCAGAAATAAGTAATCTCTTGATTATCAAGTCTGAATTATTCATGTATTTTAGCCCTTTGTGATTAATTTTAAGAAGTTTTTTAAAATACAAAAATCCCAAATTACATATTGAGTTTGACAACTTAATTTTTTTCTTTATAACACACTGAACTTGTTGGTTTTTTTTTTTTTTTTTTACAACTAATATGATGGTTTGAGCTTCATCACCTAAGCTATTTATATGCTGGTGCTTGATGCTTGCTGTATTTCAGTCTGGCTTTATTAAGAATAGCCACATGGACAGCTGTTTTTCTAAAACACCGAATGTCTGTGTATTCTTTAAGATTTTTGTTTTTGTTTGTCTCTTAAACACCTTTTCAATACACCTTTAGCATAACTTGCACGTGAATGAGTGTTTTAATTTGTAACTTTGTTTTTTAAAGCAACACTACTGAACTCTGGCAGATTTTCGCACTCGGGTGCTCCCTGACGGGCTAATTTGGCATCCATCTTGCATCTAGTGTCTTCTCTGATTTCTCTGCAGCCAGTAAAAGTCACATGAATGTTTGCTCTTGCTTTGTCATTTTCCTCTTTCTTTTCTTCACTTCTTCCAATAATGTCCTTTTGTATTTCTTTGCTGAACTGTCCATGGTTCACATTCAAAATGGCCAGTGTGTTGATATCCAGTTGCTGGCATGTAAAGCAGAGCGCAGCTGTCTGGTGATGCTCTGAGCTGGAACACAAAGTTGTGAATTGTGGTTTCTCAGCCTTGGAATGCTGCAGGGCCCCAAGAGTGTGCAAAATGCATGTCAATGTGTCAGCAAAATAAGTCAGAAGCAGAGTTTTAAGGTCAGGAAGTTATGTAGTCTTTCTTTAAGTGATGAACTAGTTTGTGGGCCCTTTGTGTGTTGTTTCATATTTTTAATTACTCCTGAGTGCATACAAGGAGCAGGTGGAGCATGAAATGTTAGAAGGTAATAGACTTCAAATTGTCTTTTAGGCTGAGATTTGTGTGTTTGTGTGTTTGTGTGACTGCGTGTGTTAAGTAATATGTCATTTCTGTCTCCTGTTATATATTCAGTAATAAAGTTAATTTGTCTTTGGTCTGCACTTCATAAACGATTTTGTTGTGCGTTTGCATTTATTTGTGTTGCGTTGGCTGGTTTTAGATGATGCTGAGACTGTTTTTCATCAGGGGGACAATCTTGATTTAGAGAGAAAGCTTAGCTGGTGATTTGTGTCTTTATTAGGAAGGTGAGTATGTGTGTGATTTCAGGGAACCTTCATTTCTTCTCTTCGTGGCATCTAAGTGTTCATGACATCTTTACAAACCAACGAGTTGAATACTGATGCTTGATTTACTCTGTGTGTGGTAAGACCCTTATTTCACACACACTATGTCCATCTATATAAACGCATACTGTATTTTATCCGTGATACTACACAGTGCTCACACTTAGTATAACATGACAACCAATGGCAATGCGTGGCAGAGATAAGGGCTGCTAAGCTCAAAAATCAACCACACATGTGGAGATCTGCTCTAAAACAAACAGCTCTAATGTCATTAAGAAGGATTTTTCCTTCCATGTAGTGCCTTTTCACAGAAGTTATTAGATCATGGTTGTTTAGTTAATTTAACATAAAAACAAGCATGGGAAATATTGGTTCATTTTAGCATATTTAATGCTTGCAGCTGTTTAGCAGATGCTACCTCGGTAGCAGATGCTAGTTTGGCTTAACCTGGCTTAAAGTAGCAATTTTCCTTGAACTCGTAAATGTAAATTTTAAAGAAAACCCTTACATTTTAAAGACATTTGGCTTTTGCTTAGAAGTTCCTATTAAATTTGTCCAGTTATCTTGATATTTGTAAAACAAAAAAGTAGGATTTTGATAAGTATATTTTATGTTAGCAGCTGTTTAGCAGTTGCTAATTGTTCATGTTCCGGTAAAACTACTTCCAAAATCCTTTCTCTGAATTACAACACTTAAATTTAACATTCTTGTGTTTTTCAAGCTTCCTGAAGATCTTTCAAGGTTATTTTTAGACATTTTTAGTTCAGTTCCTGACCATTTTGAGACAAATTACTTCCTTTGTCAAACCTTTAAACACTGACCATTCAAGCCTAAGAAAGGTCCCTCTCCCAAGGCAGGACTCAGTATTGTGTCTAGATACAGATAATTTAGCAGAGAATCAATTTCAAACAGTATTTTTCATCAATTTGTTGTCGGCAGTCTGCTCAGACACATCATATGTTCCCTTTAGTTGTTTCAGTAAAAAAATATAAAACATGTATGATAGGTACAACACTGCATCAAGAAAGTGATTCCCGAGGAGCTGTTAGCTGAAAAGTTGATGAATCTCAGCATGGTGTATTCACTTCTGTTTTGAGTTACTTGGTGGATTGGATAACTCCACTCTCCCACAGTTATAATGGAAGACCAGCATTAGCCATTATTACACTGTTTATTTGTTTTACACTGTCATCAGTGTCTTGCTTTTGATTTACACTCTTTGATTTGACTTTGATTTTATTTCACACTCACACCAACTGGATTACTCCTATCACGTTACATTGTGAGAAAGGGACTCCCTCATAAGCTTGCAGCTTATAAAACAGAATTCTACCACCACCTGACACACAGTATAATATAGCACTGATATCATTCTGGTATAGATCCGGCTGAAATGACAATGTACCTTCATACCCTCACTTTGATCCATGAAAAAGAGAGAGTTTCAGCCCTAAAGTATTTAGGCCCACAAAACCATCAGATGTACAACACTTCAAAAGTTTGCAATTAGATTTCTTTAAAATACAGAATATGTGGCAAGTTGTTTTATGTTTTTATCCAACTTATTCCATATTTGCAGTCCTCTGTAACCTCTACTGAAACAAGTACATTTCAGTTTCCTGTATGTCTCTTTTAGGAGCAACCTATTCCTAGTATTTTGTTGGTGAGAGGATGAATATAATGGAATGAGTTCACACAATCAAGTAATTAACCTGTGGACAACATTATACATCGTGCATGCATTTTGATAAAGATTATATTCAGAAAGCTTTAGGAGACCAAATCTATGGAAGATAGCATTGTAGGAGAATTTTTCATGTACCAAAAAATTGCTCATTGCTTTTGTAACATGAGTAAGTTTTCATTGTAAGTACAGTATGTATTATTCCAGATAATGTTACAGTTTAAATGAGGCTCAAAGAGGGATCTATACAAAGATGACAATGCTTCTAATGGGAGCAAATGTCTTACTTTGAAAAAAAATCCTACACGTTTAGACAATTTTTACCAACTCATCAATATGCTTTTTTAAAATTTATAGACTGATCAATATGGATTCCTAGGAATTTAGTGAAATTAACTTTATTAATAGCTCTACCATCTATAGTTATATTTATGTTATGATCATTGCATATATGTTTGTGCGGAAAATGATATAATAGGTTTTGCTAATATTTAAAGATAATTTGTTACGTTTAAACGAAATATTTATCTTGGCTATTTGCTCATTTAAGAGCTTTTTATATGTTTGTGACACAAACAAATTTATGTCATGTTAAATGTATTTTATGAACAATAAACAAACTCATTCATTTAGACTGACACGTGATTCAGTTTCTTTTTTAGTTAACTCAAAAATGTTTTGCATCTGGTTGCCATACTCTTTAAAGTTTTCTCTTACTTTAGTTTGGAAATTTGTATTCCATCCATCCGTTTTTGCACACACACTCTCTGGGCAGACAAAATCTCTCACGCAGGCATAATGGATAAAGTTAAGTTCTGCTTTACATAAAATAATGAAGCTCAGTCCCCCACCTCCCCTCCCCCTCTTTCTCTCTGCTAGGGATGAAGAAAACAGAGGGAGAAAAGAGCCCATGGGCAAAAGCAACAAAACACGCAGCAACAGTCCAATGTAGGCTAGCATCTGTGAATGTGTGTATACACTTTCAAGGCAGACTTTAATAGAGGCAAACTGCAGCTGTGTCGTAGGCATAACATATGAAGTTTCTTTCTCTTCATAGTGGGAGTGTGGGGGGTTTGACTCATCTGTTTTGACTGTTGGAGCATAATCGTGTGCGTCTTTTGTATCCTAAACTTGACCTTTAGTGTTGTGCATCTCAATAAAGGGACCCATTAATCATTGCAGCTGCCTGAAACATGCCTGCAGGTAATTAGCTCTGTGTATGAGCCCATCTGAATGTACAGGAATGAGATAGGAGTTATGCAAACTGGCTTTTTGTTCTTTCTCACAACTCCATCGTTCATTTCCAGTCACAAATTTAGTTAACTTTCCAATCCTGACTTTGGAAATTACAGATTGTATCTGATCACAATGACAGAATTTCTTTTAACCAAAGAAGGCAGACGCTTCAGTAGGTGGAATGGCTGCTGCCATAGAGACACTCTTTAGAGACACAAATTATGACCTTGATTAAAAACACCACAATATATGTGTTCCAGGTTAGCAGCCATTAGTAGAAAGTTAAAAATGTTGGTTGATCCTCTGATATCTCTGGCTTATTTAAGATTTCATACACGAATTTTGTATATGGTCCTGATCAAGCAAACATGAGCAATTTTATTTATTTGTCTATTTATTCAAGTTTTGTTTTGAGAAAACTGTCCGTACAGAACAGTTCATTCAAGTTTGCCACATAAACTTTTCACAAAATACTGCTTTGCAATTACCTCACACACTATTGAGGGCATTTAAATACAGATCCTGGACTATGGCTTGCTCCTGTAGATTATCCAGATCTGGTTGCATCTGCATGGTAGGCTACTTGCTTGATAGGAGAATGTAGAACTGTATTAATATCAGAATTAAAGAGGGGGGTTCTCTGACGTTTCCATGTTTTTTTATTAACAAGGTAAAATAATTCCTGGTTATCCACTTGGTTTGCATTTCCACTGCAGCACAAAGTTCCAGAAGATTTAGTCTAGCACACACTCCTGCCCCTCAAGAATTAAGTGGAATCTGAAAGGTCCTACCCCTCTACAAGGTGCCCTCTTCGGGGAAAGTTTTAGGGGTGGGAATGTTTTGTTTTTTTTTGTTAGTTTTCTTTTTAACTTAAGTAAGATTGGTGGAAAATCCTGGGTAAATAAAAAAAAACACCCTGCAGTGGAGAAGGAGCTAATATTGGTCATAATTATTCTGGTATTGCTTGAATGAGACTTTTTTCTGTCAGTGCAATCATAGCACGACTTGTCTGCACAGAAAACCAAAGAAACTGCAGGTTGATAGAGAATGTTCAAAGTCCTTACTACCACAATCTTTAAATTCAACCTCACAGGGACAAAAAGTGTTGTGAGCTGTTTTAAGGGTAAAGAGAAGACTAAGAACATGTTCATCTAAGCATGTACATGTGGAATCCCATTTGTCCTTGCATATGAAGCCTCTTCCTTTCTAAACATCTTTTTATGACTGCTTATTGGAATAAAATGTTAAGTGATAGTTTGCATTAGCCCATGAGCATGTAAGCCTAAGTGTGCCTACCCCATTACATTGCCCTCTGATAAAAAAAAAAAAAAGCTAATTATGAATCAGGCTAATCACTGACATGGGCTAATTATTTGTCTGTAAACGTGGTCATATGTTTCAAGTTACTGCAACTGTGTGTGCTCCTCTCTGATATGAATGGGGACAATGCAGGTGTGCAGCTATGTGAACACCCATATTTGATTAATAATATGAAGCTTGATTGCGCTATACAAAGGGGAGACAAAGGTGTTAATTGGCCTGTGTGTGAGTGTGTGTTTGAACGCACATGTGTGTAAAATGTTTGCCCATGGAGAATCCCAGTGCTTAAATAACACAATCAAAAAGCGTGTGGATCAGCCATGCAACATGCAAGCACACACTCACAGTACACTGCAAATTTAAAGCAGATGGTGTAAATCATGAGTCTATATCCTTTCATCTTTAACTTCATGTACAGACTGGTTGAGATAGATTTTTATGTTTTTCTTGAGTGTATATGTGTTTGTCTGTAATGAATGGATCACAGCACTTAGCTTCACCTTTCCACATTCTAATCAGTGATAGTGTTAGATACACAAGGCAAGATCAGAGTTTCAGATGATGGAGCCGAGGTAATAATGTGCACAAAGTGTGTTTGTCCATGTGACTCTTATCCCTGCTGACTTAAGCAATTCTAATGAAGACTTATGTGGTGAGACTTATTTGGGTATCTGGGACAGCCATTCAGATGCGTTGCTTGCTGGCTGAGACACACATTTGATTCCTTTCTCCTTTCATCTCCCATCTACCCTTTTATATTATTTCTTATATTTCTGTCTCTTGTTGTCCTTCGATACCTCTCTGGTGTCAAAGATGAACACAGACCATATGGGCAGAGCAGAATCAGCAACACAACCTATTATTCTGCCAGTTAACATAAAACTGTCCTTTAACTGAAAGAGTATACAATTCCCTTTGACTATCAAAAATGTCCACCTTCATGATGCCAGATGAATGATACGTTGGCAGGATTAATAAAAGTTCCTCCAATACTGCTGCATCAAATGTAAAGAGGATGTTTCATACCAATACAAAGAACTTTGATGCAGTCCATTTTATAAAAGCTAATTGGAGAATGAGGATACTGAACCCCAAATACCTCTCACCCAAAATATCAAAAACTTTCAAAGATATGTAATTGTATGAACTCACATTTGAGTGTTTGCTATCTATATGTGTGTATCTGTTTTTTAAAAATGGTCCCTGCCTGCAGAGTGTGTCTGAGTTAGTCTCCTTTAATGTCCACTTTGTGAAATCAGGTACATAAATTCTATGTGACACAGAGAGAGAGTGGGGCCACAGAGGGCAAGACATGTACAGCTCCATGCTGCCACTGATATGCTCATCAGTGTGTGATTGTTGGGGAAAAAAGGGAAGCACAGAGTGTAAATTCATGATAAAAAGCACCGTATTAGCTTTTCTGTGGATGGTTGAATGAGTAACACATCATAAAGAGCTTTTTAGAACCCAAATCAGGTTAAGTTTGGACCATTTACCATTAACAGTGAAATGAGTATAATTTAGCACCTCTTGTCTTCTTCTGATTGAATCCTCGGAAAATCATTACAGAGCACCAGCATAGGATGGAAGGACACTAACAGCTGTTGATGGGTGAACAGAGAGCTGTTACAGAATAGATTGGGATCCCTCCTTAATCAATCAACATAGGCAGTGGTTTATGACTTTTTCTTGTCTCTTAAATATCAAATTTGTCACCCCATCATCCTTGTAGGAGAATTAAAAGGGAAAAGAATCAGATTTTTTACTATTTAGATGGCATTGAGGATTTACGTCTGTGTCATACAAGTGGAAAAATTTGATTTGAGCAGTTACTAAAAATCCTGCCAGTAAGAGGAGTTTTTATTACAGATCCCCTTCAGCATTTTTACCAAAAATGATGCATCTGTTTCCCCAGTGTCCCACGCTGTTCCCTCCAATTTGTAAAAAATGCAAAACTCTGGAGGAATAAACAGTAATAGGAGGGAGAAACAGAAGCTAGTCTATTATGTACATGGGTAAATGTCACTCTCAATTCATGTTTCTTTCAGTGTCTCTTTGTTTTAAATGTCAGAGTATTTGTAAAGCTAGTGCATATTAATGTGCAAGTAATCAGTTGTTAACATTGTTATTGTTTACAATTCTCTGTGGGTTTAAATAGATATTTCAAATGTGGGTACACCCCCAAAAACAAGCCGATTAAATCCTTTACCGCTGCCAGTAGCAGTATGCTTATCCCCAGAGCTCTGGGGATTCATTGTATTCAGAACCAGTCCAAAAAGTAACAGTGTCTCCCAAGAGAGTAACTACTAAACCCTACACTGTTTTCTACAGACAGGCTTGTCATTCATACTCATGCAGGTATATGAATCACATAACATGGACAAAACTATCTACTAATGTGTTTTTTAACCACTATAGCAAGCAAGCCTAACAATAAAGAAAGAGAAATGCTTCTACATGCTTAGTCCATGAGCATGAAGTAATCAGTCTTTATCACCAGCTGACCAGTAGGAGATTACTAACAATTGCACATGATTAATGCTTTAGTGTCCTGGTAATAAATGAAACAAGAAAACACAACAGCTAAACCATTAAGCCTGAACACTTGTGGTGAGGGTTAACCTCAATTTAGGAAGCATGGGAACAGAACAGGTAAACTTATATGCAATGTAAGTGGTCTAATGTGTTATATATGCCACCAAAAAGTGGTATACCTTTGGGTTTTTATTAAAGATGTTAACGCGTTATTTTTAACGGTGCTAATTTATATATATATTTATATTAATTGCGTTAAAATTTTAATGCATTTAACGCATCCACAGCATCATGGCATCATAAATGAGGGCAAGACATGGAGGTGTCTAGAGACAAGATGGAAAAAGACTGGATTCGACCGGCACTATACATGGATTTGAGGGCTGCAAACCCATGAGAGATAATGACGTTTTACAATGCTCACTTTACTGGTGAGAGGGTTCAACACCTGCACTTTTCCCGCATTTTTTAAAAACAACTTTTCACATAGTTTGCAAAAACATCACTGCTCTGGCCAGTTGCACTCTGCACGGCGTGGAAGCCTCCTCCTCTCCTCCTCCCTCTCCTGTTGTGAATCATGATGGCTGTCAGTGATCAGCGGATCGGCTTTTCTGCCGCTAGCACTGTCTCGCTTGTTGCATTTATTGTTCAGTTTAAATGGACAAAACTAGCAGTGCATGGTTCACACTGGCACATATTTCCCAAAAGTATTATTCTAGCTAAAGTAAGCAACATTTATCGGTGTCATGTTAATTAGATCCATGTCACTGTCACGGAAACAAGGGCATGTCTTCTCTAAATCATTAGTGCTGTACAGATGTTGGAGACACAGGTCTGATCATTTAGGGGCCATTAATGGGAAAGAAATTATAAACAGATTCTGAGATATAAATCAGGGGAGCTCTCCTCTCCAATAAAGTAGCTGACAGGTGGTAGAAAGGATTTATACTTTACATGTGCAGGGGCGGATCTAGAAAAATTTAGAAGGGGGCCAGACAGGGGTACTGACTAGGAAAAGGTTGGCACAGATGAGAGATACTTTTTAAGGTCTTGATTTTTTGTAATCTTAAACAGATTATTACAACCAAGGTGGTCATCTACCCAAGTAAATTACTTGGGTTTAGATAAACCCAAGTAAGCATTGGTTTGCTCTTTCTGTTGATACAATACAATAAAAACCGGATATTTCAGGCATAATAAAGCCTAATAATTAGCTGTGAATCGTGATTGATCATGTCTAAATAATTTGTAAGCTATGAATAATCCGACAGCCACAGTTTTTTTTATATTATATAGCACTTTTCTAATCATGTTGAAAAACCAAGCACTTTACAGGACAAGCAATTTGTATACAAATTCTATTCACAAAACGCATATTCAAATTGTGATGTAGCTGAGTTTTCATAATAGCCTTTAGTCACCATTATACGTATCCAATGCCATTCAAAAGAGCAATAAGCTTGTGAACAGCTGAAGCTCTGCGTTATTACACCTTTACAATACAGAAAGACTGTAAAATAATCAATGTGACTTTTTAACATCTAAATTTAATTGTATTATGGAAAAAAAACTGAGATCAATCTAAGGTCAAATGCTTACATTTAAAAGTTTCAAGCAGGAAGAGGAAGTGTCCTGGTGTCCACGCCAAAGAGCTGGAGGATTATTATTCTTATTTAAAAATAATTTACCTTTGTAAAGTGTGTTTTTATTGCTTAATATACATTTTAATTATTGTAAATGTATAAAACTATAAAAAAAAAATATAAAAATTTTTAGGTTATAAACATCTAAGACATAACAAAATGGGTAAAGGTAAAAAAAAACAATAAATTAAAACTAAAACTAACTTAAACAACAAATAGTATTCACAGGCATGGCGGTGACCTGCTTTTTCTTCTTTTTTTCAATAAAAGCTTGAATTTCAGGCTCTGCAGAAGGATTTTTCATCTGACTGAATTAGTCGAACCACATGGGACTACCTTTGGTCAAATTCAAACTTTCTCAGCTGGATTGTGCCCCACTTAAGCACATCCTTCCTTCTATCCCTATCTTCCCATAAGTGATCACTCTGGTGAGGACTAAAAAAAAAATCCACTCTGCTCCACTCTGTGAGTACATTTCGACAGCAAAGATGTCCAGGGTAATTAGCAGTGGATTGGTTATCTCAAGTGGGACCTTTCTGCCAAGTTCTTTTAGTTATGATGTTCAAACAGAGTAGCAAAACATTGGAGCGGTGTTAGAAGCCTTAAGGCCTTTAATGATTAATTTTAACTGGTTAGATGTATCAAACTTAAACATTTTCTCCCATATAGTCATTAGTTTGTCATTTTTTATTTCTTTTAACTAAATCCTTCAAATCTACTCGTATATATGTAATTTCGTTGCACTTGTTGCATTACAAAGCTATCTTCTATGTGCATTCCTGTTTTGTTTCCTGTTTTCGTATTCCTGAGTATTTTATCCAATTTTGCTCCAGGTTCATGAACCCTTCATACTGTAATGATCCAGTAGCCAATTGGATTTTAGTAGTTTACATAAGGGCAAGATTTCTGGTACTCCCATGTTGAGAACTACTGTATGTTAGGATTGGGATCCTGTGGGATCTCTTGCAGGAGTACCCATGAGTAGGTAGTTTTACTGTTGCTGTGTGCTCAAAAAATAAACTGCTGGTCCTACAGTAACAATGATTCTGATACTTAATTTTAATCAGTTTTGGAATGAACAAATTAAATGTAGAGGAAGAATAAAGCAAGACTTTACAGTAAAAATACATAGCTTGGTTAGTTTGTTGGTTAGGTATGTAAATATGCATAAGTTCGCCGCTATTCTTTTTATCTTATTTAAACTCTTAAGATTTACCTTTTTTTATTCTATTCTATTTTTAGTCTATTTTATAAATGTTTAGCTTATTCTTTCTTATTCTTAAAGGATGCAGGTACAGAAAACACATTTCACTGTACTTGTGTTTTATTTATTTTAAGACTAATTTACGTGTTGATTGTATTTATGGTAAATTGACTCTACTTAAAGAGCACTTTTCTAGTAATATGTTGACAAGACATGACCATCAATTAAGCAAGTATAAGGTTAAGTGATGAAAGAAGTGGAAAGGGAAAGTCTAGGCTTTTCTATTTTGGCTGCCAGTCCTTCAACCTGACCCGTATAAGCAGAAATAAAATGGGTGGAAGGATATCAGTGGCGAATCGACACACACAAAATGATGTCATTTAGGCCCGGTACACACATAATGATTTTTGGGCAGTTTTTGTCCGGATTTTCCGTCTTCCTGTCCTCAGATGGCAAACACTTGATCATCGTAAAATTTCCTTGTCCAATCATCATTTGGTCTGTGGTGTGTTACGAGCCAATTTGTCCCGATAATCCGCTCTGAAATAGGGCGTATAATATTTAAGGATGAATCAACTAATCAATTAGACAAAAACAACACACAAAGTTGACTTTTTTTTTTCACATGCGATTTATGTCTTATTGTGCAGAGCTGTGCAGTTTCTGACACTGCGGGCCCCTGAGTGGGGCCCTTAACCCCTAACTGCTCCCCGGGTACCGGATTCTGCCATGGCAGCCCACTGCCCAATACTAAAACAACGCCCATATAAAACTGAGATTAAATCTGTCAACAAACTTAATATGTTTATCTAACATGTTAAAGGTTAAATTCACGTAATGAAGTATATCTAACACAGTTTTTTTTTTTCCCACATTCAACAGTTAATATAGCATCATAAGCTATGCAAACTGATTTCATGATGTATTGTTTATCATATAGAACAATCTAAACATGCATACTCAAGTGGTAGATAGCCAAAGGCTTAGGAAAGTAGCTATACATGTACACAGTAAACAGAGTTTGGATGTGAAACACTCTTCTACCCTGTGATGTTTTGCCTTGAACCTTGCTCTTGGGACAAATATGTTTAATGTTGGTTATGTATGTGAGTGTTATTAGCGGTGTCTGTAATCTGCCTTAACTAAAGAATTGGAAAGAGGACGGGGTAAGCAAATAGCCAGAAGCTACAGTGTGTCAGCATTAATAACAATACACAGGAAGCAAGCAACATACATGCACAAACAAGCACTCTGCAGACAGGGCCCTATGTGTGGGTGAGGGCTGGAGATAATCAACTCTCATAATGTTCAGTGGAAGTTGAGCGTTGACCTTGATTCACCTGGCCTTCTCTCTCTTCATCCCCCCCCTTTTTCCTCTCTGTGTCCCAGAAGAGCTTACACAGGTCTTTTGTAACACTTGAGGGATACTTGCTGCTGCTGAATTTCTCTTCCTTGTCACTTGGCCAACGCTTTGCTTCTGTGCTGAATTTTTTTTATCAGAAAGAAATTTTCTCTGGAAAGAGAAAATGCTGGCTCTCTCTTTTTGCCAACGTTTGGAATGCTGGATGTACACGTCTTAATTTTTCTCTCTTACCTTGAGCCTATTTAATCTATCTTGATTTTAAATTGTTGACATTCCACATCCTTGAATGGCAAAGTTTGAAATAATAACAATAGTATTAAAAAAAAGGTACACTGGCTCAAAGAAAGACCCACAGCCTGCTCAAGAATGTGAGTAAGTTGTGTTCCTTCTGTAGGCACATGATGAGCAGGACCTGTACCAACTATAAATTGATACTTCCAAGGTAATGGAAACAACAGTCTACTGTTCATTTGTTTTGCCAGAGGAAAACAATTGTTGGAATAGGTAGGAGCTAGTTAAGTTATTACCATTTATTAATGAGTATCCAAGGACAATTTTGAGTATTCAGTAGAGCTGTTAATAATAGTCATTATGCATGGGACACCACTGGAGGAACTGGAAACTAATAACTAAACATTGTTTCACTCTCTAGGGTGTTTTGCATCCTTACGTGTCAATCTGGGACAGAAGGTGCATAGTCAAGAGTATTTATCCAACCAAGCACCTTGGGATCCAGAAACTTCCACGGTCATACCAGATAATAATCGATTAGATTAATATTGCACTTTGCTTTCTTCACGCTGCACAGTTCCACCTCTATTGTCCCTCTACCTTAAAGAAGCATTACTACACTTGGGAGATTTTCTCAGTGAGGTGCCCCCTAGCAACAGCTAATTCGTCATCCATCTTGCATCCTGTCTCTGCACTCTCTTCAGTTACTGAAAGTCCTTCCGATGTTGACCCTTATCTTTTCTCTGTCCCTTTTCTCTCTTTCTTTTCCTCTCTTCCTCCAGTAATGTCCGTTTCTTTGATGAATCGGTCATAGTGTGCATTCAAAATGGCCAGTGTGTTGAAATCCAGTTGCTAATGGTGTGTAAAACGAAACACTAGTGTAAAATGATGCAGTGTCCCGAAAGTAAAAGTTGTAAAGTGTGTTTTCTCAGCCACAGGACACTGCTGGCAATGACAGCTACAGGAAAGTACATAATAAATGTCACTGTAACTTCAAAACCAGCCAGAAACACATATTTCTGAGGTTAAAAAAATACATAGTGCATAGCAACTTGTTTTTCTTCTTCTTCTCCACTTCCTCTCCAGAACATGAGGAATACAGTGATAAGTGGTTATTATTTCAAAAGGTTTTAATTTCCTTATATTTTTGCAGACTAAGTAATAATTGAATATTCACTTTAATCTTATGCTCTACCCACAGTCCTGAACTGAAAAAACATCAATAATAAATAAACTTTTCTCATCAGAACCAAACAGCCCATTCCTATTTTTGAAAGACTAAAACAATAAACTCAGTCAGCTTCACACTTTATGTTTATCATATAAGAAGCAAGTCTGCTACTTTGCATGCCCCGCAGCAATGTGCACTTATCTTGGTAAATTAGGTTGGTTGGTATTGAAACAAATTAGCCATTTTCTTATAGAAAAACTCCATAAATTATACTGAATGTACAAATTGTTGGATTGTGTGACAGCACTGGTCATAACACTGTTTTATTTTTGTCCAGATTTCAGCCTAATGTTAATTTTGAGACCTCCTGTGGTTTTTGACAACATAGCTGGAAAAGAAATATTTTGGAATTCTGACATGGCATCAATATTCTGTCATCAAAGCTAAGAAGCAAATCTAGTCACATCAGTTAAACTCTTTTTGCAGCTTATTTTAAATCACACAGTTCCATTGATCCCCCCAGTATACTTTCCTTTCTACTGGTTTGCCTGTTTAACATTTTCCTCTCTGTATTCTTGTCCTCCTTGACCGTTCACTACACCGCCGCCCTTTCCTCCTCTGGCTCTTTCCATAGTATGTGATCCTACCAGTGTCCTCTTCTTTTCCCACCCCTTCTGACAAGCTTCCCATTTCTTTTCTGTTCTTACTGTAATTATCCATTTCATTCCTCCCCGCTTCCATGTCCCCCCTTGCCTTTGCCTCTTTCACTCTCTGTTTTTCAGATGTATGATTCATGGTGCTAGCGCTATGACTGAAGCATAAATATTTTAATAGAATCAAATGTATTTTTTCTGAAGAAAATAAATGGGGGGGTGGGGAAACGGGATGCTGAGGAAGAGAGTGCTTGAAATTGAGGAGGAATCTTTAGAAAAAAAAATCTTTTCTGTTTTTTGTTTTTGTGTACAAATAGTTTGTATATTTGGTGGCTATATCTCTGTTACAACCTTCCAAAAAAGTACATAATGGACAAATCAGCTAGTCAAAACTGAAGTTACATCATTCTAATTTAAATATCAGTCTTTTGTTTGACTGTAGTATACAACTGATTTCCTACAAGATCCTCAGTACCCAAGAGAGAGGTGATAAAAGGTAAGATGAACAGCTTGTTGAAGCTGCAATGAGAAGATGCTGCAAGAGAGCTTTATCAGTGACAGATATTTCTCTGATGTACCCAGTAGCAGTCATTTAAAATGCTTAAGGTGTGATGTAACTCCTTGTTCCACATGCATCAGTATGCACACTCCTGTCATCAAGCCTCTAAAAGCAGAGAGCTGCACCTGCGTTGCATCGTATACTTGCAGATGCTGTCTGCAATCCTTACTTGTGTTTTGAATTTGGTGTATTTGTCACATATCTTTTTCATGTCTAAAATATTTATAAAAAAGTATGTAATCATTTGTTCTGTCATAAACACAAACATTCTTGTCAGGCAATAAAAGATTGTGTAACCAGTAAGCAAAAAAAAAAAAGTTAAAGGAAATCATCAGTACCATTTTGAACACCACTGACTTCATCGCATTAATAACTCTTGTGAACATCAGTGTGCAGTTAAAGATAACAGATGCATGTGACCCTTGCTACAGTATATTAATAACTCAAACTGAACATGGCTGAGGGGCTAAAGAAATGGGTAGGTATGTCTTTGAATGCATCATCTGTAATGGTGTCGTAGTTTAGCCACAGTATGCAGCTCAGACAGTGAAATGTCAACAGGGAACAGAGTGACTGACAGCTAATGGGGAGATAGATGATCATCAGCCAAAGGAGAACAGATGGTAATGGGGGAAAACTACACATACATACACACATACCTAGGTACAAATACCCAGAAGTACACAATAGTTACTATTTCAAGGGCACCTTGTCTTACTGTAAAATAAGGGAATGTGTATGTGCACCCCCACTAAAATAGACGATGCTGACTCTGTTGAACTGCCAATCAAGCAGTTCTATTTCTTGCAGACTGTGACTCAACTTGGATAGCACAGTGGATGTAATTTGCACTAAGGCACCATTGTTACTGCTGAAAAGATTAAGCGTCTCCTACATAATTTGAGCAAGTGCTGAAAAAGCATTTAACCTGTCTTCTGTAACCTTTCTAAGTAGCTTAATAGTTTGTCAAAATATTGTACAATAAAGAATTTAACCCAAAATATGTCAGACACAAATGGTTCGCTGCAATTTCACATTTTCAGGCCCAGATTCCAGTTGTCTTGATGAATTGCAGCAATCCAATTAGCTTTCTTCTCCTTAATTTTTAGAGATTTGTTGAAAGAAAAGCTGATTTCTTGCTGAATTTGCTGGTATAGTCGACTGCACAATAGAGCCTCAGAATTTTAATCATTTTTTTTGTATGTTTTTGTCCCAGTTAAGCACTGTTTTCATGTGCTTCCCCATTATAAATGACTGGATATTTTCTCTACATACAACTTCATAATCTAAGACCATTTCACCATTTGTGCCCCAGTTCATACTAATATTTACCAGTAAGAATAGGTCCTGTCAAAACTGAATCTTCTACAAAGAGTTTATAAGGAAAAGGAATAGAGAAACACATTGGTCCACAGCAATTTAGCCAACCTTCAGTCTATGAGTATGCCCTATTATTCTCTGCCCACTTGCAGCCCTGTCATCACTTCCTTCTGTGGGTGGTGTTAGCAGAAGAATTTGCTGCTGCATGCAGGTGGGGCTTGTTAGAGTAGAAACCAGAGATTGTGGATAGACCTACAAGTTTAACAGTAAGCTAGCAGATGTCTATGTTCTTAAAGTCTCAGCAAAATATGAAAAACATTATTAAAGATTTCCAAGTCAATCAGTGGTGTCCAAAGAGCATAAATGTGGAACATATTTCCTTTAAAAAATGCAGACACATTGATAATTCCATTGTATTTATATACAAAGTCTTGCAAAAGCTAATCTGACAGGTCTTTCTTCTGATTGCAGCCTTGAGGTTGTCCTACTGAGCTTTAGACCAGTTCCTCAAACACTAACTAAGGCATCATTCTCTATAATATTAACATGCAAGAATGGGTGATTCTGCAAGCTTCTCCATTTGATAATTTTTGCTGTCCTCCCGTCATGGTCTGCAGAATTGACTGCAAAGTACATTTTAATCTTTCAGGTGTCTTAGTGCATAATAGGGAGTTTCTTTTTGAGTTTGAGATGCCCGTGTGTTTCTGCAAGTAACTGAAGTGCATCCAAAAATATGTTGTAGTCACTTAGCCTTAGAAAAAAAAAAGGGGAAAAAGGCTCAATGAGTGGTTACAAATGTTTGAACTGAACTGAGAAGTGATTCAAATGAGCCAAGTCATTTGTGATTTGTACCTCCAAAGTCACCACTACAAGCAGATTATATTGACCTACAGAGCAACCATCTGCATTTAGTCTTAACCGATTTCATCTGGATCCAATGGCAATTTGCCTGCCTCTGCATTATTTATTTATTTATTTGTTTTGCTTTTCAGTTGTTTTTTTTTGCCTTTCTATTACACGCTCTGCCTCACTCTCTCAGGCACGCATGGACACAAATGGATCCACACGCATTCATCAAAACCATCACATATATTTTTTCAACTTCCATTTTATCTTTTTTTGTAGCTACACTGACCTCAAAGTAGGAAACAGAAATGACGTACTGAAAAAGAAAGTGAGAAAGAAGAGGTCAGAGAGGGAAAAGACAAGCTGGCAAAAAAGACAAGGAGTGATGAGACATGAAGAAAAAACAGGAGGAGAGTGAAGGAAACCAGACTAGCCAACATAAAGATGGCAAAAAATATTGTAAGGTCACTAGAGGGAGAAAATGATTGAATTACAGAATAAACTAGGAATCAATAGACTAGACCCACCCCTCGCTAAATTTGCAGAAAAGTGTTGAACCATCTTAAAAAAGTTCACTGTAGTTTACAAACCACACAAACTGGTGGAACTTTGACTCATTTATTTAATAGTACCTCTAAAGCTCTTTCTCTTAGCCTTATTTGGTGCATCTGTGAAATGTTCCCTTTGGATTTAATTTGTTTTCTCCCATTTTAGATGATTTTCAAATATTGATGCCTAACATTGATCAAAGTTAAAAATTTATCATCCAAACCTACCCAAAGGCATCATGAAGCTAGTCGTGGATTTCTTTGCAAATATTCAAATATATCATATCATATATGTAATATAATAATACAATAAGTAGGGCTGTCAAATGATTGAAATTTTTAATCAGATTTCATCACAGCTTTCAAATAATTATGATTAATCACAGCCTTCAAATTAATCACAAATTTCAAATATTTCAAAATGATTAATCACAGCTTTCAAATTGCTCGTGATTAATCACAGCTTAAAAAATTAATCAATTAATCACCTTTAATATGCCTAAAATTTGCCCATTTTTACTGTATTGTATCAGCAGAAATAGTCAATGCTACAA
The DNA here is from genome assembly GCF_017639745.1 of Melanotaenia boesemani. NCBI lineage: Eukaryota > Metazoa > Chordata > Actinopteri > Atheriniformes > Melanotaeniidae > Melanotaenia > Melanotaenia boesemani. The sequence goes on along the minus strand of NC_055683.1, from coordinate 19,301,305 downwards.
ATATTTGCTGTTAACTGACCTTCCCTTGTGTAAACGTCAGATGTCCAATGGTCAGTAAATGCGTGTATTGTGTGTATGTGTGTGTATATATACTACTGCTCTCAAGGGGAGCACAGTTTTAATTTAATAGTTTTGAGTTTTAACATTGAAACAAAATTAATTAATAAGTAAATAATGCCCTGCTAGAGGCTTCACAGGCATTTATTGGGCTGCTAACCCGAAACAAACTAGCTATAACCACTCTATCGATGGCTCGGCCTAATATCTCTGAATGAGCAATAAACAGGTGCATTTGCTCAATAACTCTGTTAATTCAAATACTAAACCCCATCAATATCAGAATCAGAATCAGAAATACTTTATTAATCCCTTTGGAATTCCTCAGGGAAATTTGTGTTTCCAGTACAACCCTTTCAAGACGAGACAATAACAACATATAACACAAACAGGATCAGGCATACTGAGGCAGCAGCCGTTTCTACAGCTCTCCTTTGTCTTAGATATAGGAGAAAGGTAACATTAGGGGAATAAGATGTGTCTGGAGAGAATAAGACAACAGTAGTGACCTATCCAAAAACAAAGATAGAAAACAGGACAAAAAAATACCAGTAAATACATGACTTCACAATCCATGTTTACAATAATAAAGTGCATTGGTTACCAAAAACAAACACATGATCATGGATTAAATGCAATTTAAACTTTTTCTCATGAACTTCAAGTGCAACATTGAACCATGAACTCACTTTTTATGTGCCTGCATGCTAAGTCACACACACACACACTCAGGATTCACACAGCAAGATATCTCCCCTCTGAATCAAACACATATACAAAGTTGAACGAATGAGATAAAATATAACAGAAAACTTTTAAATCTGTCTGGATGTCACTACACTTACGCTAACCCGCTCTTCTGTGTCGCTCACAGTGTGGTCAGCCCTTACACGCATACACACAGGTGTTGCACCTTTCAGAAATCTACAAATATCATCAGGCATATGGAGTCATCAAATGTTAAACTTAGCTTGTTAGGCTAACTAAACTCCTTAAGAACCAAAGGAGACCATACTTGCAATTTATTTTGGTATTTTAGAGTATTTACCTGGCATTAAAACAGCCACGCATACCTCTGCAGTCTATAGTTCTCCACTGCTCCCAGCATGCGGGTGTGATGGAAAACAACGTGCTTCCGTGCGCTAGGTTCAAGCTGCTCTTAAAGGGGCAGCGTTGCCAAAATACCCCAGTGAATGGTAAACAACTTAAAACCCACTAAGCTCTGTTTTCCCCTGACAAGTGTATATTTTAGTCCACTTGGCTACATATACATATATATATATATATATATATATATATATATATATATATAGGTCGTGTATGTATAGGCTAGCTAAGGATAAAAGCCTTTTAATAGAAAGGAAAAACCTCCAGTAGAAACAGATTCAGGAAAGGTGGTCATCTGACTTGACCTGTTGTGGGTAGAGAGGACACCATGACTTTAAGCCAGGGATGCAGGTTAAGAAAGAAAAGGGAACCGCAAGTTAATAATATTAATAGAGAATAAATTATTAGAGAATAAAGGGCCGAGAGAGAAAACTAGAGGGAAGAGATCAGTGCATAATGGGACATCTCCCAGCATTCTGAGCCTGTAACAGCATAACTAAAGGGATGGATAAGGGTCCCACCAGCATGCCTTAACTATAAGCTTTATGAAAATGAAAAGTCTAATCTTAAAGGAACACCATACTAAAGCATTGGGTCAATAAAGCTGAGCACTCTGATAACCTTTTAGCGGAAAGTCATTAATAGGACAGACCATGGGATGAAAAATTTCAACGCTTTTTATTACTGTAGGGCCTTAAAAAAATCTTGTGAGACCAAAGATCTTAGGATAAATACTATGCCAACAGTCGAAAAGAACTGCCAAAAGAACCAACTTAACCCTTTTACTTCCACTTGGTACAGCAAATGTTTTAGTGAATATAAGGAATCTTAATAGCAATTTGTAGAAATACAAGTACCTGAGTCATCTTAACCACTTGATTTGGGTATGTTATACCCAGAGTAAGTGTTTGCTATCCCATTACTTTATCCAGTTTTGACCATTTCAATATTGTAACTATATTATGAACAGTTATAGCAAGCATTTGCTAAGCAATAAACACTAATTTGTAGTATTATTGACCAAAAGGAAAAAATAAATAAATATTAATAATAATAATAATAATAATAATAATAAGACATTTTTCTCTTGGTTTTTGTTTTCATAGTGTGAACATGAGAGAGCTAATATTCTAACATGGAAGTTGACTGAATCCAGAAACGGTCACCGTCATCACCAAAGCAGAAAACTAAATAAGATTTATGTGAAAAAGATCTTTCCATCAGCTACACTTCAAAACTCTGAGTTTGTCCGGTGAGTTTTGTGTTAAAGAGAGGGCGAGTAATATAGAAAAGGCAAGTTTTGGTCTGCTTGAAAATACTATAAGGCTTCATCTACACAGAGATAGAACCAGTTTTGTTTAAATAAAAAAGTTTTCTATAAAGACAGAATTTTACAAGAAATCCACTGAAAATGTTGCCACATAAATACACCAAAAACTGATAACAAAACATGAAGCCCACACCTAAATTTGTGTGATGTGAACAAACATGAAGAAGAAACTAGCGGAGAATCAAGCTAAAATGAAGACATGCGTGTGAACTGACAATAAGGAGACAATTTTGTGATAAAAGTGACATCATGCTCAGTAGCTCCTGTAATCCATTAGTGTTGTAACTGTTGGCGGGGTCACTACGGGTGAGGATATGTCATTATATGTTCAGAAAATATTGTAATTGGTTGTAAACAAATTACAAAATGGCAGTCTTTTCAGATTTATTCACGTTGGGACCCAGGTCAAAAGCTGGTTTCATGATCTGTAAGAGCTAAATGTCCAATTCTGCATGGACATGAACTTCGTCAGCAAGGGACACGGTTTTGGCTCCTCTGCTGGATATTTTGGAACAACCACAAAAAAAAAAAAAAAAATTCTCAAATAGTGTATATATATTTAACGTCATGCTTTATGGAAATTAATGACATTCTGGTGAGAAAAGAGAGAGGGGGAAAAGCTAAACCCTGTGTTTTATTCATTTAAAACAAACCACAACTGAGATGGCAAAATCACAACTGACCTTTCAACATGATTATATAATGTCCCACGAGTAAATGATCAGTGTGTGAATCAATCAGAACTGAACTCTTTTACTCAGAAGGTCAACAGTGATCAAACAATTGTGAAACCCCCAAAGGGAGAAAGTGAATTAGAGAAGAGGATTGACAAAGGGGATGGGCTGTGTGTATGTGATAAAGGAATGACAAAATTTTGAGGAATAAATAGAAATTTAGCAGGGGAGCAGTTAGATAGTAAAATGTAATACGAAAACGCAAATGGGATGGAATGGGCCATGACCACGAACTAAATATCAGTAAGAAACTAATGCAAGAGAAAGAGAAAGAAAGAAATAAGTGCAAAAACAGATAAGAAGAAGGTGAATAGAGAGAAGGAAAAGAGTTTAAACTAAGAAATATTAAATCAGAGTTTTGTGAAGATGAGCCATTTGTCTTCTTTGTCCGGCCTAAATTTCAGGATTCCATTTAAAAACCCGTAATTTGTCTCCAAACACTAAACTGTCTGCCAGAGCAGATTTGCATTGAGAGTCAGGTATAGTGCTGTCTCGTGTAAGATAAGGCCCCACAATAGGTTTTATCAGTCAACAGCCTTTTTTTTAAATACACTTATGCAGGGGAAAGCTTTTTATCTCTCAGCCAGACAATACATAGAAGGATAATGTGTGCTTTGTTTGTTTTTTGGGTTGTTTTTTTTTTTTTTTTTTGTAACTGTTCAGGATGCAGTATACGGCTGATCTGCATGTACACGACACGATCGCTGGTTAACACTGAGCTTACACAGCGACTTAGCCTGCTTTGCCAACACGACCCTGCTAAGCTATGTGAACTCTAATAGCTAATAACTTTAACAGCAGCTGCCCTTCTGCCTCAAACTGCACTGAGTTTACATATATTAACTTTCCTCCATCTTTTATCTCATTCACTTGTCCCTTTTGTTACCTTCTTGTTTTTCCACCACATTTAACACACTTAGCTCAGATCATACCTTCTTTTCCACTGCCATCCCATCTTGTTTTCCATAACCTTCTCCTTTCACCTATCTGTGATTTTTTTTTTTATTCCCCCCAAACCATTTCTGGGGTGTCATGCCGCTTTTGGCACGTGAGCCGAAGCCCAGATGTCTGTGCTGGCTGCTGCTGGAAATTAGGTCATGTTGAGGGAAAAACAGGGAGTGAAAGATGCAAGAAGAACAGGCGAGAGAAGTGAAAGCAAATGGAGAGTAACGGAGAGGGTGCAGGGCAGAATAAGAGTACTGAGAGCATCAGAGGAATGTGAGAAAAAAGTTATAAAAAAAAATGCTCTGAAAGTCTTTGAGAAATCTGACTTTGACGGTTTAAACATATACAGAAAGAACACATTCATTCTAATGAGAAACAATAATGTGTTCACATGGTAATACTTTCCTGTTGGTCGGATTATCACACGGTTTACACCATTGAATCAGTCTGATCTCACAAAGGTGTTATGAGGACATTTTTTCTTTAATTGGACTGTTAATCTAAATAAAACTGGTCAACAGAGACAACATGAAAACAAATGAGAAGAGATAATTGTTAAAGGGAATTGTGATCAAATTATTTCTTTGTTTAACCTAACATTTACAGCTCTTCTAAATAATTCCTGCATCCTTCACCCATCTCGCCTACCTCTTTCAGATACTCTATTTTTCAATCACCCAATGAGATAATACACCCTCTGTCACTTTCTCATCTACTTTAACTTGTAATGTTTATGCACAATTCAGTCATTAATAAAAATGAGTGAATAAAGCAGCAGGACAATTAGACCGACATGAGACAGTGCAACAAAAGAAAATTACTGTGTGATAAATAAAGACAGAGATAGAGAGTAAAGGGAATTGGGAACATAAATAATGATCCAGTCACAGGGACAGAAGGAAAAGAGAATCAGTGTAATTAATGAAGAGGAGGGAGAGAAGGGTGAAAAAGGGAAAAAAAAAGAGTTGATAAATCACATGAAACAGAGTAAATGAGGAGGGGAAAATCAAGGGAGCAGCAACAACAGCACATATACACATAGCATAGACTCCTAAACATTCCTATATCTGAAATTCTGCACTTTTCTAGCTATTTGCTGTCAAACCAAGGCTCTATATACAACAGTTTCTTCTTTTTAATAAACACTGAATGTCCATAAGCAAACTAAATATTGGGGAACTGACATGGGACTTTTGGAAAACACATTAAAGGGTGGAGATTGATACTTTCTTATAATGTTTGTGGACTGACAAAACAGGAATTTTTTTTGCTAGTGGTGTCAGAATGTATGCCATTATCTCTTTCTATAGCATTGAATTAGCGCTAACCTTGCTAACAGAACGCTTTACAACATCCTTACTGACATGTTTACATGTCAGTAAGTATGTTGGGGAAAGGGGGATCAGAACTCATGGAATGACTACATAGAAGAACTCTAATAAGAGAGAACCTCAAGCCACCATTGCTTATATTAGACCTGACCTGGTTGGACATTAATGGGTGGGATAATTTTGAGAATAAGGTCGTAGAGAATTCTATTCTATTCTACAGTCATTTAGCAGACGCTTTTATCCAAAGCGACTTACATTTGAGAGTAAGAACAACACAAGCATGAATTCAAACAAGATGGGACGTCATAATTAAGCGATAGTCAGACCGCTTTTGAGTCCAGTTGGACCCAGGTGCTGTCATGTAGTGCTGGTGCAGTGCATATAATTTTTTTTTTTTTTGTTTTTTAGTCATTTTATTTAAATACAAGATCACGATTTCATCACATAATATCAACTTGGGCATAAGTGCACACAGCTTCTTCAGTACTTGGTTGAGCCAAAGAGCTGGACAAATCTTTCTAACTCATTTAGTTAAGCTAAATGTGGAAATGCTCCTTAAACAACTGAGTCTTTAGCTTGGTCTTAAAAGTGGATAAGGACTCTGCGGATCGGACGGAGTTTGGTAGATCGTTCCACCACCGGGGAACAACAGAGGAGAAGAGTCTAGCTACTGATTTTGCGCCACGTTGTGGTGGGAGCACTAGACGTCTTTCACTGGTAGAGCGTAACTGTCGAGAGGGAGTGTAGCTCTGGATTAAGGAGTGAAGGTAGACCAGAGCCGTTTGGGTTATTGTTTTGTAAGCCAGAAGCAGAGCTTTGAATTTGATGCGTGCTGCAACTGGAAGCCAGTGAAAAGCAATTAGCAGCGGAGTGACATGAACTCTTTTGGGCTGGTTGAATTGCATTGGTGGAAACATTATGAGTGTTTATCATTATATTAGAATGAAGATGCAGAAACTTATTTTCATTACTTTATGAGCCACAACATAACCTGCTGAATAAAAACAGTTTTGTCTCTACTGTTTCTTCCACTACCCCCACAGAGAACTGACAAACAAATGACTGTAGATGTGGGAAAGGAAAAAAAAAAAAACAGCATTACAAGAAAGAAAGAAAAAAAAAGAAGTTAAGAAAATAGGGCTAATTAATATAGTTGACTTTCTAAAACTGACAATTTACTAACAAAAAAGAAGACTGACAACGCCATAGGTAAAGTAATTTTCTCACCACCTTGACCAGACATTGCATAAAACTATCCACTCAACCTTGTTGAATCTTTCACATCAGTGGAGAAGCAAAAGCGACAACATCCCGCTTCACACACATTAGCCACGGCCACTTCAAATTTAAGCCTAGATGATGCTTCAAGAGCAAGCTGTGAGAACTCCCAAACCAGGGCTGGGAGAACAATATGTTCTTGTTACCTTGAGGACAAGAACATATTTCTCTATTTGTGGAGTATGTAATGTCCTTAAGGCTTGAGATGACTGTAGACAATGATTTTGAATTTGATTATCAAATTAGGCTCATTCAAAAGCTCAAAGGCCACTTTATTGTGGTTGTTAAAGAAGTGAAACTACCTGGAACCTCTTAAAGGGCCAGTCTTGGTTCATAGGCAGTTTGCCTCATCTGGCAATCATAATATTGTTTCTCTAGTCACCTGCAGCTGCAATATTATCAACAGCAGAATTAAATGAGTCACAGTTTTTACACAAAGGAATGTGAATAATCACTGAGTCCGTTGAGCATCATGTGAAACTCCTGAGGGGTTACCAAGAAGGAGGTCAGCAGGTGGACAGGCATCCTTGCCATGGGCCAAGTATAGTGGAGGAGTAGACACTGCAATTTGCAAACTCAGCTTGTTTTAAATTGTCGTCCCATTCACCTCCTTTAGTGTAAAGATACTTTACACCAGTTAGTGTTTGGTGGATCTGTTTTCTCATTTTTCTATGCCATCATACATAGCAAAGGAAAAGTCTTTTGTGAATGCTCACATATCTGACTTGATAAAGCCTTATTAGTATTTATTCATTCATCTTTGTGGAAGAAAATATATCTAAAAACTGAAACTAAAACTGTGTATTGCTCTGTTCTTGTTCCTGCTTTTCAGTCTGTCTCTCCCAAAGTCTCTGGCTGATTTAAGCTGCAGTGCTCTGAACACTGCATCTTTAGGCCTTTAGGAATATGGATGAAATAATTTCACTCCTGGGCTGTTAAATATGAGTGAGGGAGCTTGACCAGTTGTAATAACTGTCTGAAAGACAGAGGAGGAAATGAAAATATTAATCAACTGACTGACTTATGAAAAATTCATTGGGATGAAGCCTCTCAATGGGTTCAAAAGACAGTATTAATTTAAGACCACAGACTATTATTTATAAATATGATGATATTATTAACATACCAGTTTCTGGTGCCCATTTCCAACAAGCAAAACCCAACATAGAAATCTATGGCAAAGTATTCTACAATACTTGTAAAAATTTATGTTTATCAGAATCATTATGTCTACATCATTGAATATTTATGAACAAACATTCATTCGGTCACTTTTAACTTGTGCTTCGTTCCTGTTTCATCTTTTTTTTACACATTAAACAACCTAGTCGAGATTGTATTAAAAACTAAATAGTTAAAGTTGGAAAACCAGCATGACTTGATATAAAACTGTCCTTGTTATAACAAATCACATTAAAATATATTTTTCCTAGTTTACTGGCTAGTTAGTCCCACCTCATCAGCCAAAAAAACGATATCCATCGGACACACATATCCTGCTGAAATACACTACTTAGAAAGTCAAGCTTGGTGTATAAAAGAAAAAAAATGTTGATTTTGGTTGGTGCTTTATGGTTAGCGTGCTAACCTTAGTAAGATGTGCAGTACATGTCAAACCAATGCTGTTGTATTTCACACACAGCTGAACGCTTGCTGATTACTTTAATGTTTCAAACTAAATACATTACATATAAAGACAGTCTTTATTGTTTTGTTTTTTTTTATATATATAAATGCTCTGAAAGGATAACAAAGGCAAGTAGGATGCATCCAGACAACTAATTTTACATGCACAGCCTTTTTAATATTCACCTAATTACTAGAAAAAGTTTATCACCTTAACACAAGTTCCAATTCAATATTAAGCTGTGCCCCATTGTTGATATTTCATTATGTATTTGGAGTAAACAAACAAACCAAATAAGAAGTTGTGTGTCTTTGTTGCCATGTGCATGCTTATCTTTGGACAGTGATAAAGACAGTGGCACCATAGGAGGCTCCTCTTGGCAGACTGACAGAAGCACTGATGACAAGTGATTGGATAAAACATGCCTGCAGGAGACACACAGGCAAACACATGCATGCGTAAACCGCAAAGCATGCATACACACACTTATGATCCATGCTTCCCTGTGCAGCAGTGTTTGTTTTATGGGTTTTATTTATTTATTTTCCAGCTGACCCTGATTTTACGCCTTAACTCTGATTGGACATGGCAATCATCACTCCGCTTACGCTCTGTTTTGATTGGAAGTTACAAAGGTTGGTTGTTGTAGGGTAAAGGGTCAAGGTTGAAGATAAAGATTTTCGTGTGATCATAGCCTTAGAAAGTGTGAAGCAGGTTTATGAATTTCTTTGACAGGCAAAATAAAGACTCCATCTTACTTTGCATTAAAAAAAGACATCAGGAAGTGAACCTAAATGAACAAACAACTCTGAGAAATTGACCTATTACTGTTGTTTCCTTGTTTTTCTGTCATGACTTATGTTTTGCTTGCAGAAAATGGCTATCAAAATATATCTGTGTTCATTTTAAGGATGTGTAGCTAAACGGAGCAGTACCAGTGGAAATGAGTGGTAGCCTGGTGGTTACAGAGGTGGGCTTGGGTCTAGAGGTACTGGGTTGGAGTCCACAGAGTGCCAACAGAGGGGAACCACTGCGGCCCCTTGAGCAAGGCTCTTAACCACTGCTTATGATTTGGCTGCCACTTTATGTCATTTTCTGAAAAAAAATATACATTATGATGATCTACAGTAGCCACCTTTGCTATATTACTATTGAAACTGTGTCAAACTGAGAAGTGAAATCTGAACTTTGCTCTGCCCTCTAGTAGATGCATTGCCTCACAACCATGTCAACATGAAGCACGCATGGGTGTGTGGGCAGTGGTGTTTGACAACTTTTGACACAGATGTACCTATTTATATTTGTAAAGGGAGCATAAATGAGGCTTAACTCTTTAATAAGGTCACCTCTAGCCAGAAAGTAAAAGTGCACATTGTTGTTTATTGAAAAGATATTGTTAGTCAAACTACCTACTTACATTTCCAGCCTTTTATCATATTGATTAAGCCATTTTGATACAAAATCTAGTATCAGAACTGCTTTGAATGTCCCTGCAGTGCACAGAGGGCAAACCAAAACTGTTCTCTCCTTCATGGCTCTTCATGCATGAGATGAGCTTCAAAATATCATCAGCTTACAGACACTTCCCTCTTTACATGCTTTTAAGTCTGTTGAAGACGTGCCCTAAAGGAGGCTGCTTGTTTTTTGTTTTTTGTTGTTTTTTTTTTTTTTTTTTTTTCAGCTGGAAATGAAATGGGCTTTGACTTCCCTTTGAATATAGACATCTTATATTTCTGTGTCATTTTATGAAGCACTGACTTTGAAATGTTCATATATATACACACACACACACACACACACACACACACACATATATATATATATATAACTTTTATATATAATGGTTTTAAGCTATCAGCTTGACCAAGACTCCGTGGCTAGACTCCAAGATATAGTGGTTCAAAGGACTTTTTCTGGGCTAGCTAGCTGTTTAGCCAGCTTTGTAGCCAACTACCCTGAAACAGCTAGCTAGTCTGGAAAACTCATTAAGTTAAAACAGAAAAAGAAAAGAGAAACAAAAACACTCAATTTAAAAACAATTTAAGCATTATCAGGGACATAAACTCATAAATTGTGATGTAAATAATCATTGACACAAACACACACATCATTTATGTAGCTTAGCAAGCTTTCCTCAGGCAAAGACAACTCTCTCTCTCTCTCTATCTATCTATCACAAACTCATGCACATTTGTGGACTCAATAATCTTTAAAGTCAAATTTTGTTGACCAGTTGACCATAGAAATAATATACAGGGATAGTCTTAGAGGTACAAGGTCCAAGTTAGATTTGTTATGTGCCCATTCTTAACTCAACTTTCTACTCAAAAGTTCTCATATAAGGTGCTCAGTTAATAGTAGTGAACTGTATTTAGATTGATGTTAAAGCACACTACCACATACATAAACCTACACACATACACACTACATACATATATACTTCTTTTTACATATTTGGATTATTTATTCAGGTGAGTTCTTGTTGAACAGATGTTTGAACGTTTATGTAAACTGACAATTTTAATATTACACAGTTCATATTCATTTAATTTGTAAAGTGAGTTTGAATTTTTCAACACCCTTTATTTGAGGAAAGGGTAGACATAACTAAAATATTTCATAAACAGGATGTAATATCCACCTCAGCACGAATAGTCTGTTTTAAAATGAAACACAAGTTTTGGTCAAGTTTGGAAGCATATTGCTGTGTAAGCTTGCTTCTCTGCAGCTTGAATTTAAATTTCTCTCAGTAGTTAACTGAAGGTTAAGTCAGTGTGAATTTTAGTGTTTTCCTTCTGTTTGTGTGCCTGTGTTCCTGTTTTTGAGCTTTTCCTTGTGCTTGTAAGTTGTAAGCAGGGGTTTGGTAATCCCGTTTTCCCCGATCCCCTTATCTCTATGTTCCCCTCTGCTCACTCACCCTCATCCCTTCCACCTCTTTACTTTCTACCCTTTCTTCTCTTTTTTTAGGGAAGCTATTCCTTCCTTTTATCCAGATTCCACTCTGGCCTCCCTTCAGGTCTCGTACCTCCCTCCTTCATCATCCTCCTCTCTTTTATCCAATCCTGTCTGTACTCAACATCTCTTACAGCTTGAATTTCACACTTGCCCTATATTTTTTTCTAAACCTCTCTTTCCTCATTGGAAGCTCCCATGCCACTGTGGACATCAGGAACTGCAATCAGTTTAAGTAATGGCTGCTTCAAAATGAGTTCAGTGCCTCTGTTTCATATCCTGGTTTATGTTTACATTGCACTAAAGCTCTAACCTGGGAATTCTGTTGCTTTAAACTTTGTGTACAATATTTTTATCTAACAAAGTCTGCATAACGAACAAAAAAAAAAAAAAAAAAAATCCTAAACAATTAGAAAACCATCCCAAGCTGTAATATTCCTGTAAGACCTTATTATTTCTTGTGGCCCGCTAGTTTTGAATATACAATAATGTGTTTTATTTGTCAGTCAAGTTTTCACATTCTTTAGTTTTTTTTTTTTTTTGGTCCTACATGACTGATGGGAATAGACTAAGACATGGTCCAGTCCCCCCAGTGAGCCATCCCAGGAATGAGTCAGTTTGCCTGGAAAGAAGCATTACTTCCCTCAACCCTTACTCACTCAGCTTCTGCTTCTTATCAGCATCCACCAGTTGCCTCGGCTCAACATTCAATGCTTTGCATTTAATCAAAATTGTTTGTGTGTTGTATAAATGGAAAAGCAGTGGATACAAAAAAGGCGCTGCCATGGAGCTGGTGTTCTTACTAAATCTGTATTTCTACAGGCATTTACCTGTGTTTTCTACAGCATAGAAAGCTGAAATGGTGTGACTGCCAGAATTACACACAGCAAATTCTGATTATCTTCATAGTTACATACTTCTGATTCCACAGTGGTGGTTTATGGCTCTGTTCAGTGTCAAGTGCTTGTTTTTTCAAGAGACAATGAATATGATTACCTGCAATTAACCTTGTTGTCTTCCTCTGATGATAATTGAACTGACCCTAAATGCTTTTAAACTGTTTAAAAATGTTGGCAGATATTGAACGAGACATGTATGCTGGAGATTATTTTACAACCCAGAAACCTAAGTAAGTTTTCCATGTGAAATTTGGAAAATAATCACATTCACCTTTACACTCCTGGCAGATATTAGCAGCAAGTGAACATGGGACAAACTGATAGTTTAAGTTGGGAAACAGAATGTAAAAGATTGGATTAACTTATTAGTCATCTGCTTTTGAATTATCTGCTCAATATGTTGTTGTCATTTGCAAACTTACCCCTGAGCATAAAATAACACACAATATACATATTCATGAGCAAGCTTTTGAATATACTAATTTAACTACTAATACTTGACAATAGGAAAAAAAATAACTTTACAGTCACTTAACTGTCCCATGATGCAAAGCAATTACACATCGCAAAGCTCCATTTAGGGATAGGATAAAAAAAAAAAAAACTCAACCAATTTCCTGCCTGACATATTAAATACATTCTATCACACAATTTCTGCTGAGCTGAGCATAGCTTAATGTCTTTGGAGTGAAAACACATTCAAAGTAAATGTTTAATCACATAGAATTGCATCATTTGATGTGTGTCACTTTACATTTGTTGCACAGACTGCACGTGTCAAACCAACAGAAGAAGCAATTAATATAACATAAATTCACCAAAGAGTTCAGATCCAGGGACGCTAATACAAGTCACTGGTAAAGAAACCATAATGTCAGTCTATGAGCATGCCTTGGTTCCACTGGGGTGCAGGTTTGTGTAGACTAGGATGAGAATGTAAGTAGCTCTTTTTAATGAAATTGTTAAAGAAAGTTCCCTAAATAAAATCACTGACTGAAAAGCAGGAATGCAGAAAATTAGTTTTTTTTTTTTGTTTGTTTGTTTTAATTTCAAATCCATGCACAATGGATCATCAAAACCCAAAGTGATGTAAAAGCATTTTAGTTTCTCTTTGCTTTTACTGTGTCTACCCCTTCAATTCTCTGTCTATCTCTTATGGAGGTACTTAGCATGTGTAGAGTGTAAGCAGTGCAGAGAAGTGTTGATTTTGTATTCAATTAGCCAAGTCTCCCTGCCTGGGAACACATGAACCACTGCAGCCCCTATCTTTCATTCCACAGTGAGAAGGAAAGAAGTCTCAGAGAAGGATGGAGGTTAATTACCAAATCCCAAGCATTGAATAGAGTTTTATGTCATTATTTTCAAACTGCCCATGCTTATTTCTTTATCTATGGCACTAATAGGTTTCCATATAAAGTGGAGTCTCAATAGGACTGCAGGCTGCATTAGTGTGTAGCCACATTACCAAGAAGAGGAAAACAGTAAGTTGTTTAAAAAAATAACTAAGATCAAATCTTCCTCCTCATGTTGCACACTGACATTTTGTAAAGTGGATGCTTTTATCCAATGCATCAAGGATGGCAGCTGAGGAGATGAACATTAGTAGTTTCTTTTTTTTTTACCTTTAGCCTCACAGTCTACAACAGGTGAAAAAAAACAAACAAACACTGAATTTAGGTGAAAATGGAGAACTAGTTTTGCTTCAGGAGATGTTTTTTTTCTCCCTTTTGCATTCTTGTCACTTTTGCTTCATGTCTTGTTTGCACCACACCTGTGTTTAGCTTAATTATTACTCCTCACCTGTTCTTTATCAGTCATCATTCACACACTTATAATTATATGCTACACAATTTTGTTTGTTCTATGGCAGTTCACAGGCATTACTGCCTGCTCTTGCCATCCCATTCTGCCTTTGCAGCATCCTCTGTTTACAGTTTTTCTAGTTCATTTTATTTATTTGTTTCCTTACCCATCTGCTTACTGTGTATCTTGCTATGAATTCCAACTAAGTCACCTTGTTTTAAGGTTATACCAACTAATTCTCATGTCACCCATGGTAATGTTTCTTTACACAACCGCTTTCCTCAGCTTACTTTTTTGGTTTTGTTAACTCACAACTTAATGCAGACTATAATGTCTCATTCATGGTGACAGTGTTCTTGTCTGCAAAGACATTTTTCTTTTCCTGTAGAAATGTTCGTTTGGGCTGCTGTTATATAGCAAAATGGCAAGGCATGTGTTGTCAATAGATGTCTGAGCAAGGTATTTCTATTTTATTCCTAAATATAGTAAAAGTCTGTAGGGTCAGAGTCGTCTTTACATGCTGAGGAGGCTGGGATCTTTTGGTGCCACTTCTGCCACTGCTGAGGACTTTTACGAGACTGTGGTGGTGTCTGTGGTTTCCTATGCAGTGGTCTGCTGGGGAGGGGGGTGTTCTGTGAGGGACAAGAAGAGGCTCAACCGACTAATAAAAAGAGCCAGCTCAGTCTGTGGCAGCCCCCTGGACCCCATCAAGGTGATGGGAGAGAGGAGGGCACCGGCCAAACTGTCCACCATCATGGTGACAGTCCCACCTTCTGCATCAGACTGCGGGGGCCTTAAGCAGCTCCTTCAGTAACAGACTCAGACATCCAAGGTGTACGACGGAGCGCTTCCGCAGGTCCTTCATACCAAACACCATCAGACTGTTTAATGCTGCACTATAATTCTGTTATTACAACAAACTTCTTCATATCTCAGTATGACTGATGTTTACTGATGCCCTAGCTATGCACGTTATGACCTTCTTCTTATGACCTTTTTCATTCCACTCATTTACTTATACAGTTAATTTATATCTTCTATATATCCATATGTGTAATAACACCTCACCACTGCACATCAAACTGGATGAGGCTGTGTATATAAATGCTGTTTCTTTCTTTTTCTGTTATTATTATTACTTACTATTTATTGTACATACTGTTTTTTTGTGCCTATCATTTAATGTCTCTTTTACTTTGTGTTTAAGCTGCAGTAACAGGGAAATTTCCCCACCATGGGATCAATAAAGGATCTTATCTAATCTAACACATTGAAAACAAACCCAATAATAAAGGGCCTTAGCAATTAGAGAAGTTGCATTCGGTCTTGTATATTGCTTTGTTCAATTTCACAGGAAATATCGAGTCTTTTTCCTTATGCCATTTATTGCCCTCCTAAGAAATTAGTTATAGTAGAAATAACACTTTAATTCACACTGTGTATGTGGTGTATACAAATATTTATTTCTAATACAAAAGGATTTGCTCATTACTACAACTAATTTATTCCTCTTTATGTGATGTAAGAAGTGTTTTACCTAAAATAAAAATGTTATAACAGTTTCCATTGCTTAATATGCATTGCTGTCATCAGTGGTTCTTTTTTTCTTTTTTTCTTAAGATTCAGCTGGCCCTGATAAGATTTAAGGGTAGGGATCAGTGCCCATCATGTCACCAAACCAGCCAGACATAATGTAAAAAGTCAAATATATTGTATGTCACACATCACTGTAATATTTTTATTTATTTTACACATATGATTTTTAACTACAGGTGTTTCATCGGAGCTCACAGTCCTGCACAGAGGTCCAACTGCAACAGAGTGACTGAGGCTACCTTTGTAAAGGGCTTTTCCACTGATACACTGTGGTGGTACGTGCTTAAAAAAACAAATGCCAGGCTGATGAGCTAGACCACCATCCAGTTACCCGGAGTAAAAGCTGCAACAGTTGCACAGTGGTGAATAGGATTTATATAAATGTACATATTTTACATAAAGCTAATTTTGTTGACCACTAATTATGAGAATTTGTTTTTTATGAGACGTGATTACATATTCCAGTCTGGGGCCTCAGAAAAATATATGTTTAATGTAAAACTCATCAAAATGAAGATTAAATCTTTTTGTGCATTTTACTATGTGGAAACTTTTGTTTTTATTTAAATTACTTACTAAATTACTATTTCACAGGTGCTGCAGGCGGTGCAAGGCCCAGGAGCAAGATATACTGAAGCAGGGTTTTCCAGCTCTACATGCACCAATGGCAGCCCCGGGTAAACTTCTGGCCGTCCTGCACAAAGGACAAACTTTTACATTTGGCACTTTGGCTCAGCCACACCTTTTTGTTCTGCCACCAAACACTGCTGGGCAAAGGGAGGCCTCAACCTCAGGCACCTCCAAAGAAATTTGTCTTTATTCAGCCTGTTCCGCCTGTCCCTCTTCCCATCATGGTGCCCTGGCTTCCAGCAATGCCTAAACTCTCAAATTTCACAGCCACACCCTCACAATTGCTCCCTGCAAACACACCCCTTTATATCCATGCCACCATCATCTCCCACACAGTGAAGTCCTCAAGTTGGTTTCACACCACTTGCAGTACAGACGCAGAAACATGGAGGCAGAGCAGACAGTCATTTTAAAGAGAAAATACTCCAAAAAGACAGACATTATAGTTTGCAGAAAGTGCCACAAGACGACAGAGAGCCACCGACACATGGGCAGTAGTTTGGTAACTGGTAGTGTGAAGAGACTGAGACTCAGTTCTGAGTGGAACGCTTTACTGGGGAAACGCCGGTATGGCAAGAGCAAAATATAAAAGAAAGTTGAAAATTAGGGACATCCAGCCACTGAACACTTAAAGGACTGCAGTTTTAGTACTCACATGGTACACAATACACTTAAACTCTGTTATT
Source organism: Melanotaenia boesemani (assembly GCF_017639745.1). Taxonomy (NCBI): domain Eukaryota; kingdom Metazoa; phylum Chordata; class Actinopteri; order Atheriniformes; family Melanotaeniidae; genus Melanotaenia; species Melanotaenia boesemani. Next base: position 19,284,330 of record NC_055683.1, on the reverse strand, counting down.
TGTTTTGTTAATTTTCTGTTCAGTTGAATTTATCATTGTTGTGTGGCAAAGATTTTTATTTTTTAGTTATCCTATTGTATAGGTATTGTTGGCTCTAAATAAGTGGCAAATGTTTTTTTTTTTTTTTTTTTTTTTTTTTTTTTCTTGTCATTAGGTTCGAATCTATGGCCTCTTCTTTCATTTTTTTTTTTAAGGTTTTATGTTTTTCTGTATTTTAAAACCTAAAAATGGAAATAAAAATGTGGTTCTTCAAAAATAACAAATACCCTATGGTGACTCTTGATTAAAAAATATATATTAAGTTGTATATATTAAGTTGCCCTTTTGAAAATTCTAGTAACAGAAAATGAGTTTTATTTAGCTGGCTGGGGGAAACATGGCTCTTTGGATTGGAAAGGTTGCAGACCCCTGCACTAAACAAACAGATTTAACAGTTAAAATACTTGTTAATATAAATAAAATCAAATATTTATGACAAAGAAGGATGATACTTTTAGGATTTACTTAAAAAAAAAAAGGTAAAAAGTCAGCAGGGTGAATTTAAAGCTGTAAAGCTGCTTCCTTCTAAACACAGAAGGAACAATATCTGAAGAATATCAGCCATCAGAAGAACAGAATCTCACAGCTTCTAGATAGTCAGGAGAGATAAACATTCACAATATGCACAATAACTTCCATGCATCTTTAGTGCTTCATTATCCAGATTTCTGGTCTATAAATTCTCAAACTTTGCAGCTTGACTGTTTAGCTTAACCTCTTGTGCCTGCAACCTCTGCTACCAGGAGTTAAGGGGTTAACATCTGGTTTTAGGGTCTAACGTCAGGTCTGTAAATGTAACTGTGTGATAGCATGTGTGGTATCCACAGAAAGTCCAGAATGTCAGCTCACAGCTCAGTGAAACCATTTCTATGACCACCAAACACAGTTAATACAACAAACAATGAAAAGACCAGGTAGCCTACACGAAAAAATATGTACACATATCATGTCTCCCCATGTCCACCCGACGGCATCAACACGGACAAACGACTCTACTAAAAGCTCACATCTCACATATTCCAAACCTATAAGTTTCATCTCGCTATGACTTACTGAAGATTTACCGAATCAGAGGCAGAAGAAGGCCCAACCTATGCTTTACGTTTGTAAACAGTCAGAAAACTTTGCTGTCTTGATGTCTAAATTAAAACTGCATTTATTAAATAAATAAATAAATAAATAAAATGTATCAGTTGTCTTTGTCATCATTGTCTTGTGATGGACAAAGAGAAATGTAGTTTCTTTTTCTAATTTCTTATGTTCCAGACAGAAAACGTCTCTTGATTTTAATAAACCCGCTCCCTCCGGATTACCAGAGGCACCGCTGTAGCAGGACCAGGAAGCGAGGAAGAGACATGGACTGCAGCCTCAGCATGTGCTTTCTGTGATCAAAGCCAGTGAGCAAGGAAAAAAAAAAAAACTTAATGCGCATTAAAAAAAAATAAAAATTAATGGCATTAATTAATTATTGCATTAATGTGCAATTAATGCAATACTTTTTATCTTTGTTTTTTATTTTAAATCTTTAAAGCAAAGAATTTCTACTCTTACCTACCCCGGCACACACATTCCTGTCATTCCTACATCCACTTTTATCACATTGAAAAGCCAATTTAAATTCAGTGCTGTCAGCTTTAAATTATTTATGTCTCTTTACCAGCTGTTATAGGAGATAACCAGAGTTTGTGTTGTACCTCATGTTTTCAAACATATCCCTCACCTCTTTCCTTCCTTCTTGTTCTTCCATTGGTGTGTCCATCCTGTACACAGTGTTCTGTTAATCTCTTGGGCTACAGATACGGCCACTTTTTAAATATCAATATTAGTAAGCTACATTTAAGTTAGTGCCTCATTAAATTAGCTCAGTTGTCTGCACATTTTGTTTTTTACAAAAGCCTGAGGTTATAATGGAGAATGATGACTTAACAATGAACTCTCATGACTAAATCTCCAAGATGGTTTTGTTTACTTCCACAGAGTAAAGTTCTCCCACTTTCATTCTGGTTAAACAGGTGTGTACTGGGGCTGGTTTACCAGAAACTACCAAGGTTTTGAGATCCCAAAATGAACCTAGATTCAGAAAAATGCTTGTCTGAAAGCACCATGTGTTTCTGACTCAGGTGGAGACCAGAAAATAAAAGTCAACAAGGTGTGCATACCGGACCAAGTGGCCAGAAAAGAACTGGTCTCTCTTGTTTCTGGCCAGGCAGAGAAATGAACTTATTACAGGTTTTAAATAACTATGGTTGTTTATATTCCAATTATGTAGAGAGAATAAAATGTTAAAACCAGAAAAGAACATTTATAATATCATCCGCAGTTTCAGCTTGTCTTTTTTTTTTTTCTTTTTTTTTTTGCAAACTTTCACTATCTTTTTGTTAAGCCCAAAGCCACACACCTCTCTGTAAATGTACCTCTTTCCCATCCAGGTGCTTTTGGAGATAACTGACCCTGTCTGGTCAGGTTTTTATGGCCTAGCAAAACCTATTTCTGCTCTCACCTTTTTTCTTTGCTGTGCTTCATGACTTTCTACTCGTCTCTCTTTCGTCTCTGTATCATCTTCCTCCTTCCATACCTCCAGGCCCACTGCCTCCTGCACTTCCCCCTCATCTTCCTTAGTCTCTCCTCTGCTGTCCATTTTTATTTTCCACCATCCTTCCTGTTTTTCTTCGCATGGCTTTCTTTTGTGTTTTAACAGTAATGGTGCTGTGCGTTTCATCTGACAACGCTTTTGTAGTGGTGGCCTGTTTTCCATATCAAAGGCAGTGATGGCGTGATAAGGCTCCTTAGATTAAGCAAAGAATCTCTTGGAGAATAAAAGAAAAAGTGTGTTAACTGTAAGCATGTCTGCAAAGATGCACAAATGCTGATTTGAATAGGTCACCATGTAAGCACTTGCTCGACAATGTGTTTGGTTTTGTGTAGCCTTCTTTTAGGATAAACTAGACATGTTTGATCTCTTGGATCTAAAAATGAAGCCAGTGGCTCTTAAATTAATGCAGTGATCATATTTAGTTTATACTTGTATTTTGCAGTTAGATATACTAGAGTTGTTAAATAATGAACAATATCAATGAGGAATACATTGAATGCACTGAAATTTTAATATCTTTAAAATCTGATGTCACAAAACTGGGGGACAAATAGTAATAAGCTTTGCCAGCAGGGCAATGTAGGAGACATCATCTGAACTGTATCCACTAAGAGCTCTCTAATTTTGTTTTGCTTCACTTTATACGGAGTTGGCCTTTAGAGAGATAATGTTCATATTTTCCATTATTATTTAATACAGGTTTAGTGTTACAGCTGCATCATTCCAAAGGGATATTCATATTCATCCTCAAATATTGTTGTTTTCTTTAGGCAAGCCCAAAATACTTTTCATTTGTTCTGTGTGCCATACTCATTTATTCTGCACATAAACTGATACTTACACATCTTAACAAATCTATGACTATAAAAATATTCAAAAAGACTTTGTAGTTGCAGAAACAGGGTGTGCAGAATTATTAGGCAAGTTGTATTTTTGAGGATTAATTTTATTATAGAACAACTACTATGTTCACAATGAACACAAAAGACTCATAAATATCAAAGCTGAATATTTTTGGAAGTTGGAGTGGGGCTCTTTTTAGTTTTAGTATCTTAGGAGGATATCTGTGTGTGCAGGTGACTATTGCTGTGCATAATTATTAGGCAACTTAACAAAAACCAAATATATACCCATTTCACTTATTTATTTTCACCAGAGAAACCAATATAACAACTCAAAATTTACAAATATACATTTCTGGCATTTAAAAACAAAACAAAAACAAATCAGTGACCAATATAACCACCTTTCTTTGCGAGGACACTCAAAAGCCTGCCATCCATAGATTCTGTCAGTGTCTTGATCTGTTCACGATCAACATTGCGTGCAGCAGCAACCACAGCCTCCCAGACCCTGTTCAGAGAGATGTACTGTTTTCCCTCCCTGTAGATCTCACATTTGATGAGGGACCACAGGTTCTCTATGGGGTTAAGATCAGGTGAACAAGGAGGCCATGTCATTATTTTTTCTTCTTTTAGACCTTTTCTGGCCAGCCACGCAGTGGAGTACTTGGATGCGTGTGATGGAGCATTGTCCTGCATGAAAATCATGTTTTTCTTGAATGATGCTATCTTCTTCCTGTACCACTGCTTGAAGAAGGTGTCTTCCAGAAACTGGAAGTAGGACTGGGAGTTGAGCTTGACTCCATCCTCAACCCGAAAAGGTCCCACAAGCTCATCTTTGATGATACCAGCCCATACCAGTATCCCACCTCCACCTTGCTGGGGTCTGAGTGGAGCGGAGCTCTCTGCCCTGTACTGATCCAGCCACGGGCCCATCCATCTGGCCCCATCAAGACTCACTCTCATTTCATCAGTCCATAAAACCTTGGAAAAATCAGTCTGATGATATTTCTTGGCCCAGTCTTGACGTTTTATCTTGTGTGTCTTGTTCAGTGGTGGTCGTTTTTCAGCCTTCCTTACCTTGGCCATGTCCCTGAGTATTGCACACCTTGTGCTTCTTAGCACTCCAGTGATGTTGCAGCTCTGAAATATGGCAAAACTGGTGGCCAATGGCATCTTGGCAGCTTCACGCTTGATTTTCCTCAGTTCATGGGCAGTTATTTTGCGCCGTGTTTTTTTAACACGTTTCTTGCGACCCTGTTGACTATTTTGAATGAAACGCTTGATTGTTCGATGATCACGCCTCAAAAGCTTGTCAATTTTAAGAGTGTTGCATCCCTCTGCAAGACACCTCACTATTTTTGACTTTTCAGAGTCCGTCAAATCTCTCTTCTGACCCATTTTGCCAAAGGAATGGAAGTTGCCTAATAATTATGCACACCTGATATAGGGTGTTGATGTCATTAGACCACACCCCTTCTCATTACAGAGATGCGCATCACTTGATATGCTTAATTGGTAGTAGGCTTTCAAGCCTGTACCGGTTGGAGTAGGACAACATGCATAAAGAGGATGATGTGGTCAAAATACTCATTTGCCTAATAATTCTGCACACAGTGTATATACTTCTTTTCTTTTCATTTTTCTTTACCGTATCCCACATCGTTTGTTTTTTATTATTCCAGCATTTTAAGTCATAATTTGACTAAATGATATTGAAAAGCAACTATACGGTCTTGCTAAAATATTCACCTCAAGAGCTGCATAAGGGGAAAAGCTGACTGTATGTTTTTACCTTTTTTCCCCCTCAAAAACAAAAATAAAAAGAAAAAAATATGTCTTGCTAGTGACTTGAATTTAAGAAAAATTTAAAGTCTTATTCATCAAAAGAAAGTTTCATTGTTAACTGGAAATTGATGAAAGCTAGTGGCAACATATATATAAACACACACACACACACACACACACACACACACACACACACACACACTGCAGTGTTAGTTTCCATTCAATATTCAATGAGCAGAGTTCATTCAAAAGTGGTGTATCAAGAATTTAATTCAATCAGATGAGTAATCAGACTCCAATACATCATCTCAGTGCAGATGTGACATGATTGAAGGAGGGGGATATAGGATAGGACCCCTCAGAGTCTAGACACTGGTGGTGAATGGGTGGCGATAGGTGACAAATACATCAGATGGGATTCCTCTGGTATCGGGAAGAGGTTGAGGAGACAAGCTGTGCAAAAGACAGCACAAAAGGGAAATTGGCAGAGTAGCTTTAAAGTTTTAAAGCATGGGGATCAGGTTGATTGACCTGAAATGTAGCAGGCATGAAAACCACTGGACCAGTTGTAATGATTTAAGAATGAGGTGAGTTTGACGGCCTGGAAAAGGAAAAGTGATACAATAGCAAGCAAGCACTAGATAATGAAGCCAGATGTGAGGGAACAGATCTTCCTTGTTGAACTTACAAATAATCTTCATTATGGTATCTTGCATCTATGTCCTTGACCTTTTTCTCTGACAGTTATAGATAAAAGTGAATTACAACCAAAATTCTTTGGTTGTAATGAGCCTGGGACTGGAAATCTGAGTGAGTGTGTCTATTTCTGCAAGACAGAATGAAAGAGACATAAAAAAAATGAATCTACAGTAGTTGTCAGTGTCCCTGAGAGACAGAATCAATCTTGCAAATAGACAGCTGAAAATTGAATTGTTGCGTTGCCTTTTTCTTGTAATGTACACAGAGGAGAGAAGGAGAGGGAAAGCTACCATTTATACCAGGCCATCAACTTAGCCACAGGCATGGCAAAGCATTACTTCTAGTCATTATTAGGCAACTTCTTTAGAGATGCGGCCTCATCTTTCTCCTCATTGGTCTCTGTGTTTTTGCAAGAAAATTATAATCAACCCAGCATTAGGTTGGGTGTTGGATAAGTGGTTTAATGGTTTGTAGAGCTGCAATTTAGACTTTTGTATTTCAGTCATCTTCTCATTCAGTCTTCGTAAGTGATACTCTGTTGTAGCACGATGTTGTAAATCTCTTGGCAACCAAGGCACTGTTTCAGGTGCTAATGATGATCCATTATGCCAAGACTCTGTGCACTTTATCATTGATATGTTTTCTTGTATTTTTATGGTGTTTTGTAAGTTTCTCTTTTGCAAACAGACCAGAGTGACCCTTGCAAATGAGACACATAACACATCTTCCCATGTTACCCTCTCATTATGTATGTATTTTTTTTCTTGTTCTTGCTTGTTGTCTTTATTTTCTTTGTGTCTGCTTAGCTTCTTTTCAGTGCCAAGCCTACTGAGGCCTTGACAAAGGCATTCTCACACATTTACACACAATCCTAGTCATAATGTCTGTATTTTTATCTTGTCAAAATTAAACAATTTGAGGCATGAACACATACATAAGGCTTTAACCATTCAAAGGTAAGAAATTTAGCACACGTAAAAATAAAAGATCTTTTGGCAAAGATGCTTTTGCAAACTGTGTATCAGTGAACACACAGACACAAACATCATAAATTGTCTTGGAAAGAGTAGCAAAGGGGGAGACTTCACTAAATAATCCACTAACACTATAATCCTTGACTTGTAGCTGTAGCAATAATCAGTGTAATAACTGGATATCACATGGAATAAAAAGATTAGAGAGGAGAAAAGTCTGGTGAAAGGAAGTTAGAAAGCAAAGAAATGAGAAGAGCACTGATCAGAGTTAAGCAATGTTAAGGTATTATCTTTTTTACTTTTGATTGTAAATGTTGAAATGTCGACATTATTTCTGTTGCCATTAATTGATGAGTCTGATTAACAATTAACAGTTCGTGGTTGTGAATTATGAGATGGTAATGTATCCAGGCTGTTGTTTTCTCTATCACAGTTAGCACAGTTGGCCACAATCAGAAAGTATAAATGCCAGTATGTGTCTGCTACAGTCACTTCAGTTATTTAAACCTTTTAATCCTGTATGTTGTAACACAAAGTCCCAATCTTAATAACACATCCAATGTTTGTGTGTGAGTGCATTAGAAAAGTGACACATCACAATTGGGAGGAAAGTGGAACAATTACAAAAATATTTTAAAACACTAAGCAGGACAAGTCTCTAACCAATTATCGCTTACACATGTGTCTCAGCAGTCCACGGATGTCCTCACGGGTATGGTAACATAATAAAATGATGGCTTCTGGCTTCCATTGTGGGTCATGTATGAATGTTGCTGAAGCTGTAGTATGTTGGACAGTAGTTGCTAAAGCTATAATATAATATAATATAATATAATATAATATAATATAATATAATATAATATAATATAATGTAATATAATATAATATAATATAATATAATATAATATAATATAATATAATATAATATTCATGTAGCAGGTGCTTATATTCAAAGTGACCTAAAGATGAGAATCACATTGAGGGGAACCGTGGGGTTTTGTAGAGACTTAAAACAGCGACAATTAAAGAGACCGCTTTGAGACACAAAATGGTTAAATGTATGGTTTAACAGGGGGTGGCATGGCTCAGTGGGTAGAGTGCTCGTCCTGTAGCCCGAGGTTTGTCAGTTCAATCCTTGGCCTATTGAGCTCATGTTAAGGTGTCCCTGAGCCAGAAACCAAACCCCTAATTGCTCATGATGGGTCGTGGTTGAGCTCCTTGCATGGCAGCTTCTGCCATCAGTGTGGAATGTGTGTGTGAATGGGTGAATGTGACATATATTTACATCACTTTAGGTATAAGCGCTATATAAGTACAGACCATTTACCATTTAAATTTGAGCACGCATGCCACTGCTGTTGTGAATGTCTATAACAAGAGAATTAAAAGGTTGTCATACAAGGGGAAACGTTACTTAAATCCATCCATCCATCTTTTACCACTTATCAGAGGTTGGGTCATGGAGGCAGTAGCTTAAGCAGAGAAGTCCGGTCACTTCTTCCAGCTCCTCCATGAGTATCTCGAAGCATTCCTTGGCCAGCCAGGAAACAGAGTCCTTCCAGCAAGTCCTGTGGGACGTACCCAGAATACCTCATCCTAACCAAATTCCCAAACCACGTCATCTGACTCCTCCCAATGCAGAGGGGCAGTGCTCTACTCTGAGCCTCTCCTTGATGACCTAGCCTCTTATACTATCCCTAAGGGGGAGCCCAGACACTCTCTGGAGGAAACTCATTGCTGTTTGGATCAATGATCTTATTCTTTCCATTTAATCTGCGTTCATACCCTCACCTATTGTCACTAGCTGTGGGTAGTGACTATAGGTGAGGGTATGAACGCAGATTAAATGGAAAATCGAAACACTCACCTTTCAGCTCAGCCCCTTTTTCATCACGACAGACTGAACCAAACGTTGCATCACTGCAGACCCCACACCAATCAACCTGCTGAGCTCCCGCTGCATTTTCCCCACACTCATGAACGAGAAAAAATACTTAAACTCCTCAACCCTGGAAATTGTGGTTTACTGAATTGTCAATAAGATGTTGCTAGTTCAAAATAAAGGAAGCAACAAAGCACTAGTTGGAATCCTGAACCAACAAGCCACAAGTTCACCATGACATTGGTGATTTAATTAATATGAAGTAGAAAAATATTCAGCAAGTAATACAGTCAATGTCATCTTCATTGAATGTAAGCATTTGGATGCACTTCGATTAATGTTTCAGGGGAAAAGTAGAAGGACAACATTAAATTTAGATTTATATTGTGTCCCTTAAGAATTAAAGATTAATAGTGTGATGCCTAAAGATTTACACACCCAGTATGTAGAACAGCTATTATACAAAGAGTGTCATTTTGTGTCTCAGTTCCCTCATGGTGATGGAACTTTCAAGTAGCATTGATAAAAAAAAAAAAAAAAGAAAAATGCAAAGAGACATATCTAAACATGTCTGGCAATAAAACAATCACTAAACTTTCCAGAACTCACTTTATGAAAGTTGTTTATACTCAAACAATAATTGATTAAAGGAAATTGTAAAAAATTGTAAAGAAATTGTAAAAAAGAATTCCTTACAATTGTAAGGAATTGTAAAAATAAAATTAAAAAACCCAATCAAACAAGTAGTGCGTTTTGTGAACATTGTCAGATATTAACAGGTGTTAGCTGCAGCAGCAAATACATAAATCTATCCCCTAACTTTCTTAAATATATATATATATATATATATATATATATATATATATATATATATATACTGTTTTTTTCTGACATAATATCCAGTCTGGCAGCACACAGCCCATTTGGACAGTAAAAATACATTTTCTTTTTGGAGCAAGGTTAGAGAAATATCTTGTCTCTTGTTTTACAAAGAAGAAACATAATCCAGCACATTTAAATCAGGGCCTCCCCCTCATCAAGAACAACAGAGCTTTTGAAGCGTACATCACAACACAGACAGTCAAACCCTGTCTCTGCTGTGAGAACTTTACATGATCGCCTCATGACACACAGCATTTGTAGAAGTACAAGTGCAGTACTTTATTAGCTTAATCGTTCAAACAGGAAGCAAATAAAAGAACATTTCCTACTGAGTGATTACATAAAGCCTGCAAATACTTGGGAAAAGACAGTTTTTTAAAATTCATGCAATTTCTGTACAAAAGCCAGCAACAGAAATGCAGCAGTATTATGTTCTCATTTTTCATAACAGTCTTATGATGATGATAAGGATGGATGATCATGGATGATGATAATTAAATGAATTTAAATAAAAAATACTTTATTAATCCCAGAGGGGAATTGCAATGCTGTAGTGTTTTCTTTTTTTTTTTTTTGTTTGTTTGTTTGTTTTTCTTTTTTTTTATTAAAAACGATAATAATCAATTGGAAGAAGAGGATGAGAATGACATTTTTTTTGTCTTGCATTGGACATGACAAAGCCTGACACTGAACACACCTTGTTGTTTCTTTACTGTGTTGTATAGAATCTTCAAATTATCGTCCACTGTTTTCAGCAGCTTGTGCAGCATTCTTCTGTGGACAATCTGCTTCAGCAGCTCCAGAGTTATCCTCAGCACATAACTAGCCTTCTTGATCAGTTTTTTCAGCCTCTTTAAGTCTCTGGCCCTGATGTTGTTGACAATGGCCACAACAGACTTATAGAAGATATGCAAAATCTTGATGCAGACATTGAATGATCTTAGCTTCAGTAGAGTCTACTCTGTCCCTTCTTGTAGATGCCTTTTTGGTGCATACTCAGTCAAATCTGTTGTCCAGTTGATCTCCAAGACACTTGTATTCCTACAACACCTCCACCTCTTCTTCCAGGATGCAGACATTGTTTTGTTTTGATTCAAGATGAGGCTATTGTTTCTGCACCATCTCACAAACTGACTGATCAGTTCTTTGTTCTCAGCTTCTTGTCCATCACTGATATCCTACTACTGCTGAGTCATCAGAGTATTTGACAGGACTCAAATTTGTAATTGGAAGTCTGAAGTGTACAGTGTTAAGAGAAATGGTGAGAGAACAAGAAAGTCCCTTGTGGTGCTCCAGTGCTACTGACAAACATCTCAGACTCACAAACTGTCTGTGGTCTGTTTGTTAGGTAGTCATACATCCAGGTGGTTGTGGAGAGATCCACATAACAGAGCAGCTGCATTATATTACAGCACTTAAGAAATAAAAGAACAAAGTGAATTTCTGACTGGTCCAGATGAGAGTGGGCTATGTGAAGCAGGTAGATTATGGCCCTTTATGATAGGCAAACTGTAATCGGTCCTGGAAGATGTTCACCTGCTAATTGAGGTTAGCCAATAACAATCTCTCAAGGACTTTCATGATGTATGTTGTTAGAACAACCTGTCGTCTTTTGGTTCAAATGGTTGGGATTTTTTAGGTACTGAAACATGGCAGGATATTTTTCAAAACACAGGAACTCTTTTCTGACTTAGGCTGGTGTTGAAAAGTTGCTGAAGAATCTGACTTAGTTGTTCTGTGCAGTTTTTCAAAACCCTAGGGCTGATACCATCTGGATCTGCAGCCTTGTTCCGGTTCAGTTTCTCCAGTTGCTTCTTCACCTGTCTGCAGGAGACAGAAAAGCTAGAGGTGGAGGCAGAGGAGGTCTCAGCATGTTCTGATGTGGAGGGAAATGAGGCTGTGTTAAAATCAATGACTGAGCTGCATGGGCTACAGAGTGAAGGTGTGACAGGTGCTGTGGGTTCATGGAGGGTGTGTGGTCTGTTGGGCTGGAGGCAGGAGGTAAACTGAACCTACTGAAGAACATGTTCAGCTGATGATGATATTAATGATGGGCGATGATGATATTGATTATGATCATGGAAAATGACAGTGATAATGATGATGGATGGATGATTATGATAACAGATAATACAGACGTGGACAAAATTGTTGGTACCCTTCTGTTGATGAAAGAAAAACTCACAATGGTCACAGAAATAACTTAAATCTGATAAAAGTAACAATAAATAAAAATTCTATGAAATTTAACCAATGAAAGTCAGACATTGCTTTTAAACCATGCTTCAACAGAATAATTTTAAAGGTCCCATATTATATACTTTATTCCCAATCTGAGACCATTCATTAATATCTAAATAAAATATTTCCGCCATGGTATGGACAAATCGACCCTCAGTTTGAGTGCAGCGGCTTCTCTTCACCTCCCTCTTTTTAGCAGCTTCAGAAATGTGCCGTTTATGGTGGGCGGAACCCTGGTGGAGCAGCTCAGCTGTTGGCTCCGCCCATCGCATCGCCCGTTATGAGGTGATTGACAGGTTAATATATTTTCAAGCTATCAGACTAATAAGGCCGAAACGATAAAATAACTGCCAGCTCTTACCTCTCCAGCTGTGTCACGGACAGTTGGTATTGAACCTGGCTTCAGCTTCAAACGGTTGGCGAAGCCTGCTTTCCATGCCCCCATGTTGTGGAAACAGTCCTCTTTGAAATGCTGGCCACAGACATGCAAAACCTTTGGAAGTTTTCCGGGTACATTTCCTCCAAAAATAAAATTAATCCACTCAGCCCTCGTGGGTTCAGTGGATGGAAGTAAAAAAACGTTTTCGTGTTCATTTATACAGCCACAAACAGAACAGTGCTTCTGTCGCTTAGCCATGTCCGCTAACGAGGGTTGCCGAAGAGGGAAAAACACTGGGCGCTAGGTGATTTTTAGAGGGCGGGCTTTGAGAGCCGGTAGACGGGTCCATCGCTCTGTGGGGAGTGGTTATTGTCCCTTATGACGTCATAACGTACACGCTTTCAAACAAGCTCATTTCAGCGCTTACTTCCCTAGAGGTGGAGCAGGGGGGAGAGAGAGCGCCTGAAAGAGTTTCACACTTACGGGTCTCCTACACATGCGGGGGGACCAGTATGACTGTTCCAAAACCATTAAAAAGTGAATTTTGCATAATATGGGACCTTTAAAAAATAGACTCATGAAACAGACCTGGAAAAAAATGATGGTACCCCTACAAAAGACTGAAAATAATGTGACCAAAAGGACATGTTAATCCAAGGTGTGTCCACTAATTAGCATCACAGGTGTCTACAATCTTGTAATCAGTCAGTGGGCCTATATATAGGGCTACAGGTAGTCACTGTGCTGTTTGGTGACATGGTGTGTACCACACTCAACATAGACCAGAGAAAGCAAAGGAAAGAGTTGTCTCAGGAGATTAGAAAGATAATTATAGACAAGCATGTTAAAGGTAAAGGCTATAAGACCATCTTATTCAGAAATTTAAGATCCATGGGACTGTAGACAACCTCCCTGGACGTGGTTGCAGGAGGAAAATTGATGACAAATCAAAGATACGGATAATACGAACGGTAACAAAAGAGCCCAGAAAAACTTCTAAAGAGATTAAAGGTGGACTTAAAGCTCAAGGAACATCATTGTTAAATCGCACCATCCGTCGTTGTTTGATCCAAAGTGGACTTAATGGGAGATGACCAAGGAGAACACCATTGTTGAAAACAAATCATAAAAAGCCAAACTACATGTTGACAAGCCACAAAGCTTCTGGGAGAATGATGGAAAAATGAAGCATATGAAGAAAAGAAAACTGTCCCTACTGTGAAACATGGAGGAGGCTCTGTTATGTTCTGGGGTTGCTTTGCTGCATCTGACACAGGGTGTCTTGAATCTGTGCAGTGTAGCATATACGTTGCTATAAGTGATGATAGTTATAATGAAAGTACTGACTTAGGTAACATTACATTATATCATTTAAGGTTTGGGCTAGGTCAGAAGACTGGCTCAACTCATGGAGAGAGTAGACAGAGACTGTAGGTTTTTTTTGGTGTGGTTTGGTACCATATATTGTGGAAAAACAGCAGACAAACAACATTCATAACAGTGAGTTCGAATGGACATTCGCAAGGAACAATTAACACTATTAATCATTCAGTGTAATGCTGTACAAAAGAAAAGAAAACAAGCAACAATATAAAAAAAACTAGCGACAATACCAAAATCCCAACAACAATGCCAACAACCTTGTACTGTATATAGGATTATTGATCCTGTCCCAATCGCAGTCCACACGATTGAATTCTCAAAAAGGAAAAAAAGAAACAGTCCAGAGTGTGTAGGTATATTAATGTGTCTGTAGCTGGTGGGACAGTAAGAGCAAGGGCAAAGTTCTCAAAATGGCTGCAAGAACCTCCTACCAGCCCAGCTAAAGCAGGTTGAGTCTCTCAGATTCAGTTCCTCGGATCACCGTGATGGTCTCTTCAGGCTCGTGGCCTAGTCTTAGCTCGCCATCCAAAAACCTGGCCAATTCCGCAGTTTCTGAGCTAGCCAACACGGCTTTCGACCAATATGGGCAGCGGTAGTTAGCGCCTGCAGCAACTCTCCCCCATGTGTCCCTCGCATCTCCCGTGCAGTGTTTGACTGCCGAATAATAAGTGTGACGATTGGTTGAGCGCAGTCCATGTGACCACAGGTAATCACATGACACACACACTCCCGGACACCAAATGCAAAGAGTCATAGTGGAGTGAGAGTGAGAACCCAAGATTTAGCAGTTTTGGCACCTGGGTTACAGCAGGTACAATGAAATCTCAAGACTATCAAGGGATTCTAGAGAGAAATGTGCTGGCCAGTGTCAGAAAGCTTGGTCTCAGTCGCAGGTCATGGGTCTTGCAACAGGACAATGACCCAAAACACAGCTAAAAACACCCAAGAATGGCTAAGAGGAAAACATTGGACTATTCTAAAGTGGCCTTCTATGAGCCCTGACCTGAATCCTATTGAGCATCTTTGGACGGAGCTGAAACATGGCGTCTGGAAAAGGCTCCCTTCAAACCTGAGACAACTGGAGCAGTTTGCTTATGAGGAGTGGGCCAAAATATCTGCTGAGAGGTGCAGAAGTCTCATTGATAGTTACAGGAATCGGTTGATTGCAGTGATTGCCTCAAAAGGTTGCGCAACAAATTATTTAGTTAAGGGTACCATCATTTTTGTCCAGGCCTGTTTCATGAGTTTATTTTTTTAAATAATTCTGTTGAAGCATGGTTGAAAATCAGTGTCTGACTTTCATTGGTTAAATTTCATTTAATTTTTATTTAGTATTACTTTTGTCAGATTCAAGTCATTTCTGTGACCATTTTGAGTTTTTCTTTCATTAACCGAAGGGTACCAACAATTTTTTCCATGTGTTGATGATGATATTGATGATAATGACTATATTTATGATTATGATGATTAAATCTATGATGATCATGAAGATAATGATCTTAATGATGATGGATGATGATGTATGATAATAATTATTATATTAATGAGATGATGACTAAAGATGATTGTGATGGTATTCATGATGATGATGATTAGGATTATATTGATAACGGATGATGATAATGTTGGATAATGATGGATGATTTAAGATTATGATAATTATTATGATTATATTGATGATAAAACTAATGATGATATTTATGATCATGGATGTTATCTCTGTCATGGTTCTGTGTGTCTGAGTTTTGCAGGCAGGGTTGAGCAGGTTGCCATGGGGATGAAGGGCGGAGGCTGGAGCCACAATTGATCCCACCTGCAGCGCATCAGCACCTTCGTTAGCCAGCTTACCTCCCAGCTATTTAAGATCATGCAGGAGCTCCAGTCTTCGCCAGATTGTCACACTTTACTGCGTGGTAACCAGGCCTCATTTTAAGTCTTACCTTGTGCCTTGTTCTCAGTAAACTTATCTTGTCATCTTAATTCCTCAGCCTTAGACCTTGCTACCTTGGATCACCACAGCACCTTGGATAAAGACTGTCCCTCATGCCAAGTCGACTGCCTGCCTGCTCGCCCTGCCTGCAAACAAACTCATTCCACCTCCACCAGCAACCATCACCTGGCTTACTCCTCCACCGTCAGTCTTCCTCTGGAATACAGTAAGCCGCTGCTATAGCAGACATAACCCAGCACCCTCTCAGACCCACATTAATCCTCTGCCCTCTCATAGGAAGATCTTCCCGGACCTGGACTAAGCCACTAACATTTATTATAAATAAACATTGTTTGCATCTCACTCCTTGTCTCACTAAGTGTTCTGCATTTGGGTCTGCTTCTTTGTACCGCGGTCTCCGACCCTGTCAGTACAATCTGGCCAAACATGGACCCAGCAGACACTTCACGGACAGTTCTAATGGACCAAGGGAAAATCCTCACCGAGCACGAAAATGCCTTGCGCTACATAGGAGAACAACAGGGTCGATGTAATCATCGCCTAGATACAGTGTTCAAACAGATACAAAGTATTCACAGTTTTTTATCTGCTTCATCCACAGCAACCACTGGGTCTTCACCCACAGCAGCTATGTCCAGTCCACCTGCTACACCAGATCCAGTATTCCGTGACGCCGCTTTTCCTACCCCTGAACCATTCACCGGGGACGTAAGCAGATGTGGGGGGTTTATACTACAGTGCACCTTGGCCATATCACGCTCTCCCCGTTCCTTCACATCTGACTCTGCCAAGATATCCTACGTCATAGCACTTCTCCGTGGAAAAGCGCTCGCATGGGCACTAGCATATTTCCAGGCACACGCCATTGATTCAACTTTGTTTTCTTCATTCCTAGATGACCTCAGTGGAACTTTCGACCACCCCTTGAGAGGAGCCGACGCGGTTAAACGTCTGCTGAATTTAAGACAAGGAAACCAACCGGCGGTGAATTTCATTATTGACTTCCGGGTTCTGGCCGCAGAGACGGGCTGGCCATCGGAAGTATTAAAAGGAGTCCTGCTTAACTCCCTCAACGATCGACTTAAGGATCAGCTGGCTCTTAGGGAGGAAGCAGCCACGTTCGAGGACCTTGTTGCCACAGCAATCAAGGTAGATTCTAGGCTGGCTGAGAGATGTCGGGAACGTGGAATCCCCAGCGAACGGACGGAAGCAAGGCTGGGGATTCCTTCAAGCAGAGCTAGCCCCAACCTTCGGGTTCAACCTGAACCAAACAGCCAGGAGGAACCGCTGCAGACAGGACCGACAGGGCTAACTGCAAAAGAACGCCAGCACCGCACCCAGAATCATTTGTGTTTTTACTGCGGATCATCGACACACCTAGTCTCAGTCTGCCGGCTGCGGCCAAAAGACAGCGCCCACCAGTAGAGGCAGGAGTACTGGTGGGCAGAGTACAACAACCTAATCCTCCACGTTGTGTTTTTACAGTTACCTTCTCCATAGAGGGTGCAGACCATCAGCTACAGGCTCTAGTCGATTCTGGAGCAGAACAAAATCTAATGGATCCAGCTACAGCCCATCACCTCGGTCTATCCACCGTCCCTCTGCCAACACCCATCTCAGTGACTGCCTTGGATGGTAGGATTCTCACTACCATTACCCATACTACGGGTCCTCTCACTCTACAGGTTTCCGGTAATCACACTGAGTCTATCAGATTCCTCCTGTTTCCAGTTGCTAACGTTCCCCTCATTTTAGGATACCCCTGGCTGGCTTTACACAATCCACACATCAACTGGAGTCAGAACCGCATAGAGGGGTGGAGTCTTTTTTGCCTGTCCAATTGTCTCCGATCTGCTCGCTCTCCCACTAATTCTCCAGTTCACCCTCCTGAAAGCCCAGCGGATTTATCTGCCGTTCCCCCGATCTACCACGATTTGGGCTCGGTTTTCAGTAAAGAGAGAGCAATGTCTTTACCACCACATCGACCATATGACTGTGCCATAGACCTGGTCCCAGGAGCCACTTTTCCTAGCAGCAGGATGTATAATCTATCCAAGCCCGAACGTGAGGTAATGGAAAATTATATTCGTGAGTCCGTGGATGCAGGCCTCATCAGACCTTCATCTTCTCCTCTCGGGGCTGGGTTTTTCTTTGTCCAGAAAAAAGATAAAACCCTGCGGCCATGTATCGATTATCAAGGACTGAACCTGATAACTATCAAGAACAAATATCCATTACCACTCATATCATCTGCTTTCGAACCCATCCAGGGGGCCACGATCTTCACTAAGTTGGATCTGCGCAATGCCTACCATTTGGTACGTATACGCGAGGGGGACGAATGGAAGACGGCCTTCAATACTCCCCTTGGACATTTTGAGTACCGGGTCATGCCTTTTGGCCTCACAAATGCTCCAGCCGTATTCCAGGCATTAATCAATGATGTTTTACGTGACTACCTGCACCACTTTGTCTTTGTGTATCTGGATGATATACTCATCTTCTCTCGATCTCTCGTAGAGCACCAACAGCACGTGCGTCTGGTCCTGCAACGTCTTTTGGAAAACCGCCTATACGTCAAGGCAGAAAAATGCGACTTCCACGTTTCCTCTATCTCCTTCTTGGGATACATCTTCCAGGGCGGGCAGGTGAAGACGGATCCCTCAAAAGTCAGAGCAGTAGTTGAATGGCCCACACCGACCAGCAGGAAGGAGCTGCAACGCTTTCTTGGGTTCGCAAATTTTTATCGACGTTTCATCAGAAACTACAGCATGGTGGCGGCTCCCCTCACTAGGTTGACCTCAGTAAAGATCCCCTTCGTCTGGACCCCGGAGGCTGGACAGGCCTTCAACACCCTCAAAGACCGCTTTGTCTCAGCTCCCATTCTGGTCCAGCCAGACCCTGACCGACAGTTCGTCCTGGAAGTGGATGCCTCTGATTCCGGGGTAGGAGCGGTGTTGTCCCAGCGTTCAGGTAAGGGGGATAAATTACACCCCTGTGCCTTTTTCTCTAGACGGTTAACCTCCTCTGAGCGGAATTACGATGTGGGCAACAGAGAGCTATTGGCGGTCAAGCTCGCGTTGGAGGAGTGGCGACACTGGCTAGAGGGCGCTAAACATCCTTTTTTGGTTTGGACCGATCACAGAAACCTGGCATATCTGCAAAGTGCTAAAAGGTTAAACGCCCGTCAAGCACGCTGGTCACTATTCTTCAATCGTTTTAACTTCTCCATTTCCTACCGCCCAGGGTCCCAGAACACGAAACCCGATGCCTTGTCCAGGATCTACGCCACAGACCAAGATTCCATTGAACCAGTGAGCATCCTTCCTCCGTCCGTGGTCGTTGGAGGGGTCTCTTGGCAGATTGAGGATAAAATTCGCCAGGGGCTACGGATGGACCCCGACCCTGGGAACGGTCCTAACAATCGCCAATATGTGCCCTCATCCGCCCGTTCCGCCGTATTGCATTGGATTCATTCGGCAAAGTTTGCTTGTCATCCCGGTATCCAAAGGACAATAAAACTGGCTAAAAGGCACTTCTGGTGGTCATCGCTGGCTGTGGACACTAGGGAATACGTCTCAGCCTGCACTGTCTGCGCCCGGAGCAAATCCTCCAACCAGCCTCCGTCCGGGTTGCTCCAGCCTCTGGAAGTTCCGGGACGCCCGTGGTCGCACATCTCTCTAGATTTCATCACTGGCTTGCCACCGTCCCAAGGTAAAACCACCATTCTCACCATAGTAGACCGGTTTTCTAAGGCTGCTCATTTCATTCCCCTAGACAAGCTACCCACGTCCATGGAAACTGCGGACCTCCTGGTGAACCACGTCTTCCGTCTCCACGGCATCCCTGCCGAAATCGTGTCCGACAGAGGTCCTCAGTTTGTGTCCAGAGTTTGGAAGACCTTCTGTACTGCCCTTGGAGCCAAGGTGTCGCTGAGCTCTGGTCACCATCCACAGTCTAATGGTCAAACGGAACGGCTGAACCAGGAGCTGGAGGCTGCCTTGAGGTGTGTAGTGTCCGACAACCCCTCCTCCTGGAGCCGCTATGTGGGCTGGGTGGAATATGCCCACAACTCCCTTTCGTCGTCGGCCACTGGCTGTTCCCCGTTCGAGGCCTCCTTGGGCTATCAACCCCCTTTGTTCCCCACGGAGGAGCGGGATCTGGACGTACCGTCCGTCCAGCATCACCTGCAACGGGTGCGGCGGGTCTGGATGCGGACTAGGGCGGTCCTGCTGCGCACAGCGGAGCGCACGAAGCGCCAGGCTGATCGTCGCCGCCGGCCCGCCCCCGTCTACACGCCCGGCCAGAAGGTGTGGCTGTCCGCCAGGGATATCCCCCTGAAGGATGTGCCCCCCAAGCTGGCTCCTCGTTTCATCGGTCCTTACGTGATCGAATCCTTGGTGGGGCCTTCTGCGGTTCGGCTCCGCCTTCCCTCTTCTTTACGTGTTCATCCCACGTTCCATGTGTCCCAGGTCAAGCCGGTCCTGTCTAGTCCTTTGTGCCCTCCGGCCGGACCCCCTCCGCCCGCCCGGGTCGTTGATGGTGCTCCGGCCTTTTCGGTCCGCCGCATCCTGGATGTTCGCCGTCGCGGCCGTGGGTTCCAGTATTTGGTGGATTGGGCCGGTTACGGGCCTGAGGAACGCTCTTGGATTCCCCGTCGCTTCATCCTGGATCCTGCCATGGTGGCTGCTTTCCACCGCTCCCGGTGGCGGGCTGCTGTTGGGCCGCCTGGGGGCGTCCCTTGAGGGGGGGGTACTGTCATGGTTCTGTGTGTCTGAGTTTTGCAGGCAGGGTTGAGCAGGTTGCCATGGGGATGAAGGGCGGAGGCTGGAGCCACAATTGATCCCACCTGCAGCGCATCAGCACCTTCGTTAGCCAGCTTACCTCCCAGCTATTTAAGATCATGCAGGAGCTCCAGTCTTCGCCAGATTGTCACACTTTACTGCGTGGTAACCAGGCCTCATTTTAAGTCTTACCTTGTGCCTTGTTCTCAGTAAACTTATCTTGTCATCTTAATTCCTCAGCCTTAGACCTTGCTACCTTGGATCACCACAGCACCTTGGATAAAGACTGTCCCTCATGCCAAGTCGACTGCCTGCCTGCTCGCCCTGCCTGCAAACAAACTCATTCCACCTCCACCAGCAACCATCACCTGGCTTACTCCTCCACCGTCAGTCTTCCTCTGGAATACAGTAAGCCGCTGCTATAGCAGACATAACCCAGCACCCTCTCAGACCCACATTAATCCTCTGCCCTCTCATAGGAAGATCTTCCCGGACCTGGACTAAGCCACTAACATTTATTATAAATAAACATTGTTTGCATCTCACTCCTTGTCTCACTAAGTGTTCTGCATTTGGGTCTGCTTCTTTGTACCGCGGTCTCCGACCCTGTCAATCTCTCAGCTGGGAACGCCTTGGGATCCCTCCGGATGAGCTGGTGAATGTGGCCGGGGAGAGGGAAGTCTGGGTTTCCCTGCTTAGGCAGCTGCCCCTGTGACCCGACTCCGGATAAGCGGCAGAAAATGGATGGATGGATAGATTTTATTCATATTGATGATTATTGTTCTTATTGAATAATTCTGGAACATGCATTAGAGATTTGTTTTCTCAGGGACATACTTTTCATTGGCCATGTGATTTTTCCACATAATGCAGATCTGATAATACATCATATTGAAAATTTTATTTTTATTTAAGCTGACACAATGAAAGACCCAGAAGTGCAGCTAAAAACTGCATCCATGCATACAATAACAAATAAACTGAGAAGGAAGGTAAGAAGAAAGACTGATGCAATGACAAATACATTTTAGCAAGTTATAATATATAGGAAAAAATTATTAAGGAAAGTGATTACCATATGTTTAATTTTATAACTTTTTTTTTTTTTTTGTTGTTGCATGGATAATTCTTGCATCCATGAGGAGTTTTTTTTAAACTTTAGGGTTTAGAAGTCACTGAATGGTTAGTTAGATTCAGGTTTGAATCAGGTTTAGGTTGGTTTTAAGCATTTAGTTAGGATCACAGAGTTTTTTTTTTAATCATAGAAGTGAGAGGGAAACAAAAACAAAAACCAAAAAAGGAGAGATGAAGAAATATTCGAGAACCTGAGAGATTCATTTCTAATATCTAGATTATTGCACACGGTTTATTATTGCCTTCTCTAAAAAACAGCAGCTTGTGTATTCATTACTCCTGTTGTACATGCTCTGGCCTGTGTGTGTTTGTGAGGGTGTGTGATGGCAGTATTGCAAATCGTTTTACTTGATATCAATCTTTTTGTTTCACAGCAACAAAAGCTAACAGTTTTATACAGCCGCATTTAACTCTGTTTGCCTCAGTGCCTTTTATTTTCTTCTAGATTGTTTCCAATAATCATCCTTCTTTGCTTGCATAGATTAGGAAGACTGCAGCACCAAACAGCAGACTGTTGTCAGCCCAGCTTGCAGACAAGCAAAATGTTAGATGCATATTGGAAATGCAGTTTGTGAGGGTTTCCAGTGAAATAACTAATATATATATATATATATATATATATATATATATATATATATATTAATAAATTAATTAAATAGATTTTTAAAATTACAGAAATAGATCAGTGGGGATAAAACACCTTAATTGTACAATTGTACAATACATAACTTTTTTCTTATAGAATGATAATAATAAAAAAATTATACACATATAAATTATTTTGATACTCTGTCCACCTTTGGAGCTCACCAGTTATTTTCTTCATTTTGGACTGAATGCAGTTTGAGGAACACACTCAACAGGATCTAAATATAGAGCTTTGCTCAGTGGCACAGTGCAGGAGATGCACATCTAAGCAGGATATTATGACAGTCCTGTGACACATTGTATTGTGTGGGCATCAGTATGTGTGTGTCTGCGACCATGTCCTCTATGCTTCTGTGTATGTGTGTTTGTGCAGTGTGGTGTGTATGCTCTGAGATCTGTCACATCACCTCCATACCATATGAGGTTGCGCATCATGACTCTGCCAGTTCCCCACAGCTTAAAGTGTCAGTGGCAATTACATCATACACGCACATACACACACATAGTAGGCTTTAAAGTATACCAGGGGTCGCGTTAACCGAATATTTTTCCAGCGTTGAAAGTTTTTTAAAATGGTGACGAACAAATCTGAAGGCCATCTTTCATTTTGGCATATTGCAATTCACACCCCTGACCATTTTGTAGCGAGTAAGCATATTAATTAGTTATTATTTCTCTTGATGCATGACCTTGTTGGCTTCACTCGGGAAAATGACCACTACGGGTCACAGACCGGCACACCTGAACCACTAGTGCAGAAAGAGCGGATGCTGCAGGATTTCCTCCCGCTGAAGCGAGTGCTTCCGGGATCAGGAAACCCGTCGTTTTGAGAGTCTTGCCGACTTCTTATCACTTCACTTGGAGAAATGTTCTCTGATTTAAAAACTCTGTCTGAAGTGATGCTTGTAATTCCAGTCACCAGTGTGTAAGCACAGCACAGATTCAGCCACCAGAACAACATCACAACAGCCATAAGAAGTGGTCTGTACAAGAAAAATGCCCAAGACATCATGACAATAGCCTCTGCTGCAATCCCACTTGAGACATTTGATCATGCATAAGTGGGTCCATGCAGACCAGGATGAAGGTGTGAAACTGTGTGTTCAGACCACAGCAGGTTGACTGTTCAAGTCCAATCGTTTAATTTATTGTTTTTATGTAGCTACTGGGGCTGCAGTCATTCGATTTTGTCATTGCTGAGAAAAAGTTACATATTCATCTGCATGATGTGTGATGGCACGGTGTGGATTTTATGTTCAGCTTGTTTGGACTAAATATGAATTAAAAATGAATAAAAATTGAATGCTATTGAATATTAAATTACAACGAAAAATTCTAACGCAACCTCTAGAGTATACATAAGAAAGTACTCTGATATAAACAAATATGCAACTTCTTAAAATAAGGCATCATACACAAACACAAACATGCAAGTTAATGTGGGATGACTCAGTTCTTTGGTGGCTTTCAGAGTGAGCAAATTAGAAACTTCAAATGTTAAAGGTCAGCATTCCACACTGGTGCTCTTCGACATACTGCTGGCGTCATGCTTAAACATCACTCACACTTTTAAGAGCAATGACTAATTTCACCACCCTATTTAACCATGGAAGAACACACACATTTACTTCTGAGTTCAACAGTGTGTGTAAACTCAATAAGGTGTTTCACATAACCTTTACACAGAGTACATCACAAACACACGCTGTGTTGGAAACAAGGCCAGTAAGTACCCTTCATCAAACTCTGGTGCGATGAAAATAAGGCATAAAAAATATGTAAGAGTTTTGTGTTGATAGTTCTCTGGCTGGCTATCACTATTTTGTGGAACAAGGTGAAGTAACTTATAATGTTTATGCTTTTACTTGTGGTCCAGGAGAAGAGCTAGCTCCGAGTCCGATTATAGCCTCTTAGCTCTTGAAGTGCTCTCCACTTTGAAAATACCAGGCCAATGTTAATCGAGGTTATGTCCCTTTCTTTATTTGATAAATACATAGTTTCATTCCGTTATTTTGCCTCAAAAATATGAGCCGCCATTGCTCGTGTAACAGAGTTAAAAAGGCATTATTCTACTTGTCACTGGGGATACTGAAGAATACCAGTCATGTATTATGTTGACTATCGGGGGCCTTCTCTTGTCACTGGTTGGTAAATACCACTGGGCAGAACATTGCCAGTGGTGGGATGAATGTGCTCGAGGTAGGTTGGTTAGTGCAGTCACGCTATGTTACATTTGGGACTGTATTAGTGTATTTTGTGTGAACAAAGGGGTCATGGGATACTGTTTAATTACTATTGATAAGCAATATGAAGAGTTCTGTAACATGCTATGCTTCAAATGTTCTGGAAATACCTTACTAATGTCCTTAGATAGCTACCTTGCTCATGCTAAAGAGGCTCCTGTTTGTTATGGCGTGCTGCATGTGAGCCAACCGAGAGTCACACGTGTCTGACCAGCATTTCCCTGTTTTTTTCGTACAGAATAAAGACCAGCAGTTCGACAAGCCTTCATCCTTCATCTCCTCATTTATTAAAATTACACAACGCAGAGTACTGAGAGAAGCTTGGACCAAAAGTTGATACCTGGAGTCAAGCTAAAAACTTTTGGTTATACTTGCAGGCTTTCTATAGGGAGAGAGGGCTGAGGGCCCAGAGAGGAGGAGGCGATTCACATGAACGTTAATGAACACGTGGCAAGACCTGCTGGTAAACACAGGGCTGGAAATCGACACAGAGAAACGGTGTGTGATGTCATTCTACACGCCAGATGAAATTACACCTCTAGTTCTTTTTTTAATTCCTTTGATCTAGATATTATGAATTTCTGCTTACTGCACCTTGAAAATTCAACAGCCATTTTAACTCCAATCTTACTTTTGTCAGCTAAGACCTAAATTTAATCATGAAAAAAACCCAAAAACAGTGATTCAAACTTACAGACTTGGCTATTGTAATGTGCTCCTGTCTGAGATCAGCAGGCCATCCTCGCTTGCCTACAGCAGGTGCAAAATGCTGCAGTCAGATTTTTAACAGGTACAAGAAAGAGAGAGCACATTACTCCAATTCTGGCATCGCTTCACCTGCTTCCAGTTCAATTTTGAGTTGATTTTGAAAATATTTTGTTTGTTTTGAAGTATTTCAATTGTGCCGTCCCATGTTGTTTGTCAAAACCACTGCATCCATTTCAATCATTTCACTCTCTTAGGGTTGGCTGACCAGACACTTTTATATTTTAAAGACTCGAACAAAACTAACAGGTGACAGATTGTTTTCAGTTGCTTGCTGCAATTGGTCTGGTCTAGGTTCAGCAACATTATGAGCCCAATGAATGGGCTCTGCTGACTACATGAATATACTGAATGACCAGGGTATTCCATCAGTGAAATTTTCTTCACTGATGCCACAAGCATATTCCAAGATGACAATGCCAGGATTCATCAGGCTCAAAATGTGAAAGAGTGGTTCAGGGAGCATGTGACATCATTTTCACACATGGATGGGCCACCACAGAGTCCAGGCCTGAACCCTATTTAAAATCTTTGGGATGTGCTGAAAAAAGGGTTTACACAATAGGGCTCTCACATAATCAATACAAAAACTTAGTGGAAAATTAATGCAACACTGGATGGAAATAAAATCGTGTGACATTGATGAAGCTTATTAAAACAATGCCACAGTGAACGCTGACATAATAAAAGCTAAAGGTGGTCCAATGAAATCTTTGAGTGTGTCACTTTTCTTTGGTTGCAACTATTTATTTTGTTCAGGCAGTGCATATTTCTGTGAGTATAATTGATTGGGAAGGTCATGTTTCTAACTTGCTCTCTGATTGATCGATCTCCATGTAAATATGTACAAAATTACAGCACAATCTTTGTATTTAACTAATATTGTTGTAAATGGATCTTTCATGAGCAATATAAAGACACCTTGAAAATGATTTAACATGTTGCCTTAATGAGTCACTTACACAATTAAACAGTTTAAATGTCTGACATTAGAAACAGAAATTAAATAATTTAATAGGTAATTCAACTATATCAAAGCTTTATTGAAGTGTGTCACATTTTACCTCTACTTTTTTCAACAGATCTTGTTTTTCTCCTGCTCTCTGTGCTCACATTCACTGTGACCTGTAATATATCAACTTTTTTTTTTTTTTTTTTTTTTTTTTTTATGTAATTTGCCATTTTTGGAAAAGATAACCTATTGACTGTAAGATTTCAGAACTCTCATGTTTAATGTATGTCATATTGTGTGACATGGATGTATATCAACTTCATGATGATATGCTCTGAGTTGTAGGATACAAGATCCATTGGCAATTAGTCCACTTTCCTTTTTTTTTTTTCAATTTGTGTCATTTAGTAGTTAAACAAGTGACTCATATTTATTATACTGCAGATGTGATATACATAGACGAATTGTGTATTTTTAAAAAAAATCCCTTTGAAGTTTTTATTATATCATTATTTGTCTTTTATTTATTTTCTTTAGTTGTTTTTCCCATTGCTGAAATGTATTCATCATTACAGTGTTGCTTTTTTACTGTAGTAGGGTTTAATAGTAGAAAAAACATAGTCTATGGCCTTAATACTAAATTCCAGGTACTACTATTAGTTATAGTTTAACTAACAGCACATTAGTGTCCAGTTATGTCTGCATATAAATATTAATGAAAATAGACAACACAAACAAAAACCATTACACTGTAGTAGGTCTCTTGGCAAAAGCAACATTTTGGATTTCTTCCACCAAATAAACCACATTCTGGTTTAAAAGATCTGAGTACAGAAATATTATGAGCCGACTGACAGGCACAATTTTAGCTTTTACTTTCAGTTACCTTTACTTTCTTCTCTCAGAGGTTGTGGTTATGGTCAGTTTTTAATGGTCAGATCTATTTTACTTTCCTCAAATTTACTTCCATTACTGTCTTAGACACCCAGTACACTGAGTACAGTATCATTCAAACTTTTGAACAGGCCTACATATTCCTTTTCAAATTAGTAGAAAAAAATTGTGGGGGTTGGGAGATATAAAACAAAGAAAAAAAGAGAAGGAGGCAGGAAATTGAAGAAGAATAATTGAGACAGCCGTAGAAAAGGCTGGAGCAGAGCTGAATGTACAATGAGTTGAAGAACCAGGGTCAGTGGTTAAAGTGAGCATTAGAGTGAATAAATGTGAGGATGAAAGAAAAAAAAAAAAAAAAAAAAAAAGAAATCAGACCATGTAGTTCCTCATTCTTGGCTGCATGAAGTTTAATGATCACTCAAAGCCATAACGCACACTAGACTGGAGAAACCGTACAATGAGGTTAATAAGGTTTGCAGCGAAAACACAGCAATAAAGTTTCTCCAGAAAAGAGATAACATATCATCATCTTTGTTGAAAGGATAACCTCATTCATGTTATCACAGGAGTTTACTTTATCTTAGTCTGGTAGAAAACAAAAGGAAACAAAAAAGAAAATTGAGAACAAAGAATTATTACAAAATAAAGGTTATGTCACTATGCATTTACTCTCAAAGGAACTGGATTATGGAGTGGAAAACACAGACAAGGATTCTTGGAATATTGCATTTCAATATTGCATGTAGAGGCATAACATCTTATTACTACAGTTATCTGATTACTCCCAGGTATTAGATTTTGACAGTCACGTTCACAGATGGCAGATCACTGATTGGGAAGGAAGGGGCTTCAACGGACAAGCCATGAGAGCTACTCCAGGACCTTGTCATTTTTAAAAACCCTATAACAGCAACCGCTTAATTTCATTGTTGTTCACTAACCACCGCTAAACTAAATAGTAGTAGTGGGCACCTCCGCTGCGTTTCCCTTTCTGGCTACCTCCGCTGTATTCCGACTTTGGGCACTCCCGCTGTACTCCGACCTCCCAGTCACTTCACACCTGTCCTGCTTTTTATAAAATCAATCTCCCTTCAGCATCGGGGCAGGGCGGTCATTACTCATCAGCCGCTTTGCCCATTTTTATACCCCAAACTAATCAAACAGAGCAAACTAAAAAGTACACAAACAAACTACAACTAACTATACAATGAGAATGGGACAAGCCTACTTAGTTAGTCCAGTTCTGTTTTACATCTTGACATAGACTGTGTGGTTTTTTTTTATGTCTGCAGTCTGAAGTACACATAAAGACAAGGTGTGCATATTGGGTATGAGGATGTATAAGCAGTATTCACATTTTATCATTAATTTACTGTAGATTAGTTTTATCCACACCTGCTTGCCAAATGCCATCAGAAGTTTATGCATCTTCTCACCAAAACTTTGGCTTTCTTTGTTTTGTAGTGCTGTAGAAGCTGGGGTGTATACCTGCTGAGTGCAGCAAAGAAGGAAAATAAAAAATTCTGATTGGTGATCCTGTGGAATTCACAGTGAGGCTGCATGGAACACAAAAAGTAGAGCTTATAAAAATCTGTTTATTTTCAAACAGTGCCCAGTACACAATGCAGAAGTTTTACATCTCAATTTTGAACTTCAGATACAAAATCAGCCAATCAATAAATGGTGACTTTGGTATTAAATGTGCTCTTATTAAAGTTTTTACTCACTTGGGCTTCACAAAAGAGTGCAGGCCATCTTGCAACAACTTCAACAATGGGGGGACCTAATTTCACCATTTCTTCATGTCTCAGTGCAAAGGTCAGCTGCATATGTTGATGAATGAGAATCATGTCTCGCTCCACTGATGTCCTCTTACTGCTCCACCGTCTCTGTGTCTCCAATATGTCCTAAGTCTGTCCTTGAGGTTAATTCGGGAGAAAGTTGACTTCCCCTCTTTTGGGTCTTTTGATGTTGGCCCTACATGCCACACCCTGTGGATTGGTCCTACTGCACCTTTTATGCTTTCCCTGTTTTATTTAGTTCTGTAGTTGCCCATTTTGAAGCACAAGCTGTTCTTCCAACCATCATACCCTGTTTTAGAACTGCTTTCTTTGAGGCATAGGTGTTTGCTCACAGGACCCTCTGCAGCTTTGCCAATCTGTTTGCTGCTGGGATTTGTTTTAATTTTGTATATTTCAGCAGCAATAGCATCCAGCATATTGTGTTTCTGGTCTCTGGTCAACCCAATACCTTTAGCCTCCCTTGTATATGCAGAATTGCCCTCACTTAAAGTTTATTCCACTTCATTGGCGAATGATGGAACAATGTAAACCTCTGACCATCAACAAAGGCGCTCTGATGAATCTGTATTATCAGAGAGTAGTACTGTGTCATCTGTACTGGTTGAACTCATATCTAACACAACTAATCTAACCACCTTAATGGTTACTATGTTTGGTAGATCTTATATGTTAACTAAACTGCACAGGGCATTGTCAAACTCGGGGTCTTGAAACTGAAGTCGCAAGTGCAACTTGTTTGTCAGCTCATATATGAGGGCATGTATGTTCTCAGGACAAGAAGGCAAAATAAGTCTCTCAGCATTGACATCATCAAGAATGACCCTGAGTTTCAAAATGTCACTTGTTTCTATTTGCACTGTATTAAAGTACATCTGTAATACAAAAAGAAAAAAAGTTATTTCAACTGTTATATTCACCTCTGTTATAACATCTTGTAAAGTCATTGTTGAATAGTGAAAGTACCTTTTAAATGTTCTGTCCAGTGTATCCAACACAACCAGGTCAGCAATAACACTGGTCAGCTGCTGGATGAGGTGTTGCTCTGTCACTCTGACATTGGAATGAAATGTGTAGTTAGGAGTCAGTTTGCCTAAAACTTTGTAGGCAAACAAAGGCATCTGGTCAGTGATCTGTCACACAGACTTAATTGTATGGCCCTTGCTTTCATCATCTGTCAGCTTATAAGATCGCAGATGCTCAACATACCAAGTGTCATAGCTTTTCAGTAAAAACAAGATTTCACTGCCAATTAGCAGAACATCCCTGATTTTATTTAATTTCAGGCCAAGCAGCACATACTCCAGTGCATACAAACATGCCAACTTCAAAATGTATGCCTTCAGTGTTTGCCTGTTTTGTATAGTACACAGTTTTGCTGTCTGTAATTGTGTACTCATGTGTATCAGGGGCCAAAACATCAACAAAGACAGATTCCACTTTTGAAGCCTGCGATGGTGGCTTAAAAAACAGTGGCAATGACAAATAGAATGCCATCATGGTTTGATGTCTTTCTGCCAATGTTTAACACATATTTGTAGTTATGTGTATCATGAATACTCTTTTTGAACAGGTTACGCAGACGCAGTGTGACCATAAATCTACCTTTATGCTTAGGAACCAAGGTCAAGCTGTAGATAAGAAGAAAAAACGTGATTGGGCAAGAAAGAAGACCACTGCAACCTTGACTCTTATCTTTAGTCGAAAAACTCTATAATCTGAGATTCTGGGAAAGACTTCTTGAACCTCCCTTTTAAATGTCTTGTGATGTGTGAGACAACTCAGTGCGTGTATCATACTTGTGTGGTACACATACTCCTTGCAAGAAAAATTGTATACATTGAGAAATGCTCTTTAGTTTTTCCTTGTGTGGAAGGTTTAGCTTTGCAGTGCATGGGGTTGGGAAAGAATTTTCCCAACAGATAGCAACACATTGGTCATTGTGAACGTGAACAATGGCTGATTAAGCAAAGAAACAAGTGAACTTTGGAGCAAGTGGGGAAAAGAGAGATAGGGACAGAGCAAGAGATAAGACTTGAGTCAGCATTAACTGACTCTTACTTTAGATCTCAGAGAAGAGACACAGTGCAAGATGGATGCCATATTATCTGCTGCGAGGGGGCACCTCACCAAGAAAATCGGCCAAAGTTCTATAGTGCGGCTTTAATGACATGATTTTTTACAAACTGAAAAAGATAAGGATATTTGTCACATGTAAACAGAATTCAGGGATTTTGGTTCAACCAACTACTAACTGGCTTATTAATCCACAAGAAATCCTCTCCATTCAGAAACATCTTTGCTCTTCTTTTTATTTCTCATTTTAGTGGGATATTGACTCATGCCAATTTGCAGTTTTTCCTTTTTTATAATCAGTTTTCAGTTAGAAAAGCTGAAGCTGCAGCTAAAATAGCCCTATTTTAGTTGATGGTGAGCAGGTAAACTCCAGCTGCAGGCAAATATTGTAGACAGAGACTGGAATTAATTTGCAAAATTAAAGGTATGCTAACACTGCATTTTGCAAAGGCGTATATTACTGTATGGCAGGAAGGGATTATTTAAAGGTCCCATATTATGCAAAATTCACTTTTTAATGGTTTTGGAACAGTCATACTGGTCCCCCCGCATGTGTAGGAGACCCGTAAGTGTGAAACTCTTTCAGGCGCTCTCTCTCCCCCCTGCTCCACCTCTAGGGAAGTAAGCGCTGAAATGAGCTTGTTTGAAAGCGTGTACGTTATGACGTCATAAGGGACAATAACCACTCCCCACAGAGCGATGGACCCGTCTACCGGCTCTCAAAGCCCGCCCTCTAAAAATCACCTAGCGCCCAGTGTTTTTCCCTCTTCGGCAACCCTCGTTAGCGGACATGGCTAAGCGACAGAAGCACTGTTCTGTTTGTGGCTGCATAAATGAACACGAAAACGTTTTTTTACTTCCATCCACTGAACCCACGAGGACTGAGTGGATTAATTTTATTTTTGGAGGAAATGTACCCGGAAAACTTCCAAAGGTTTTGCATGTCTGTGGCCAGCATTTCAAAGAGGACTGTTTCCACAACATGGGGGCATGGAAAGCAGGCTTCGCCAACCGTTTGAAGCTGAAGCCAGGTTCAATACCAACTGTCCGTGACACAGCTGGAGAGGTAAGAGCTGGCAGTTATTTTATCGTTTCGGCCTTATTAGTCTGATAGCTTGAAAATATATTAACCTGTCAATCACCTCATGACGGGCGATGCGATGGGCGGAGCCAACAGCTGAGCTGCTCCACCAGGGTTCCGCCCACCATAAACGGCACATTTCTGAAGCTGCTAAAAAGAGGGAGGTGAAGAGAAGCCGCTGCACTCAAACTGAGGGTCGATTTGTCCATACCATGGCGGAAATATTTCATTTAGATATTAATGAATGGTCTCAGATTGGGAATAAAGTGTATAATATGGGACCTTTAAGAATATTAATAGATAAATAAAAAAAATTAAAAAGACCATTTAAACCATATTCCTTGGATTGGGACCCTGCAATGATAGAGGAAAGAACTCCTCAGTGCTGTGCCAGGAGCCAAATGTTTCTATTTGGTTTGCCTAAGGCAAATCAGCCTGTACTAAAGACCCAGACAAAGGTTCGTCATCCAAATGTTAGGGTCATGGCCAGCTTTGAGCTGCTTGTATCACACAATGCTCGTATGAGTTAGTGGGATTCCACAACCCCACTAACGTAAGACTCAGAGGATGGATTACACCAATGACAAAATTCATGCAGTCTAACCCCCTTTTAAGTCTCAGGTGTTGATTGCCCTCCACTGTTTAAATGCTTGGCTCTCCCCAGGAGTTAGAGCTGAGGAAGCTTTTTAGATGAGAGATGCAACATATTTAAGAACAATTGCCCTTTTTCCTTGAAATGCTTAAGAGTTGGACTTGAATTACTCAGGGATTTACCCAACCATTTCATCACTAATATTTCTGCAAAAGGAAAATTACTACTGCTGAAGTTTTAACTTGGTGAACAAAGGTGATAATATCCAATAATAATCACACAAAACTGTTATTTGGCATCTTTGATACACACTAAACAGACTCTTAAATGTATCACCATATAACTTTCTGACATCATGTCCTGTCTACTCTCTGGACTCTGCCCACACACCATTCTGGAGCTTTTTCCAGTTATAAGAAGTCATGTCTCATGTGGAGAGTCTCATGCTGTGAAGAGCATGTGTTAACAGGTAACTGAGTACAAAGTCTAGGGATCATTTTCCAGGCATCCTGCATTTTTCATGTATAAAAACAGCTGTGGAGAAAGGGACAGAACACATATATTCACTTCAAACATCAATCAGGGTACTCACTTGGGGGTTTGCACCTACTCTGATTATGCTTTCCAGGTCAGAATCCCCTCTAACAGTCACTGATGGGACATCATTATCAGTGAGCATGTGCGCCTGCATCCATAATCTGAAATACACATGTGGATGGGATGAAGAATATGCACAAGCAGAAAGCTTCATACACTATAAGATGCAAATATACAGAGACAGGGCTAGTCAGTTCTTTAAGCTTTCAAAATTTGAACTTTATTGCTCCTAAAATGTCAGTTTGTGTGCTTATTTTCATTTCATTGTTCTCACATCATTCCCCTTTCCCCTGGCCCCCATCCATTTCCAATGCCAAACTCCTACTTTCACATCACCAAGCATCAAGAACAGTTTGTCACAGAACTTAACTGTTCTGCAGAGGAGGGAGGGAGCCAGAGTGTTGACCTTCATGAAGACAAAGGCTTTCTGCATCTTAAACAGTGAGTGTTTTGAAAAGTCTGGAGCTTGCAGATAGTACATTCCCTACTTATACAGAAAGCTATTATTATGTCAGACCCCACTGTCAGTGCTGTCACTACTCATCACGCACACAGATATTAACATGCAACTGCTGAAATTTAAACTAGCAATACAGAGAAGAATATTTATTGAAGATGTATTTGAGTCACACAATGCAAGAGGATTTTTTTTATGTTTATGTGTGTATTTGTGTGTGTGTGAGAGAGAGAATGAGAGAGCAGTGTCCCATTTTCCCTTAGATTTAGTTTTTCTTGTTGGCTCAGAGCTATATTAGCAAAACTGATAAAATCTGTTTGCAAATGCTCTGGTGCATCTATGTCAACTATAACAGCAATACTGTTGCCATTGAGATACAGAATTTAAAAAGGGTTAAATTGTTTTTTTTTTTTATAGTTAACCTAAAAGTGATTAACATTTAACAGTATAAAATTAAAAAAAGAAAAAAATCACTACAAAGACCTTGAGCTTTTATAGCTTCCTTTGACTTTTTTTAAGTTGAATTAAAAGGAAATACATTTCTGAATCATAAGTTATGTATTGATAATGACAGATTTATAAAAGCTTAATAAATACATATTAAATGTCTAGTTCCAATAAGGGTAAAGGCTATTAAAGACTAAAATAGCAGTCTCACTTAACTGCATTAGTTAATGTAGTAGCCAAGAACTGGTATGACTGGTATCCTACATTCCCTAAGCAGGATGTAATTTAGTGATATTGTGTTTAAACAACCAATGTCCAATTAATACTACGAAAATTTAATATTTTAAATTTCCACATAGTTACTTTGAAGTTGAGCTTAGTAATAAATTTAATTTACAAATCAGCCTAGTGAAGAAAACTTGCCTCAAATCTGCATAAATGTTCTTCTATACCTTTTGTAAAATTGAAACATTTTCCAAGATGCATAGATGTAGTTTATATTCTGTTATAACACTGTATTTTCATCAGCAGCTTTTCATTTTAGGTGATATTTACTTGTCATACTTACAATCAAACAAGTGGCGAAGGCAGCCATGTTGAACATTTTCCCATGAGAGGAGACGTCTAGATAAAACATAGGTAACCGGGCCAAAACTGAACTAATGGATAAGGTGGGGTAACAATGTTTGTGAGACCCTCCCTCCAAAAGCAGTAACTTCTATGAATCCAAAAACATGCTTCCTCTAGTCGGAAGAAAATTTAGCTTTAGTTTTAACATTACATAGCTATATATTTGTGATAATTAGTTAATTTTTTTCCTAACATCTGGAACCTTTTTTAATAGGACAAGGTGCTACCTTTTCACAATTTGTGCCCCCCCCCCATCAACAGTCTCCTAGAGCTGTACCTGACAAGGCCTGGCTCCGGGACCTCAACCAGGTTTTATACTCTGGTTGTTATGAGCAGAAAGGGGGCACCTATGTGAGGGTGATACCTGGAGATTAAAAAAAAAAACATAAACACAGCCTCAGTCAGAATACAGAGCTTTTTGTCAGGTGACAGATAGATACATTAAACACAGTGGCTTAACTTCCTATCAACGCACATTATACAATATAGTTTCTTTTTAAGGTCACCATGATGGCAGCTACCATCCCATCTGCACGACATAAACATTATGCTGGCATCAAAGAAACTTCCCACTGGAATACATTACTTTGACATTTGTGTCATGTGTCATGAAAAACATTCACAATTTATATCCATTAGCCAGAATTTCCTTTTGTGCCCATTTCACCATCTACCCTGAGACCAGCCTTCTCAGGAACATGTAGGATGCTGCAGGTTAACCAGAGGGCAGATGGCCTCATCTGGCATTTACAGCCCTGTATTTTTCAGTTAATTTCTCAATATGTGGAGATACTTTGACCAATTTCAGTTGCATTTTTCGGTTAAAGCATAAGATACAGTCAGACATGATCTTTGACCCTGTGATGCATTGGCTTTGACATAACTTTGCACTTTTTCCTGGTATCAATAAATAATCTTCTTCTTTTAGTTTATTAATATTTCTCAGTGTAGACTAATATATTTAAATTCTTATTTTGGAAACACCCTATTGCAGCTTCTTATAAAGCAAACCTGAGTAAGTCAGCACAGTAATTACTGATCAAAGTCAAATGAGAGACTTGGCAGTTATCTGTAGAGGGACAGCTGTGCCATCTCCAGTCACTTCTGAGGCCTTTTTCTGCTGATGCTGTTTTCGCTCTCTGAGCATGCTGGGCACTCACAAGCTTTTAGAAATTGCTGCTCTCTTGAAGACTTTGCATGTTTTATATCATCTGGCTTCTTCAATTTGGCCAGAAATCCTTGTGTGATTTTTAGGGTTTGAGGTTTGATGCAGCTTTGGGTAAAGTATTTCTAAATTACACTGTAAGAAATGTTGGTGAAATTTACAAAAAAGCTATGTAAAATCCCTACAGAATTGTATGGTAAAATTCAAAACACACACAAATCACAGTGAACCTTTGTAAAACATTAAACAGAATGTTTTTTGTTATATTTACAACAAAAATAAGTAATTACAATCAAATTTGTTTGTTAAAACTACAAATTTTGATAATTGAAACAGAGAAATAGTGTAAAACTCATTAAAAACGTTTTTTTTTGTTAATTTGACATGCAAAAATTGTAAAAACAATAGTTTTAGTCAGTTGTTTTTATTTAGGTGTGTTTTGTTGAATTTGTTTTGTCTGCATTAATAGTTTACCATTGTTTCATACAATGGATGCCATCATTACCCGGTGACCATAAATACGCATGACAGATTCCATTTAAAGTAACTTTAAAAGTAATTACTAAATGTTGGTATTACATTACATTAGTCATTTGGCCATGCCTTTCTCCAAAAAAAAAACAAAAAAAAAAAACACCATATAGCGACATTAAGGGTCTTACATTGGAAGAATTAAAATTAATGTTGCGTGTCCCATTCGGGATTTGAGCTTAGGTCCCTCCCATTGGAGGCAGATGCTCTACCAACCAAGCTATCCATCCAACAGAAAAACAACCACACAGTAATGAATGTTGGCTTTGCCCTCTTTATCAAGTGTTCCTAGGTTAATGCCTTATGTCCATTGTGGCTGGGAATATTTGCAGCTAAGAAATACCCAAGGTGGGTTATACAATGCTATAGATTAGATTAGATTAGATTAGATTAGATTAGACTTTATTATCTCACAGTGGAGAAATTCACTTGTTACAGCAGCTCTTGTTATAGAATAAAGTGCAGAAAGACAGAATAAGGTGAACATGCATCACAGCAAGAAGGTGCAATATAAATTATTTACAAGACA
The DNA here is from genome assembly GCF_017639745.1 of Melanotaenia boesemani. Lineage (NCBI taxonomy): Eukaryota > Metazoa > Chordata > Actinopteri > Atheriniformes > Melanotaeniidae > Melanotaenia > Melanotaenia boesemani. The sequence continues at coordinate 19,247,353 of NC_055683.1, read as the reverse complement.
AAGTCTAAGAAAAGCAAAAATATGTACCATTATAAATATAAAAGATATATACTATATATATATATATAAAATATAACAACAACCTCACAGACTATATACATATTTACATGGTGATGGTGGGATATGAAGAATATGATGACATTGATAATGGGGGGTATTGCACAGTAAAATATAAATAAATACTACACAGTATTATGACTATACAGATAAGCTGTACAGTCTGACAGCAGTGGGAATGAAGGACCTGCTGTAGCTCCTTCCTACACTGAGGGTGTCTCAGTCTGCTGCTGAAGGAGCTGCTCAGCCCCCCCACAGTCTGGTGCAGCGGGTGAGAGGTGTTGTCCATGATGGATGTGAGCTTGGCCAACATCCTCCTCTCACCCACCTCCTCCACAGAGTCCAGCGGGCAGCCCAGGACAGAGCTGGCCCTCCTGACCAGCTTGTTCAGTCTCTTCCTGTCCCTGTCAGTGCTGCTCGCTCCCCAGCAGACAACGGCGTAGAGGACAGCAGAGGCTACCACAGAGTCATAAAATGTCCTTAGCAGAGGCCTGCATACTCCAAAGGACCTCAGTCTCCTCAGGAGGTGGAGGCGACTCTGGCCCTTCTTGTACAGGGCGTCTGTGTGGTGTGACCAGTCCAGTTTACTGTTGAGGTGAACACCCAGGTACTTGAAACTGTCCACCCGGTCAATGTCCTTCCCCTGGATGTTCACCGGTGTGTGGGGTAGTGTCCTTCTCCGGAAGTCAATCACCATCTCCATGGTCTTACTGGTGTTTAAGCACAGGTGGTTGCGCTCACACCAGTCCACAAAGTCCATGATGACTGACCGGTACTCCAGCTCGTTCCCCTCAGACACACAGCCCACAATGGCTGAGTCGTCAGAGAACTTCTGGAGATGACAGCTGCTGGTGTTTGTAGGTGAAGTCCGAGGTGTAGAGGGTGAAGAGGAACGGTGAGAGCACTGTTCCCTGAGGGGCCCCCGTGCTGCAGACTACCACCTCAGACACACAGTTCTGCAGACGCACGTACTGTGGCCGGTTGGTGAGGTAGTCGATGGTCCACGCAGCTAACTTTTCATCCACTCCAGCTCCTTCCAGCTTCCCCCGCAGCAGCGCCGGCTGGATGGTGTTGAACGCACTGGAGAAGTCAAAAAACATGACTCTCACGACGCTCCCAGCGGTCTCCAGGTGAGCCAGCGCCCTGTGCAGTAGGTAGATGACAGCATCATCCACCCCGATGTTTGGCCTGTAGGCAAACTGCAGTGGGTCCATCGCGGTGCACACCACGGAGCGGAGGTGACCGAGGATGAGCCTCTCCATGGTCTTCATCAGGTGGGAGGTCAAGGCGACGGGTCTGTAATGGTTCGGTTCCTTCGCGTGTGATATCTTAGGAACCGGAACCACACAGGAGGTCTTCCACAGGACAGGGACCTTCTCCAGGCTGAGGCTCAGGTTAAAGATGTACCTGAGCACCTCACAGAGCTGGTCTGCACAGGTCCTGAGCAGCCTGGGGCTGATGCCGTCTGGTCCTGCAGCTTTCCTGTTCTTCAGCCGCCTCAGTTCTCTCCTCACCTGGGCCGATGTAAGGGAGAGGGGGGAGGTGGAGGGCAGTGGGGGGCTGGTGGTGGAGTCCATTGGTGTGGAGTGGAGATGGGGGCTTGGTGAAAGTGGAGGTGAAGATGAAGGTGGTGGGGGGAAGGGGATGGTTGACGCTGGACTGGGGATGTGTGAAGAGGAGGGAGGGGGGGCAGAGAGAGTGGGGTTAGAATCAAATCTGTTAAAAAACAGATTTAAATCATTGGCCCAGCGCTGGTCTCCATCAGCTGTCCCTCTGGCACCACTCTGTTCAAATCCAGAGATCTCCTTCAGCCCTCTCTACACGTCCCGTGTGTTATTCTGCTCCAGCCGCTCCTCCAGCTTCTTCCTGTAGCTGTCCTTGGCCCGCCTGATCTTGTACTGGAGTTCATGCTGAACTCTCCTCTGCTCCTCTCTGTCCCCTGAAATGAAAGCCCTCTTCTTCTGGTTCAGCAGGACTTTAAGCTCAGGGGTCACCCAGGGTTTGTTGTTGGAGAAACACCGCACCCTCCGGGTTGGCACAGTGTTCTCCACACAGAAGTTGATGTAGTCCGTGATGCAGTGGGTCAGGCCATCAATGTCCTCTCCATGAGAGCTGCAGAGTGTCTCCCAGTCTGTGGTTTGGAAACAGTCTCTCAGTCTCTCATTGGCCTCATCGGTCCACACTTTCACAGACTTCTTCTGTGCCAGCTGTCTTCTCACCCTGGGTGTGTATTCAGGGAGCAGATGTACGAGGTTGTGATCAGAGCGTCCAAGCGGGGGGAGGGGGGCGGAGGGGGGCGGAGGTGTATGCTTCCTTCACATTAGCATACAGTACATTAATTATTTACAACAGCATTGATACTTATTTTGTCTCCAATATAGGTCAATATCCACATAATTGATGCTGTCTGTATTTTTTCCTGTAAGTTGTCAAACGCATCTTCATTGTGAATCTGAGAGGTTGCGCTGAATCTGGTTAATTTTAAATTTCAAGTCTAGCGGGAGAATCTGCTAAAGTTATAAACGAGCGAACCAGTCTTCAGAGCAGAAATGCAGGAGCAGAGCAAAGATCGTTGGACTATTTTGTCGTTGTAAAAGTTTTTTTTTTTGGACAAATCTATGATTTTAATACACCTTTTATCTTTTGGAGGGTCTGTGACTCTTCAATTGAAAGTTTGCACGGTAAGCTTCAAATTTACTTTTTTTTCCTAGACCAAGTGAATATGCTGCTGATAGCACATGATGTAAACTAGCACCAGTTGAAGTTTAAGAGTAGATCAATGTGTGATAACTTAGTTCAGCTGAAAAGCACAGGCAAACACCTACAGTCCTAAAAATGATCACCTGCGTCTTTTGCAAAACGAAATTGGACACATTAAGAGGCTATGTACTACATTGCAGAGTGCAGGAATGAGCCACGGTGTCTGTTCACATGTGTTCACACAGTGAAAGAGCTAGTGTCTCACTTAAATGATCATATTGGAGAGGGCAGGTCTGTGTCATGTCCAGTCAGTGGTTGCAAGCATGTGTTTACTAAAAAGTCATCATTTACTTCTCATATGTGTAGGAAGCATAAAGAATGCTCCCCTGATGGTATTGATAACATGTACAGGGAAACTGGCCCCCAGACCCCAAATGTCATTGCCAGTACAGATGATTCAGAAAACACACATGAAGCCATGCCAACAGCTAGTGCAGCCAGTGATATGTCAGAGAATGATAGTCAGTCCTATCTTAGAATCATGTGTCTCTTTCACCTTAAACTTCAAGGACAGCTGCTTATACCTGCTTCTACTATACAGACTATTGTGGAGGAAATGCAAAATGTGCATGAGTTAGGTCAAGCCCACACAATAACTAAAGTTCTTTATTAAAAAAAATTATATGAGCTTATCAGATGAAGCAGTCACTAAAGTCTGTGACTGCATTAAAGATTCCGATTTGTTCTCTGCCTGTCATCAGGGACAATTGAGTACAACATACTCCAGAAATCAGACATTCACAAAAATTTTGAAATACACCGAACCTCAAAAAGTGTCTCTGGGAAGAATGAAAACATGACACAAAAATATGCTTACTACATACCAGAAACACCGAAGAACTTTTTACAGTCATATTTATGGAAGAATACACAGTTACAGCACAGGAGATCCTGATGTAGAGGTTTTTATGGATATATATGATGGACAAACTTTCAAATGTCACCCATTCTTTAATGAAAACCCTGCAAGTCTTAAACTGATTTTGTACCAAGACACATTTGAAATTGTGAATCCCCTGGGTTGTGCTAAAAAGACACACAAAATTCTTGCAGTCTATCTTTCATTAGCAAATTTACCCATTCATTTGCATTCAAATACTAATTATATGTTTTTAGTCTTGTTGTGTCTTGAGAATGACCTTAGGCATTTTGGAAAAACCAAAGTTTTCTCAGAGTTGTTGGCAGATCTGAAATTCTTGGAGACAGATGGAATGAATGTAGATGGAGAACTGTCCCCAATGTTCACACGATGCTGGAGAGGCATGTCAGCCAATTCAGCCCTACAGCATCCAGAGCCTTAAGGAACTCTGGGCTGACCTCATCCACCGCCGTGGCCCTGCCACTGAGGAGCTTTTTAACCACCTCAGCGATCTCAGCCCCAGAGATGGGAAAGCCAACACCAGGGTCCCCAGACTCTGCTTCCTCATCAGAAGATGTATTGGTGGGATTGAGAAGGTCTTCGAAATATTCCCTCCACCACCTCACAACGTCCCGAGTCGAGGTCAGCAGCCCACCACCTCCAATGTACACAGTGTTGATGGAGCACTGCTTTCCCCTCCTGAGCTGTCAGATGGTGGACTACAATCTCCTTGAAGCCGTCCAGAAGTCATTGTCCATGGCCTCTCCAAACTCCTCCCATGCCCGAGTTTTTAGCTTAGCAATCGTCAAAGCTGCATTCCGCTTAGCCTGCCGATACCAATCCGCGGCTTCTGGTATCCAACAGGCCAAAAAGGCCCGATAGGACTTCTTCTTCAGCTTGACAGCATCACTTACTGCTGGCATCCACCAACGAGTCCGGGGGTTACCGCCACGACAGGCACCGACAACCTTGCGGCCACAGCTACGGCTGGCCGCCTCAACAATAGAGGCACAGAACAAAGCACACTTGGACTCAATGTCCAACGCCTCACCCAGGACATGGTTGAAGCTCTGCTGAAGACAGGAGTTAAAACCTTTTCTGGTAGGGGACTCTACCAGTCGTTTCCAGCAGACCTTCACAACACGCTTGGGTCTGCCAGGCATGACCGACATCCTCCTCCACGATCTGAGCCAACTCACCACCAGGTGGTGATTATTTGACAAGCTGGAGAAAACAAAAAATCGGAAGTAGCATTTGTACGCAGGCCATCTTGAAATCTATACAAAGGTAAGCATGTTAAGCAAGCCTGCGAGTACCTGCAGCCTTGCAAACGATGCCTCAGAAAATTAAATGAACCATTCATTTGAAATGGCTATCAGCAATTCACTAGCACATTTTAAAAAACATAATATTTGTTAAGAAAGTTGTCAAGAGTAAAGTGATTGTGGAACATTTTCCTGATGATTTTATCAATATCTGTCGACGACGTTTTCAGTTTTGTTTCCTTCTGTCTAGGACATGTCGCTGTATTTCAAACATGTCCTTCTAACAAAATGGGCCAATTATTTTTCCCTCGTAATATGCTCAACTGTAGTGGGAAATTTGTGAATACTTAATACAAAAATGCTTGCCATGTGGGGAGCATGAACCATGGGACACTATGGATGTGCATTTCATAGGCTAGAAATCACACTTGACAATCATGATGCAAACCATTTCACAGGGAGTGAATACCTGCAAATGTCTGTATACAAAATATTGTATACTAGTTCTAAACCTCTACTTCTGTCCCACTACTTTACAACATACTGATTCCTTCAGGTAAAGGCAAAGCAACATTAGTTCCCTTTCAGTTTCGTGAGTAATTGCCTCATTTACAGAACAATGGTGTCTGTTCACACCTGAGTTAGGATATTAGCTCAAAACTAATCCAGCCACTGGGCTGCCTTTGGGCATGAAGAAAAGCTAAATGTCTGGGCTGTGGGACTTCTGGTGTTAAAAACTCAAATGATTCAGCTGACTAAATTATGACTAAAACTAAATGGAAATTTAGTTTTAAGACTTTGACTAAATCATAATGTCCTGTCAAAATCAACCCTGTCCAAAATTGAAATACATATCCTCCAGTGTGGACCATCTTGCAGCATGTACGTGATGTGCTGAGGGCAATGAGCATGCTCAAGGGATGTTGTCAGCACCTGCTGATTAAGGTCAAGTATATGGGCCTCCACAAGTCTGCATTACTGCCACAGTTCTACCATTTCCAACTACTTCTGATGCTAGTACAGAGACTGATAGAGAAGCTTTCTGTCCACCAAATGGACGTCTTTATTGGTCATTACAGCTTCAGATTCCTGACAACTGTTTGACAAACAGATGAAATTTTACTCATCCTTATGCTGAATTTTGTACCAGGTAACATCAGGTGGTGTGGGCTCAGATGTGAGAGGGGTATGACAGCACTGACTGAGCAACTGTGACACAGTATGACACACTTAGACTCTGGATACCCTTAAGGGGTCCTTTCCTCAAGATCCACAGGGCACCTGGCAGAATTTCACTTCATTGAACTGTACATGCAACATGGAGAGGAAGAGTGATTTTCCTTGTCAAACCAGTGGTTTCACAACTGTCAACTCAAACCCTCACTACATGATGCTTTACATCTCCTCACGAGAAATCTTCTATGAACAGGGCTTGCCAGTTACATTTGGCTCTTGCTGAAATTGATCTGGTTCTTGTGCCATATTCTTGTGCGATAGACTGGCAACCTGTAAACGGTGTACTCTCCCTCTCACCAGCTAATAATTCAATAATTGACCCATCAAAACAGATTAGGTATAGAATACCAAGAATTTGCCTCTACTATTTAAAGAATAAAAAGAAAAAGAAAGAAAACCTTTTACCAACACTTAGCCTATAATTGGATCCAGTTGATATTAGCTGTGGTTAATATAACAGAAAATTCATCATTTCATTCATGAATAGCTAAATCAGTCTAGTAATCTCAACCATTAACCAGACTTTATAATTAAATGATAGACTGTCTGAGGCTGAGATCAGAGATATTATGAGAGACATGTTCAACACCATGGATCACATTTAACACAGAGCAACACAGATGCTTAGCACAAATGTTTTCATCATGGACTTATTTTTTACATCCAGTCAAAGAGGAACCATGGAGGAGCAATCAGTAACTAACCTGTAACCAGGTATTCTATAAATTAATTTTAGAGAAAGGCTGCTACAGTGTGGGCAGAATTATTAGGCAAATGAGTATTTTGATCACATCATCCTCTTTATGCATGTTGTTCTACTCCAACCGGTACAGGCTTGAAAGCCTACTACCAATTAAGCATATCAGGTGATGTGCATCTCTGTAATGAGAAGGGATGTGGTCTAATGACATCAACACCCTATATCAGGTGTGCATAATTATTAGGCAACTTCCATTCCTTTGGCAAAATGGGTCAGAAGAGAGATTTGACAGACTCTGAAAAGTCAAAAATAGTGAGATGTCTTGCAGAGGGATGCAGCACTCTTAAAATTGCCAAGCTTTTGAGGCGTGATCATCGAACAATCAAGCGTTTCATTCAAAATAGTCAACAGGGTCACAAGAAACGTGTTAAAAAAACACGGCGCAAAATAACTGCCCATGAACTGAGGAAAATCAAGCGTGATGCTGCCAAGATGCCATTGGCCACCAGTTTTGCCATATTTCAGAGCTGCAACATCACTGGAGTGCCAAGAAGCACAAGGTGTGCAATATTCAGGGACATGGCCAAGGTAAGGAAGGCTGAAAAACGACCACCACTGAACAAGACATACAAGATAAAACGTCAAGACTGGGCCAAGAAATATCATAAGACTGATTTTTCTAAGGTTTTATGGACTGATGAAATGAGAGTGAGTCTTGATGGGCCAGATGGATGGGCCCGTGGCTGGATCAGTACAGGGCAGAGAGCTCCACTCCGACTCAGATGCCAGCAAGGTGGAGGTGGGATACTGGTATGGGCTGGTATCATCAAAAATGAGCTTGTGGGACCTTTTCGGGTTGAGGATGGACTCAAGCTCAACTCCCAGTCCTACTGCCAGTTTCTGGAAGACACCTTCTTCAAGCAGTGGTACAGGAAGAAGTCAGCATCGTTCAAGAAAAACATGATTTTCATGCAGGACAATGCTCCATCACATGCATCCAAGTACTCCACTGCGTGGCTGGCCAGAAAAGGTCTAAAAGAAGAGAAAATAATGACATGGCCTCCTTGTTCACCTGATCTTAACCCCATAGAGAACCTGTGGTCCCTCATGAAATGTGAGATCTACAGGGAGGGAAAACAGTACACCTCTCTGAACAGTATCTGGGAGGCTGTGGTTGCTGCTGCACGCAATGTTGATCGTGAACAGATCAAGACACTGACAGAATCTATGGATGGCAGGCTTTAGAGTGTCCTCGCAAAGAAAGGTGGTTATATTGGTCACTGATTTGTTTTTGTTTTGTTTTTGAATGCCAAAAATGTATATTTGTAAATTTTGAGTTGTTATATATGTTTCCCTGGTGAAAATAAGTAAGTGAAATGGGTATATATTTGGTTTTTGTTAAGTTGCCTAATAATTATGCACAGTAATAGTCACCTGCACACACAGATATCCTCCTAAGATACTAAAACTAAAAAAGCCCCACTCCAACTTCCAAAAATATTCAGCTTTGATATTTATGAGTCTTTTGTGTTCATTGCGAACATAGTAGTTGTTCTATAATAACATTAATCCTCAAAAATACAACTTGCCTAATAATTCTGCACACCCTGTAGAGCTCAACCAAACTGATCCTGGTTAATATTGTACAACTTCAATTCTGTAAAACATCAAGTAAACAACTGCAGCAGAAAAAAACCTAAGATACTAAATTACCATCAGAAAGAATGTAATTACGACTTACTACACATAGTAAGGACAAGTCGGACTGTGTTTAATCCAGCAGTAGATGATGCCTCAAGTGGCAGAGGATAACGAGGGACACGCACCTGTGGTTGCAGCAGTGGTTGCTATCTTGTTAGCCCCTGTTACATTGCTGGAATCTTTCAGGCTGCTGGAAGTGGTTGGTTCTTGCAGTGTGACACCTGACAAATGGTCCTTTCTTAATGTTATTGTTGAACCATTTCTTATATAATGTGCATAATGTGCCATTAAGTTATCATGAGATTTGATGATTAATGCACATAGCTTTGATATACAGTCATTCACACACAACTTTAAAAAAGCACAAACAAGAACAGATTCTAAATATGATAATACAACTATAAAAGTATACAAATTGAAATTAAAAATTAAAAGATAAAATAAAAGGTGTAGTTACTGAATGGGAGGGTCTGATTTTGGAATGATAGGTCTTGTCTACCAGGGCCCACCCGTACCGCCAGATCTGCCTGCAACCCAGCATTGCAATAAGTGGTAAAGAAAATGAGTGAATGGACAAAAACACAAAAGTGCTGGTAACAGTGCTCATTTCCAGCTGAAACCTTAACATCTACCTTTTGTGGATCTTTATATGAAATGGGGGGAAAAAAAAAAAAAACTTTGCAATTAATTTCCAGTTTAAATTGACATACTGTATTAAGATCTTGAATTCACACTTTCTTGTATTAAAAGCTGACATACATTTACTAAAAGTTTATATTAAAAAGGACTGAAGTAATTTCTAATTATTTATTTTGTAACACAACTCTACAATATCTGCAATCTGACCACTGACCAACATTATTCCAAATGACTTCAAAAACACACAGTATATCTTTTTTAATATCCTGACTGGGGACACTTCATGCGCATTTGCTGTCTTTCTCATGACTATATCTGAAAAACAAAAACAACATTCTAGTATGGAAAAGAGTCTGTTGTCAGTCTTTCACATATAATAGCATGCAGCCTAAAGAGTTAATGATGAGATGTTTGCATATACAACAGTAGCAACCTCCCCCAAGACATGTGAAGTATCTTTAAACATTCTGAAAATGAAATAGCCAAAATAGCTATATGGGGCTCCCGCTTTCCTCCTGTTCTGTCACTGTAGTTTTTGTCTGTCTCCATCTCACTGCTTGAATCTTTAATGCTCTTCTTCTTTTTATACATCTCTCTCCCTGTCTGCTTTTGGTCTCCATCCATCCCACCATGCCTCCCTGCACCTCTCTTACCATTTCAGCCTTTGTCTGAGCATTTGTGTTTCTGTTGCTGTCAGAGCCAATCTTAAAATGAAACATGACACAAATGCAAAATGTTGGGGAAGTGTGCGCGTTGCAGGGGGTGTGGGGGGTGGGGAGAAGAGGGAGACAAAGCACAAGGAGGAAGGATAAAAAACAGCAGGGGCTAGAGGAGAAGCAGGGGAGGGTCAGTCTGCCTTGAGCAGAGTTCACTCTAGTTATTTCCCTCCTTTGATTAGTCTTGTTATAGTTTCCCCTCTTTATTATTTCAGAGCAGTGAGTATTTTCACTGCAGTTTGGAGAGACAGACTCATCCTTTTGCCCTGCAGGAAAGAAATGCAGATGGCAAGATGCTCCACTCCTCTCTCATCCTTCGCTCCTCCACTCATTTTTCTCTCTTCCCCTTCACTAATGAATCAAGAGAATTAATTAGAAAAATATAAAATTAGATTACTACAGGAATAGGGAAAGAGAAAGGAAGGAGTGGAAAGACACGAGTGACATAAATAAAAGTTCATACAGGGTTACTTATGGGAACATGTGGACAATCTGCCCATTGGCCAAACATATTACACTGTGTTGCTTTGTGCGTGTGCATGATCTAAAAGACTGAAAGGGAAGGCATGTAAGCTGTACTTAGTATATACTGTAGCACTTGCAAATGAGCAAAGGTTGTAACATTATGCATGATAAGTCCATTCCATTTTTAAAATCTAATTTTAATGTATGCCAATTAAATAGTGCCACCTTCAGTTTAGTCTGTCATTTATTCTGATGTTGTATATAAAGCCACTGATTCTAACTCTGTGCACACTGATGATGGCAATCTTGTGCCAAGTCTTTCTTCAAATGAGTTCATGACGTTCTTCTGTGCCTCACCTTGTATATTTATGAATAGCAATTGATTGTAGTGCATGTGTAGTCAGCATTCTTAGTCAACAAATATTTAGGTCTTATATATTTGGCCACACAGGGACCCGGTGGGATCTCATGGACTAGTAAGGATGACCAATTTTATTTTATCAGGCCTCACAGCTGAGCGGACACAAGAACTGTGAACTGACTTTAATTTATATAGTTGCTTATTGATCTTGAAACGTACTAAGCTTTAAGGTGGATACCTCAGTACAGACAAAAGATAAAACAAAGGTTCTTTTAGCTGTTTCAGTCAAGAGTCAATAAAGCTATCTTTTGGTTTCTATTGGTTCTTTTCAACCAAAAAGGCCAACAGAGAGAGAAACGTGTGTTCTTATATCATCTTAACCTACAAATCTGAGAGAAGCAAAAGTACAAAACTGAAACACCAACAAGTCCATTTGACCCGCGATGCCTGCCAGAAGAGTGGAATCTGCTCAGTGGGGATGCTGTACTAAAGCAGCTTGACTAAAGCAAGCCTCCTTATGTTCGTAGCTTTTCCATATTTATCAGCCTCAAAATTTCTCATAATTACTGTTTTGGCCTTTTCCAATCAGCACCAACCATTCTCATTTCAAGGTGTGAGATACTGACTTTTTTCTAAACAAAAAACCCTTGATTTAGCAGCTTTAGCTGATAATAGATATATGTACATTGGAATTTAATTGATTTAAGGAAACTATCAACAGATTCCTATCTAAAAGTAATTAGGGATTAATCATTAATTAACTACAACGAACTACAAAGAGTTTTAGGATTGTTTGCAGTGGACAAATAGCTGATTGACAGCCCTTGTTATTAAATTTCTTGTATGGGTGAGGAGCTGCTTTTTCTTCTTTTTATAATTTTTTAACTAATTTCTTTGGGATTCACTCACTGGTTTATTAATAAATGATTGTAGTTGGCTTTTTATTAAACTGCTCCATGAATTGGATGATGATGCAAAAATATATAGTGCTACTATAGGTAAAAAGCCAAAATAAAAAGCTACTTTTGCTGATAAGACACAAAAAGTGTAATCTATTAATGTGTATTTTTGGACATGAACAGGAGGATATTAATCTTTTTAAGATGCAAAAGTCTGTTTTTAGAGGAACTGCATTGTATTTATGCATGGATATTGTTACAGTAAGAGTTTATTCGTTTTGTTTTCACTTTCATTAGGACTCGGTATCACATTTGATTTCACTCATGATTTGGTAAGGTATATATGGGACGTTGTATAAAGATGCAGCTGAAAAAAAGAACCTGTAGAAAAGCTACCTTGGTGGGATGCAGTTAAGGCTGCATTTAACTCTTGACAAATCAATGCCTCTTATTTTGAGTGAAATTGCATTTATAAAGCATCATCCATACACAAGTTTACCCCCCCCCCCCCCCCTCAAAAAAAGAAAAAATTATCAACAAAAACCCATTAAAGGAATTTGCATTTAGCAGAAATATAATTGAAATAGCAATAAAAAAATCTACTATAATAAGTAAAAACACACTAAAATAAAAGAACATTTTAAGAACAAGAAATCTTTGAAAGAAGTGAGTTTTAGGTTTTGTCTGAGAAACACAGATGATGTCAGTCTCCTGTTCCAAACTTCAGATTCTTATAGTCATTACTGGACCTTCCCTTCTCTTTCTGGAAACCATAGATTTCTGCTGGGGGATGGAACAAGATCTCTCCAATAAGATGAAGCGGGATTATTAAGAGCATTTTATGTTCTTGATAACATAAACGTAAAAATGTAATAACATTAACAATAACGTAAAAATGTGCTCAAATTTTTAATCATGCCCTAATTGAGATTAAGGAATTATTGATCAGTTATATTCAATCTGCATGAGTAAAAACAACACTTACTTTGTTCTGAACATAACAATTTGAGGACACTATTTTTCTTTTCATTTACAAACCTTTTTTATCTAAATTATAACTCTTTCTTTTCTTTAACTACTTTCACCAGTGTATCCATGTTTCTCTCTTTGTGTCTGTGCTGCTGCTAGTCTACTGCTGTCTGTCCAACTCCCTGAGGGGCTACAGTACAAGTGTTTTTGATTTGAAGCCAGAGTAAAGATGCATCAGATGGAGTCAGCTGTGTGTCACACCAGCATACCAACACACACTCACTCACATTCCTGTGAACCCAACCAAGTACACTCATACACTTGTCTGTGCAGCTTGTATACACATAAGCATCTACCTATAAGCATGCATGGATGCATTTATAAGACAGGTGACGTGGAAGTCATGAGAGGTGCTTTCTACTTGTTCACAAAGGGAGATGAGGAGAAGGAGAGAATGTGTGGTTTGGGTAAAATGAAACTAGAAGAAGGATAATTGTGTGTTTAGGGATACAGAATATGACATTTAAAAAAACAAATTGTAGAAATTAGTGGAATATGTTTTCATTAGTAATAAAACTAGCTCAAGTTCAAGAGATAATTAAATGTCCATACTTTTTTCTTCCCTGATTGTGCTGAGATGCTGTGTTTGAAGCTGCCTTTTTCAGCCATTTTCATGGACCACCAAGGGATTTCCATTGAGATGGAAGCAATTTTACTGACAGAAATCAAAGGTGAAGTAATTTTTTCAGCCTGACTTTTAGAAAATGAGTTCCAGGTCATTCTTGGTGTCTCTTGAGTTTGTTGGCAATCTCTGTTTCATTCTTGCATTCAGCCTATGTGACAATATTTTCTAACCTTACAAAGTCATCATACGAAGACTAAAAGTATATTTTGATCCTGAATTTCTGAAAGCTTGGATGTCTGAAAAGACAGCGATATTTGATGGCAGAACTGATTAAAGTCTGAATGTTGCAGAGTTGATACAGGTCAACTGAATTGGTGATCTTGCTTTTAATAAATACAACTGTACCTGTGTTACGACCCCTCGGTGGTCTAGGGGCAAGAGGGGTAGCAACAAATAAGGTCGGAGGCAAATACTTACTTAGGTGGCCCAGCTCCCGGCTCATTGCGGTCACTGCCCCTCAATTTTAATTGCACACAACACAAACTACATGAACAGTCAGGAGCGGGGAGGGAGAGGGTATTGGGGACCTCTCACACCGCTGTTCCCCCTGGGTGTGGCCAGGGGCGAGCAGAGGGTGGTGGTTGCCCTGGGGCCCGGTCCCGGGGTGGCTGCGCTGGTGGGCTGCTGGCTCTGTGGGTGCTGGGTCGAATGGGGGTGATTGGGGCTCACTATCCTCTGGTCCACCTGGGGTGTCCCCCACGGGGCATGGTGGGTGGGTTATGTGTGACGTGACTGTGTGATGGTGAGTGCTTGTGGGTACGGCACAGGGGAGGGTGTGAGTGTGGGACTATATGGGGTGCAGATTGGAGTAGGTGGGGGGAGGGGGTCGATGGCGCCCTGGTTCCCAAGGTGTGCGGCTAGAACATCGGGGTGTGTGCTGGCCTATGCCAGGTGGCTGTCTGGGAGGGCCTGGTCCTCCTAGGCATGTTTTGGGCCCTCTGTCTTTGGGGGGTGGGGCGGCTGCCTCTGGGCCCTTCACTTGGGCTGCCCTGGGTGGCCGGTCCCTGGCAGGGCTGGTGGCTGCTGATCTTGGCCCACTAGGACCTGTGCCCCAAGACCTTTGGGATGCTCTTGCTGGGGCTCTCCTCTGCCGCCCTTCGGGTGGGGCTGGAGTCGTCTTCGTGGTGGGGTAGCTTGGGCTAGTGCTCCGGGGCTACTGCTGAGGGCCCGGGTCTCTGGGCTGCCCTGGTCTGTCTCTGACCTCCGTAGAGGAGTGGTCGCATTTGCACGATCTCACTCACCACTCTTCACTAATCACTCCTTATTCCTCATTCTCTGCATGCTGACCTGTCACTGAGTTGTCCAGTGGGTTTTTATACTAAGAGATAATTAGTTTTTCTATTTTTCCTGGACCAAGGTTTCCCTTGCCCGGACGTGGGTCACCGGCGCCCCCCTCTGGAGCCAGGCCTGGAGGTGGGGCACGAAGGCGAGCGCCTGGTGGCCCGGGCCTTTACCCATGGGGCCCGGTCGGGCTCAGCCCGAAAGGGAGACATGGGCCTCTCCTCCTGTGGGCTCACCACCTACGGGAGGGGCCATAAGGGTCGGGTGCATTGTGAGCTGGGCGGCTGCCAGAGGCGGGGACCCTGGCGGTCTGCTCCTCGGCTGCAAAAGCTAGCTCTAGGGACATGGAATGTCACCTCTCTGGCGGGGAAGTAGCCTGAGCTGGTGCGCGAGGTTGAGCAGTTCCGGCTAGATATAGTTGGACACACCTCGACGCATGGCTTGGGCTCTGGAACAACTGCCCTCGAGAGGGGCTGGACCCTCTTCCATTCTGGAGTTGCTCCCGGTGAGAGGCGCCGAGCAGGTGTAGGCCTGCTCATTGCCCCCCAACTTGGCGCCTGTACGTTGGGGTTTACCCCGGTGGACGAAAGGGTAGCCTCCCTCCGCCTTCGGGTGGGGGGAAGGGTCCTGACTGTTGTTTGTGCCTATGCACCAAATAGCAGTTCAGAGTACCCACCCTTTTTGGGGGGGGGGGGGGGGGGTGTTGGAGAGCACTCCTTCTGGGGACTCCCTCGTTCTGCTGGGGGACTTCAATGCTCATGTGGGCAATGACAGCGAGACCTGGAGGGGCGTGATTGGGAGGAACGGCCCCCCTGATCTGAATCCGAGTGGTATTTTGTTGGTGGACTTCTGTGCTCGTCATGGATTGTCCATAATGAACACCTTGTTCAGACATAAGAGTGTCCACATGTGCACTTGGCACCAGGACACTCTAGGCCGCAGTTCGACGATCGACTTTATAGTCGTGTCGTCGGACTTGCGGCCGCATGTCCTGGACACTCGGGTGAGAAGAGGGGCGGAGCTGTCAACTGATCACCACCTGGTGGTGAGTTAGCTCAGATGGTGGGGGAGGATGCCGGTCAGGCCTGGCAGACCCAAGCGTGTTGTGAGGGTCTGCTAGGAACATCTGGCAGAGTCCCCTGTCAGAAAGATTTTCAACTCCCATCTCCGGCAAAGCTTCAACCATGTCCCGGGTGAGGCGGGAAACATTGAGTCTGAATGGGCTGTGTTCCGTGCCTCTATTGTCGAGGCGGCCAGCCACAGCTGTGGCCGTAAGGTCGTCGGTGCCTGTCGTGGCGGTAACCCCCGAACTCGTTGGTGGACACCGGCAGTAAGGGATGCCGTCAAGCTGAAGAAGGAGCCCTATCGGGCCTTTTTGGCCTGTGGGACTCCAGAGGCAGCTGATGGGTATTGGCGGGCTAAGTGGAGCGCGGCTTCGGCGGTCGCTAAGGCAAAAGCTCGGGCGTGGGAGGAGTTTGGAGAGGCCATGGAGAATGACTTCCGGACAGCTTCGAGGAGATCCTGGTCCACCATCCGGCGGCTCGGGAGGGGAAAGCAGTGTACAGTGGGGATGGGGGGCTGCTGACCTCGACTCAAGACGTTGTGAGGCGGTGGAGGGAATACTTCGAAGACCTCATCAATCCCACTGACACGTCTTCTGATGAGGAAGCAGAGTCTGGGGTAGCTGGTGCTGGCTCGCCTATCTCTGGGGCTGAGGTCGCTTAGGTGGTTAAAAATCTCCTTGGTGGCAAGGCCCCGGGGGTGGATGAGGTCTGCCCGGAGTTCCTTAAGGCTCTGGATGCTGTAGGGCTGTCTTGGTTGACATGCCTCTGCAGCATCGCGTGGACATCGGGGACAGTCCCCCTGGACTGGCAGACTGGGGTGGTGGTCCCCCTCTTCAAAAAGGGGGACCGGAGGGTGTGCTCCAACTACAGGGGGATCACACTCCTCAGCCTCCCCGGTAAGGTCTATTCAGGGGTGCTGCAGAGGAGGGTTCGTCTGATAGTCGAACCTCGGATTGAGGAGGAGCAGTGTGGTTTTCATCCCGGTCGTGGAACAGTGGACCAACTCTACACCCTCTTTGGGGTCTTTGAGGGGGCATGGGAGTTTGCCCAACCAATCTACATGTGTTTTGTGGATTTGGAGAAGGCATTTGACCGTGTTCCCCGGGAACTCCTGTGGGGGGTACTCCGGGAGTATGGAGTGCCGGACTCGCTTGTAAGAGCTGTCCGGTCCCTGTACGACCGGTGTCAGAGCTTGGTCCGCATTGCCGGCAGTAAATCAGAATCGTTTCCAGTGCAGGTTGGACTCCGCCAAGGCTGTCCTCTGTCACCGATTCTGTTCATAACTTTTATGGACAGAATTTCTAGACGCAGCCGAGGTGTGGAGGGGATCCGGTTCGGTGGCCTCAGGATTGGGTCTCTGCTCTTTGCGGATGACGTGGTTCTGTTGGCTTCATCGGGACGTGATCTTCAGCTCTCACTGGAGCGATTCGCAGCCGAAGCGGCTGGGATGAGAATCAGCACCTCCAAGTCCGAGACCATGGTCCTCAGCCGGAAAAGGGTGGAGTGCTCTCTCCGGGTCTGCGATGGGGTCCTGCCCCAAGTGGAGGAGTTTACATATCTCGGGGTCTTGTTCACAAGTGAGGGAAGGATGGAGCGGAGATCGACAGGAGGATCGGTGCAGCGTCCACAGTGATGCGGGCTCTGCATCGGTCTGTCGTGGTGAAGAGAGAGCTGAGCCAAAAGGCAAAGCTCTCGATTTACCCGTCGATCTACGTTCCTACCCTCACCTATGGTCATGAGCTGTGGGTAATGACTGAAAGAACAAGATCTCAAATACAAGCGGCCGAAATGAGTTTCCTCCGCAGGGTGGCTGGGCTCTCCCTTAGAGATAGGGTGAGAAGCTTGGTGATCCGGGAGGGGCTCAGAGTAGAGCTGCTTCTCCTCCACATCGAGAGGAGCCAGATGAGGTGGCTCGGGCATCTGATTAGGATGCCTCCTGGACGCCTCCCTAGTGAGGTGTTCCGGGCACGTCCCACCGGAAGGAGGCCCCGGGGCAGACCCAGGACACGCTGGACAGACTACATATCTCGGCTGGCCTGGGAACGCCTCGGGATCTCTTCGGATGAGCTGGTGAATGTGGCCGGGGAGAGGGAAGTCTGGGTTTCCCTGCTTAGGCAGCTGCCCCCGCGACCTGACTCCTGATAAGCGGAAGAAAATGGATGGATGGATGGATGGATGGATTTTTCCTGTGAGTTAGTATCTGGTCGCTGTTATGCTACTTTCATGATATGTCTTTTTGATTTGGTTATTATTTTAAAACTCTTAATGACTGGCAGCTCTGTTTTTTTTGTGTGGGTGTTTCTGTTTTTGTTTTTGTAAAAGTTGTAGGAAATTTTCTGGTGTGTTCATGTACAGGTGTGACAGTTTGTTGTCTGGTGATGGTGTGGATTGAAGGGTCGTTTCCTTCTGTCTGTGATCTTTTTGTCTCCTTTCTTCTTTACCTTTTGCTCTTTTTGCTATTTTCCATCTTTTTCTGTCCCCTCCGGTCAGGTCCAGCAAGATTACGTAGATTCCATGATTCAAAGTAAATAAATAAATGAATCAGATTATCAAGAGGAGCCTTACCCATAGGCCTCCCCTTGGCAGAGCAAATTTGCACGATACAGCAACCAGATTATCATTTTGCTTGCTATGACGCTGGACAGGACAAGTTAAAAAAAAAATAAATAAAATACTCACAACATGAGTGATTTATTTACAATAATAAAATAAAAGTACAAACCAAGGTAGGGTGTCGGTATTAAAAGTCACCAAAAGAAAAAGAAGGCACCATAACAACATACAGTTCTTATTAACTCTGACCTACAAAAAGTGGAACTCGTTTTACACAATAGTAAACCAACTTAGAATGTCCTGAAATCAGGTAAAGCCCAAAGTGGCAACTCAACAACAAAAGGGAGAACAAAGATACAAAACCATAAACAAAAGGGAGATGTCTTACGGCTACTCAATTCGGTCCTACGAGGGCCGCAATCCAGCAGGTTTTCCATGTATCCCTACACCAACACACCTGAGTCAAATTAATGAGTCATTGTGTAGAACCGGATTGGCTGTTAGAGCCACCTAATTTGACTCAGGTGTGTTGGTGCAGGGATACATGGAAAACCTGCTGGATTGCGGCCCTCATAGGACTGAATTGAGTAGCCCTGTACTAGAGGCTTAAAGCACTCAAACCTACAAATACCTAGTCTAGTCACACAAATACCAATATCCTAAATCCCCACTGGTAACAATGATCATCTAAATGCACACACATGTGCAGTCACTAGACACACGGAGCAAGTGGCGAGCTGTGCTGTAATCACACACAACTGCCAAGACTGAGGGCAGTTCCAGCCTTATATAGCAGGGGCCGAGGTCCGGGATGGCTGGGCTGGATAGGAGCGGAGACATCGTCGTCCAATCCTGAATAAGGAGGGAGGGAACGAAGCCGAAGAAACCCCAGCCAATCATCTGCAAGCATTCACACATTCACATTTACATACATTCCCTCCAGCTGACAGGCCTGGGCCGTAACAACCTGCTAATGCGATAACAGAACATGCTTTATTTATCATTTGCTATAAGCACATGTTAATTCAATGTTTCAGCGGAGACCCATAGAATACATGCCCCAGATAACAAGTGGTTGAAACGTAATACTTATGCTGTGTTGTTTTACGAGCTTATGAGGATGCGGTGCACACCTGGGTGTGTCTTTTCACTGCCCACTAGAGGCCTGGTATGCACACTACATCATTTCTGGTCCTCTTTGCATTTTCTCCTGCATGAACTTTTCATTCCGCTGTTTTGTAAATGCACTTTTTTTTTTGTTTAAAAAATGTAAAGGAAAAATATTTGTGCTTTCCGTGGAAACAGTGTTGTTTAAAGGGGGCTCAAGACTGCATACATTTAATGCAGCTCCATTGTTTACTTGCAATACACAAGTCAGTTTTAATCCTGGCCACTCAATGAGCCAGATTTTCTTCTCCTTCCTTTTTGGTCAGCAGTTATTTTAGGGACTACAGCCCTTAGCAAGCAGCTGTTGCACCTGCGTAACATGGTCAAAGTGGCTTGATCTGCTTGAGTAAAGCAAACCAAATGAAGGTATGAAAATGTTCGTAAATCCCCGCCCAATTAAATCAAGTCCCCCTGACTATCGTGAAGTGAATGCGCCCTAAGTTGTTATATCAAGATAAAATATTCTGTTATCTTAACAAATAAATCCTTGTTATTTTGAGATAAGAAACATTTTTCTACTATCTCGAGAAAACAATGTTAAAAATGTTTAAGCATGGCTGCTGTCAGATTATGTTTGAAACAACAATTCCTTGCATTCATTTTATAGGTGGGGGTGTTGAGGGCTAAAAAACAAGTTATACTTTTCAACCAATATATTAATGCCATTTAGACTAATTTCATATCTGCATTTGTAAACTAAATGATCTTTGTTTTTGATGTATAGCACATCATGTTTCCACTGGCATTTAAAGTCAATATACTGTATCACAATAAACCTTTAAATCAAAAGAAAAAAATGCTTGAATATATGAATAGACAAGTTAGGAGCTAGAGGAGATGCAAAACTCAAATACAAGTTTTTAAATAACTGTTTGAATAAAATATATAAATAATTCATTCTTATATTCATTGGATTTTAATGATAATTAGCTGGTTTAGTCTAATAGATATTCTTGTAACTATTAAGCAAGAAAATCAGTTGTATTTCCCCACTGTGGGCCTTGACATGTCTGGATTCAGAAAAAAACCTGCAAAAACCTAATTTCTTTTAATTGTCGAACCAAGTTAACAGCAAAGTTATTGTTAATTATTTTTAAAAATCTGCTCCTACTGTTCCTGTTAAAGAACAGTTTGCTTCAGCCATGTTTGACTACTTCCTGACAGTTTACACTTAACACTTCTCTGCTCTGTGCTATGCTCCGTTATGCTTTTTATGTTTGGACAGGCTACAGAGTGGGCTGTTTTGTGGTGATATATGTTTGCCTACAACCGTTTTTTGCTCTTTCTGGGGGGAGGATGCAAACAACCTCTGAGACTTCTCTCCATGTTTGTTTGTGCCTGAGTCTTTGTGTGTGTCTCTGCATGGTGACAGCTCTTGAGAGCTAAAAGAAGATGCTGATTGGCGATAAGCAGTGTGAATGACTAATTAGAACTGGTGGCAGGCAGAGAGACTGCCTCTGCCACTTCACTGTGAATGGGCCTTTGATGTGGAGTCCAAGTCCTGTGTTCGGATAACACACTCAGGCACACATGGACATTCATGTAAATGAAGATGAGGAGGATGCACATTCTGCCACAGATAATGACCCACATTCACACAAACATATGTACAAGATCTGGCCCACTGTTTTCAAAATGGAGCTTTCTGAATTGCCAAGGCCACTTAAGTCTCAGTCTCAGCCTGTTCTATTTTATTAAGTTTTTCTTTTATGTTTGCTCCAATTTATACAGATTTCTCACTTTTCCTACTCTTTATATGCACTAATCTGTGTACAAACACAATAGCACATTTTTGTACTTTTCCCTTATTACTGTGAAGTTCAAAGTGATTTATTATGTTTACCTTCATTCCCACTTTAATAAAATAGCTGTTGCATCCAAAATGATTTATTTGTTTCTAAATTACTGTGGTGCTCAAAAGTGTGTAAACCCTTTTTAATTTCTGCATAAAAATCATTAAAAACCTGTTTAAAATTATAAACAAAAGAACCATATTAAACAGAGAAACATACCATACCATGAAGATTTATTGCTGCATTGTTAAATACACATAAACAAAGCAAAAGCATGTGAATGTGTGGGATCAGACATTAGTCTTAAAATGAAATGTTCAAAGAATAGTGATGTATCAAAATCTCAGTTTTAACACCCATGTTTACTGAAGTGCATCATTAAACTAAAAAGGGAAATTTCTTAAACCCTTAGAAAAAAAGAGTTAGTGGTGCTTATCGTGATTGCAAAGTTTACAAAAGGATTTATTTAAAGCTTGCACTAACCCACTGATTTTGTACAAACATAATTTTTTTCACCTATTCCACAAGAGGTTGACAAAAAATTTCACTTCAAGAGCAAAGTGGGAAATGCAAGGTCAAAAAGAAACTCAGTTGAGCCATAAAGAACAACTAAAAGCTGTTCCTGAGCAATTAATTAATGTTTAGAAGCCCATCATCAGGAGTTTAGTGGTGTTCAAAGCCAAGCTTCTAGCCACTGCTTTCCAAAAGGAACTCACAATCAGATCATCTGCACAAATTGGAAATTTACTTTTGTTCTTTGGTCTGTTCTGATGCATCATGGACCATCATAAGTATTCA
Source organism: Melanotaenia boesemani (assembly GCF_017639745.1). Taxonomy (NCBI): domain Eukaryota; kingdom Metazoa; phylum Chordata; class Actinopteri; order Atheriniformes; family Melanotaeniidae; genus Melanotaenia; species Melanotaenia boesemani. Next base: position 19,225,385 of record NC_055683.1, on the reverse strand, counting down.
TTCTACCAACAAATGCCAATGTGAAATGTCAGGACAGCTTTCTTTGAACTGAACATTGTGAGATAATAGCCATTTATGCATTTCTGTTCCAACTAAACAATTATTAAAGAAAAAAAAATGTAAATTTATTTGGAAATGTAAAGGGATTGGACTGGACACAATAGTAGCACAAATAAATTGGGTTTCTTGTTTATTTTTTATTAAAGCAGGTTAAGCAGGATAACAACTACTAGAAATAGCAGGAGAGTGGGTATGGTTGGATTTGAATCCAGGCCTCATATAACACATAACCACTGGACCAACATGGCAGGCAGGAACTGCAAGAGACTTGCAAGCATGTGATTTTAAAATGTTTTGAACAGGCTCTACAAGTGCAGTGGAGGAGAAGAAGTACAAACTCACTGCAGATGGAAGTTCAGGTGGTTCAGGTGAGAGCTGTGTTCAGATCCAGAATGGGACCATGAAAACAGAGCATGGAGGCAAGAGAGTTGATGCCAGGAGAGCAGTCCGAGAAAAAGCACTGGAGAGTCTGGTATGAACACAAAGACAATCTGGCAAAGAGTTAATGGAGTAAAGCTGCCTGTATACTCGCTTGATTGGCAGCATAGCAACCCACAGAACGAAGACGGGTGGAGTGGGCTTGCAGCTATGTGCTACGGATGAAGTCTTGGACTGATGGACAGGAAAGCTCTGCCTCCTGAACAGCGAACACAGGTGGTTGATAACCATATGTACACTGAGAGTGAGAGAGACCCGTGGCGCAGCAGGTAAGGGAGTTGTGAGCAGTAGTTGTGAAGACCAAGAACAGGGGTTCTGAGAGGCCACACATTGCAGGGCAGTTTCCAGTTCTTGGTTCATATGCTCAGACTGTTCATTGGTCTGGGGGTGGAATAAAGGACAGACTGGCAATGGCACCTAGGAGACTGCAAAACTCCCTTCAGAACACAAAAGAAAACTGGGGACCTCGGGAACTCAGTCTGACATCACATCAACAGGGAGGCCGTGCAGATGGAAAACATGAAGCAGACCCAACTGGGCAGTGGGGAGCTTGGCAGAGGCACAACATGGACCATCTTGCTGCAGTGGTCCATGATGGTCAGAATGGCAGTGTGGCCGTCAGACGTGGGAAGACCAGTAACAAAGTCCAAGGATATGTGTTACCATGGGTGGTGAGGAACAGAAAGAGGTCGAAGCAACCCAGCAAGGGGTCGGTGGGAAGTCTTGTGTTGACTGCACGTTGGACAGGCTCTGATGAATTCCTGGATGTCCTCCTGCAAAGTGGGCCACCAGAAATGTTGGAGGAGGGCATGCCGTGTCCATTGAACATCAGGGTGGCAGGAGAGTTTGGAGTAGTGGGCCCCTAGTAGCACATTTGACCAAGGCTGGAGGAACAAAAAGGCAGTTAGACGGGTAGGAACGGAGACAAGGTTTTCCTTCTGTGGCTGCTCTCACTCTCTCCTCTATGTCCCAGTTTAATGGGCAACAAGGCAGGATGGGCTGAGGTCCAACAACAGACTCCTCTGTCTTCTAGAACTACCGAGACAGGGTCCGAAGTCAGGGAGTCATTAATATAAGTCCGCATGGTCTTTTGCTCAGGTTCTGACAGAGTACAAGCGTCCAATGGGAGGTAATGTACCGCAGTCGTGGCTCTGGATTTACTGAAAACCTGGTGGAAATCAAGGTACTAAGGTGTCACCCCAGTGAGATCAAGCAAAAAGCTGGAGCTAGAGGAGTGAAGCTGATGAAGAAGATGGCAGAAATTGCTGTAAACACAATGCTGTTTCTCATAAAATGACAGATCAATCCCACAGTTCTGTGTGCTTATGATATTGGTAAGCATTCAATTTTAAAAGAAATGCTTAGCATTTACAAAATGCAAAGACAATTTACACATTAAATGTAAAGCTGCCCAAGTCACCATTACACACATTACTAAATTGCCCCAACTAACTTCCCATTTTGGTTTATGAGGCATCAAATATGGAGAAAAAGCCTAATACTAACAAGCTGTACTGGCACCCATCTTTAAGTCATACAGACTTGAGTCAATGAATTAATTCCTAACCTTATTATGTGTAATGAGCCAAGAAGGGTAGGCAATTTAAATGGCCAAGCCGAGATATAACTCAACTTAGTTTTGACCATGTATGCAAATGCAGCCATTGTTATGAATCTAAGTTTCCCACTGATAATTTTTTTCTTTGATTAGATATTTAATTAATGCAAATATTTTTATCTTAAATATCTGTGACCTCAGGATAGTTTTTTTTAACCATACATTAACCACCACGTACCATAGATGTCTCCTGTTTGCTGTCAGTTGTGTTGAGAGAATATGATAGCAGACATGCAGAAATAAACATCCATTATCTATACCGCCTTGTCCGTTAAGGGTCATGGGTAGGGCTTAATTTGAGCCGGATCCAGCCGGAAGCTAGTAATTTATTTGATTATCTATAATAATTACCTGCAGTTTTATTTTCTGGTCTGTTGCTCAGTACCTATAACCTGGGGTTTAAATTCTGTGTGTGTACATAATTTTATATTGAATACGCCCCAAAAGTTGCCTAAGTTACAGCCCAAGTTAGCTTTTTTTGTTTTTACATTGTCATCATATTATGGTGGAGCGGTTGTGTCATCCAGTTGAAAGAATACTATTGCTGTTTATGAAAGCAATGATGCAGTGTCGGCCTAGTTTTTATATTTTTTATCTTTTTACATTTTACACCCAGTGCTATGTAAAGGCTGAAGTGGTGGTCATGGTTTTTTTTTTTTTTTTTTCTTTTTTGTCAGGCCAGTGTTCTGATATTAAAATAAATATTGCCCTGTTATACACACAGTAGTGCTTGGATTTACTTAAAGGGGTTAGTAACGTGGCCGTGTTTGTCTGCGTGTGTCTGTTTGTGTGTTCCGTAACTTCGAACTCCCCTTTTGAGTCGCCGGAACCACCACCCCTCTGTATTCTGGGACCTCCCACTTTACAAATTAGGTACTGGTAGCGGGGAAGCTGGAGCCTAACCCAGCATTTAGCTGGTGAGAGGCAGGTCGAAATAAACAATGGGTTTTATAACTTTTAAATAATTAATCGATTAAGCCTCCTGGCTTTTGAATTTCTTGACTGACATTCAGGTCCATGTTTCATTCATGAACTGAGTAACTGCAACAATGAAGTCCTGTTAGGGAAGGTAGTTATATGTAAGAGCTTATAGTTCACTCTGTTAAAATGGGGCCACTTACACAAATGTGCATACGGTTCTCTACTGGGCTTAGAACAATGGTATCCAAATAAAGGCGGCCTTATCACGCACATTGTCTCAAAAATAACCATAAAGATGCGATTTGTAACATCATCAAATCAGCACTGAGGGCATAAGCAGTTTTAATAATACATGACCAAACTCTTACTGAGACTGTGTGCTTTTATAGCCGTATAAAACAAATGGGGAGAAGCAAGAGGGTGGAACAAAGGTATGTGTGCATTATTATTATTATTATTATTTCAAATCTGTTACCTCATCACACCCTTTTTTTTCTAAACACACACACAAAGGGTCTCATAAATACCCAGCTGTTACAATGCTGCTCTCTCTGCTCCCCTACACAGATGGCAGCTGGGAAGGTATAGCTCACACTGCCCTCAGTAGACTACAGTGAGTAGTGCATCTCAGCCTCAGAAAACCAGCTGCAGCGGTTACAGCAGGAGCAGCGCTCGTGACTTTCCTGCTGTGAGATGACGCAATGAAAGGCTAGACAATAGATGTGCATATGATGCATACAACTTGGATATGTCTGCCGTGAACAAAACATGGTTACTATTAAGATTATATGTAATTTGACAACTGACTGCTACACTGTAATTTCTCTCCTGATGAATATTTATGCAGAAATAATTCCTGAATTAAGGATTTGACTGATTTCAGGTAGGAAAATACAGTAAAAAAAAAGCATGATAAAAAGACAGATAAATGGAATTACCTTCAACACAGCACTTTCTAATCACTCTATATCATCTCACCCTTCATTTACTCATTCATCCATTCATGAGAGGGCACGTGTGTGTGTGCGCAGGTGTGCGCTAATGAATTATGACTTTGCCAAGCTGGCTCACCACAATGTAATCCAACGGCCATGATCTGTGGCATCCATCAAACTGCGCCGCATGCATACATGCGCTCTCATGCACACATAAACACACATACACACAGATTTAGACTACTTGCCATCTTGATCGGAGTGCAATCCAGGAGAGGTTGCCAGAAGGAAAGGTCGAACTGCAATCACTCATAAGACACAGACATGCACACTCACACAGTCATAGAGACGTGCACCTGCTCCACAACAAAGATTGGAAAGGTAACAGTAAATATGGGCTTCCAGGGCTCAGTTTACACAAGAGCTTGTATCCTTAAAAAAAAAGAGAGAGTTAGAGAAAAAAGACACTGTCAGCTAAACAGTTAACTCCCCTCTGATTGATTCATAGTATTTCCCACAGAAGTTAACCTTTGAAACACAAGTAGGTCATTTAAAATATTAACTACACAGAACAAAAAGAACAAATATGTATATTTCTAGAAAATGTAAAGTTGTAATGTGTACTATTTTGCATCCATATTGCTATGAGGCTGTTTTCCCCCTAAAGAAGTGTTTTTACTTAAGCCAGTTAACATATTCTGTGACACATTACAGTTTATATTCCTGAATCTTTATTTGAAATAAACACAAATCTAGAGAAAAGCAGGTCGAATGATCTGATAAAATACAGCTTTTGACTTAGTCACACACACTTTATTGCTGTCTGGAAATACCATATAATTAAAGTAATTCATAGAAAGGAGCTTACAAAGGAGTAGAATTTGAATCATTGACAAAAGACTAAGGCAAGTAATATTGGGAGACATATGGAGGTACAGTGACAGATGGATGACAGAGAGCGACAGCAAAGTTGAAGAGATGGTGGGGCGGTGGACAGCAAAAAAGTACTGAGATGTTTCATGCTATTGTGTGGATATGTGCAAGTGCATTCATGTAAGTGTGTTTGCAAATGTTTGCTGAGTCCTCTTATTTGAGAGTGATTAGTCAAAGCCCTGAGTTTGACACAATGAGATCAACCCAGCTGAGGAGAAGGCATACATTCCTCTTCTAGGCCATCACACACGCACAGCAACACACACACACGCATGTACATGTAGAGAGAGAGAGACACTGAGGGAGAGATGCAACAATGACGTCCAAGCACACAAGGGTGTGCAGGTGTTTTGCCAATCACGTACACAAGGGTACAAAAAAGGGACTCAAGTACACATCGTTTTTTTCTGTTTTTTCTTGTGTTTTCCACCCCTGCGCTATCATTGCTTGTTTCCATTCAGCTGCTCTTTCTTCTTCTGCACCACTGTTTCAATTTTCTCTGCATTCATCTTCTCATTTTGTTCCCGCTGCTTCTCAATCTCCTCCACCGTTGTCAGATATTCACCCACGTGCACCCGCTCTGTTTCCTCCTTGTCATTTACCTGCGTAAGCTGTCTTGTCAAATTTCATCACACTTTTGTTTTCATCTGGGAGCAACATTCATCCTGTTCATCCTCCATCTTTTCTATCAACCCTTTCTTCACATCGCCTTTCCAAATGCCCCATCCTCCTCCTCCTTCTGCTGCCTAGTGGTTATCCAAGTCAGTTGCCCTTCTGTGTTACTCTGAGGAATGATATAAGAAGGAATTTTCTGCCTGCTTCTGTTTGTTATTTTTCCCCCTCTGTTCTTTGTCTGGGTTCAGTTCCTCCTCCCTCCGCCTTACTCTCACACTCACTCTCTTTTCTCTTATGTAAAGGTCACCAAAAGTTCAGATTGAGTTCAAACCCTGCAAGAGAAAGTGCACAGAGCTGGTAAGACATTTTAGCTCCAAATTACAAATAATTTAAATTCATCCAAAAAGAAAAAAAGGGAGAATGAACTCCATTCATAATGGTAATAAATTACACCTACGTATGTTTTGAGCTTGTAAATCAGTGTTCTTAAATTATTCTAGATGCTGTCACACTATGAGATAAATCTGAGAACTTTTGTGGATGTGTAGAAAAGATTTATATTTGAAAAGTCAAGTTATACAAGGACATTAAAAAATTAGAAATGCTTTTGTTAACACACAAAAAAGCATGTTAAACAAAGTTTCCAAACTAGGTGTGACAATTACAATTACAAACACAAATTTTGGGTTTTTTTCCCCCTCAAACTGGTGGTTTTTCTGTCTCCAATAATGCTGGGGGTCTTGTAGTGAAGCAATCTACTTTGTTTCCCTAAACCTATTTTTTTTTTTTTTTGTTTGTTTTTTTGTTAAAAGAAAGTAAATACTTAGTTTTTACATATTTATTTATTAGCTCCTTTTGAATTTGACGGCAGCAACACATCTGAAACAAGTAGGAACAGGGGCAACAAAAGACTTTAAAAGCAATGGTCACAAAACCAAAACTGGAGGAGGATTTGACTGATTAACTAATTAGGTTAATTGGCAAAAGGTCTGTAATATGATTGTTTATAAAAGAAGCATATCAGAGAAGCTGGGCTTCTGATGTAAACTGTGTCTAAAGATTGTGGAGCAATTTCAGAAAAATCTTCCTCAATGTAAAATTTCAAAGACTTTGAACATCCCACAATCTTCAGTGCATTACATCAGAGAATCAGGAGGAATCTCTCCATTGGACAAAGCTGAAGGTCGAAACTGGATGGTTGTGATCTTTGGGCCCTCAGGAGCTGCTGCATTATAAACGGACACAATTCTGTTCTAGAAATCACTCCATGGGCTCAGAAAGACTTCCAATAATTACTGTCTGTGAACACAGTTGGTATTGCAATCCACACATACAGGTTAAAGCTCTATCATGCGAAGAAAAAGGCATATGTGAACTCAATCCAGAAATGCCACCATTTTCTCTGTGCTAAAGTTAATTAAAGTGGCAAAGTGTTTTGTCATCAAATGAATCAAAATTTGAAATTCTTTTTGGAAACCATAGAGAGCGTGTCCTGCGAACCAAAGAGCACAGGGACCATCCAGCTTGTTATCAGTGGACAGCTCCAAAGCCTGCTACTCTGACTGTATGGGGTTGCATTAATGTCTACAGCGTTGGCAGCTTACACATATGCAAAGGTATCACTAAGGTTTTAAGGTTTTAGAGCAACATATGATCACATCCAGATGTCTTTGGAACACTGGGAAGGCCTTGCATACTCCCACTAAATAACAAACCACATCCATCTCAACAGACTGGCTTTGCAGTAGAAAAATCCGGGGTTGTCACATGCGGCGGAGGTGAGGACCCAAATGCCGGACTCAGAGGCAGGATGGAGACGTAACGCAGGAACAAATTATTTATTTACAAACTCAGGAATAACCGAAACCAAACAACAGACAGACACCATTTGTTTCTGCAAAATATATCCTTATGTGATGACTGTGCTGTTTTAGGACATATATTATTTTTACATGAGATTTCTACCACAATAAAATGTGAACTTTTCACTTGGGCTGCAACAATATCAGTCCCAACAACATGGAACTTCCTTGGATAGACGCTTTAAATGCTTGTGTATGTATATTTATAAGTGCCACAGAGGGATGTATGGATTTTAGCTGCCTCACTGCTCAAGTGGGACATTGAAAATAGCTCCAAGAGCCTGGCATCAAGGACATATTCTACTGTAAATTATTGTGACTGTGTGCATACTGCAGACTTTTTACATGCACATGCATATCTTCATGTGCACAGTACTTACATAGCTGTGCATAGAGGCATGTGCACATTTATGTCAGTGCACCTGGTATTAATTTGTATCAGGTGCTCTTCATTATATCATATCAGATGAGTCTAGCTGAAGTAATGCTTGGATTATTCACCACACAGAGACCACATCGTAAAACATAAGTGCATATATCAAAGAAAAAAAAAAGAAAAAAAACTTCTTGCCATAGTTACAAAATAAAGCAATGCAAGTGTAAAAAAAGGAGAATAAAAATCCTTATTACTTCTATGTCCTCATGTGTTGTTGCACTGGTATTGAGGTTTATGTATAGTGTATAGTGCCTTATGTGGTCATTTTTTTGTCCTACGAGTAAAGCAGTGGAGCAATCTGTCCTATATTGTAAAAACAGAATTACAGAGAAGGATATAAATGCTCATTCCTGACTCATTTTTTATGCACATGGTTGTGGTCACATAATGTACTTGCAAAAATTAAAGCAAGTTGGACCACTTTCACTCTGAGGCTATTGTGGTTGTATTTATCAAGCTTGCTGGTATGTTTTAAAACAAGAATAAATTTGAACAATCTAGAAGCCGTTTTACATAATATTGCTCTGTTCCTTTTTGCCAAGCTTTTAGTAAGTATGATAACTCCAGCTGGTTTAAGTCATTGGACTCACATATATCTAAAAAGCTTATCAATTTCACTCAGTGGAAAAATAAAGGAATAAAACAGTTAGAACATATAATACAAAATGGAAACTTCTTCTCATTTAATATTCTCACTTCACAATATGGAATCAGTAGCAAAATATTTTTAGAATATCACCAGCTTAAATCTATTATATGTAAAAAATATACCATCAATCAATTAAACTTACAGCTACCTATTAGGCAGAATTCATGAATCTCAATGCCCCAAAGCTATTATCAAAAACATATAGACTATTATCTAAACTAGAAGACTCAATCTGTCTTCCAACTTCAAAATGGGAGGCGGACTTATCCAGTAACTTTAATAAAGATAAATGGTCACAAATATGTTTAAACACCTTTAAAATGACTAAGAATTCAAATATGCAACTGATACAATTCAAAATTCTGCATAGAACTCATTATACAGGACAAAGGATGTTCAGGATGGGTCTGTCACAATCAAACATCTGCCCACACTGCAATGAAAATACACCTGACAACTACCTCCATGCCTTGTGGTCCTGGGGGGCGACTGCCTCTGGCCTGTCTTGCCCTGGGGGCCTCCTGGGGATCGGGGGTGCCTAGTGCTCACCATCCGGAGGGAGGTTCTCTTCCCTTCGGACTTACATCCCTGGACCCCTCTTCTTCCCCGCTCTCTCTATCTCTCTTACATCAAACACACACACACATATGGATTTGGGAGGTGTGCACCGCATGTGGGGTCCACCCAAGTGGCTTCCTTACCCCCCCCCCAAAAAAAGTATGATAACTTTATCTTCACAATTTGCTTTTTGCATTGCTATGGATTTGGACATTTTCATATTATTTTGCTGTATTAAATGTGTACAAGGGTCTTTACCTGTATAAATTTTAATGATGATAAGAAGCCTGTTCCAGAAACTACCCTGCACTGAAACCACAGGATAACATTCCCTTTCATTCAGATTATGAGACTTTCGTCTTTCCACCATTTATCATTCAGCCCTAACAGTTATGATCCCTGTCATCTAATACTTGTTTATAACAATGACTAGAACTCTGTTAGATGTAAACACAGATACTGGCACATAGGATTTATAGCACCAGCATAAGCTAACATGCTAACTATGCTAACCATAATGCAAATTGATTACCTATGTAACTGTGAATGTAACTTGAAACATACATTCTGAGCCCTTTTTCTTCTTTTTAACAGTGGTGACATAACTCTTCAAACATCCTTGAACGTGAGTTAGAGTAAATTCTTAAGTGACTGAGTGAAAAATGTTATCGCCATCTAGACATTAGCAAGCACTGGCTCACCCAACCAGGGTACCATAATGCAGTTCACTTTCATCCAAAATAAAATTTTGGGACACCAGATTTACATGGTGGAATCAATATGTTGAGTTTTCATATACTATAAATCTTCTATTTATTTACCTGTTTTTGCCATTTACTTCCATATCTAACTAGTTGTATAGTTCAAAACATCTTGAATAACCTCAGCTTGAAGATTAGAAACATCTTCTCCTGGTTGCTACAGACAAGAGAACTACTGTCAGACACTATTAGTTCACCATTAGAACTGCTCCACTTGCGCTGGCAGCAAAGCAGGACAAAAAACTTGGCTCCTTTATTCGCTTTACCTCCAACAAATCATGCTGATTTATGCTATCTATTGCGTGCATAGCCACTATAATTCAGTCTAAGTGTATATGTGCGTGTGTTTGGCATGCGTGGCTTTGATTCGGTCATCGGTGGAAGCTTATGTAAAAGTGTACAATATGAGAAGAACAAACAACGAATAAAAACAAAGTTAGAGTTCTAAGGCTGAGGGCTTGTGTGCATTATGTGAAAGTAATACGCGTATGCGTGTGAATGCGTGTGTGTGTGTAAAATTAGTGATGTAGACTATACACAATGTACATGAGTTCTCAGAGTAGGCATGACTGAGCAGCTATCTCATCCACTCTGCTGCAAGTGCACCAACTGCCTTGAATTCATTGCTCTTTTCTTTGTACATAACTTTTTTCTTCTTTCTTGCAAACATTCATACGGGTTAAACCGTGTCCTTGCAATGTTTTCTTATGAATTTTTAGGCTGCAGTTGTGCTGTTTTTGCTTTTTTTTTATTTCTTCCCATTTTGCCAACAACAAAAAAGAAAATGTTTGTGTGGCATTAATATCAATCTCTGAGTAAACGAGACAAAAGATTGGGAGTCCATTAAAAGATTAAGAAAACACATAGAGGACAAAGTGATGGATCACAATAATTGAATGGCTTAAAGGGAAAGGAAGCTAAAAGCAAAACCTTATACTGAGAATGGCTACAAGCAAAGCAGATATCACAGTCTCACTCTGTGACTGTACAGCTGTGTTGATGTCTGCTCTGTGAGCTGTGTGATATCCAGACTCATCCACAAGGCCCTGTGCATCCTGGGACATATGCAGAAGCAGTGACGTGAGACAGGGCGCTTCTGGTTCAAACAGGGCTCCACTGCATTTTACTCAAGTATAAAAGGGAGTCACAACAGTTGATGAAAGCCTCATTGAGCATCAGTGAGTTGGATATTTTACTCACACGTGCGAACGGTTTTGATGTTGAAAGAGCCTGTTAACAACTACACAGTGCATTCATAATTCATGTTTATATTCTTCATTTGGTTCAAAGTAAGTACAAGAGTAAGTTTGAGTATCTTTTTTTTTTAGTTGATCTTAACCTACTTACTGATATTTAGTTTCTTGATCCAAAATGTTTTTATAATATGATCACAAGAATATTGCAAAGAATGAAAAGCTTCATAATCACCAACTTTACATTTTCCTGTTTTCTTATTATCATTACACAAAATTTATATGGTACGATTAGTAAACACGTTGTTACTAAAACCTTGTGGATAATTTGCTTTTATTTCAAGTCTAAATGCTAACATCTCCTCTGGATTATCAAATCGAATCTGGAGTTAGAAACATATCTGCTAAGGTGTGCACACCCACAGGATGTGGAAACTACCTCATAAAGCAACTGTTTGCTACTAGCCACACAGCACAGCTACAACAAACATTGACACAATCACTGATGGCAATGCTGTGTACAGTATAAATGTAAAACAGAACCTTAGAGCCTTTTATGCAGAAATGGTGGTGTCTCAGACCACCTGGGATCTACACCTTTAGGATCAAACAACTTGATGAACTGTCTAATTACATCCTCTGATATAAAATAACTTCTTTGTATTGCAGGCAGTAGCCAATACCTTGTGCATTAGTTGCTTAAATCTCCTACCAGGTTTTTCAGCCTTAGCACAAATGTGAGAGCAATGAGGTATCTCTCCTGGGCAGATGTCTGAAGGTTCTCATTCATCCAGGTCATGATACTGTATCCAACGTAGGTCAGCTGGACTAGATTTAGTTCCTTGAAGACATTTAACTCTCATGTAGAAGATCTCCTTCAGTTCTGATAGAGATGGTGAGAGATTTCATTTAATTTCATACTAAGAATCCAAATCCTCGGATTTAAAAAAAAAAACAACCGTGTACATGCAGTTCAGTGCAGCAAGGACTGCAGTGAGCTCTACTTTGGGGGAAACCAAACAACCATTTAATAGACATATGACTCAAGACAAAGCCATCTCATCAGGACAGGACTCTTGCACCTGATAAAAGACACATTTTTGAGGATTGCAATATTAAAATCTTACAGAGAACACAAGTGGTTTCAGCAAGGACTGAAAGAGGATAGAATAGAATAGAATGGAAATACTTTATTAATCCCTTCAGAGAGCCCTCAGGGAGATTTGGGTACCAGTAGCAATACAACACCAACAGTAAAGCAGGACAAGCACAAGACACAATATATACAGGTACAAAGCAAAATAGAGGCAAATAGAATGCAATAAATATAACAATAATAACAATAAGATAAGTTAATAAAACAATATAAACAAGCATTGCACACAGTAGAGGTGGTACAGATTCCCAGTTCACTATTGCACGTATAAGTTATTGCAACTGTTTGTATGGTTATTGTGCATGTGTTCTATCAGGCGGACTGCACACCTCCCCCTCCCCCCTCCTTCTCCCCCCCCTGCCTAAAAAACTATCAACACTAAGTTGCAGTTAGCACACCTTTTTGTCATGTTACCCCCCCAGCAGATAACAGCATAAAAAAGCGTACTGGCTACCACAGACTGATAGAACATCCACAGGAGTTTCCTGCAGATGTTAAAAGATCCCAGTCTTTGCAGGAAGTACAGAAGGCTTTGGCCCTTCTTGTACAGGTGATTTGTACAGCATGTCCAGTCCAGCTTGTTATCCAGCCACAACCCGAGGTACCTGTAGTTGTCTACAATCTCCACCTTATCGTCCCTGATGGTCACTGGACGTGGTTGTGGGCTGGACTTCCTGAAGTCAATAACCAGCTCCTTAGTCTTTGAGGTGTTAAGCTGGAGATGGTTCATCTGACTCCAGGTGACAAAGTCACTGACCAGATTCCTGTACTCATCCTCTCCATCATCCCTGATACACCCCACTATGGCTGTGTCATCTGCAAACTTCTGAATGTGACACAGCTCTGAGTTGTAACAGAAGTCTGAGGTGTAGAGTGTGAAGAGGAGGGGGGCCAGCACCGTCCCCTGGGGTGCTCCTGTGGTGCTAATAACAGTGTCAGATGTGATGTCCTTTAGCCTGACGTACTGCGGTCTCTCTGTGAGGTAGTTACCAATCCAGGACACCAAGCAGGGGTCCACATGCATCTCCCTCAGTTTGTCCAGAAGCATCAGGGGCTGGATTGTGTTGAAGGCACTTGAAAAATCCGAGAAGAGGATCCTTACTGTGCCCCTCCCCTTACCCAGATGAACTTGGACATGGTGTAGGAGGTAGAGAATAGCATCCTCCACACCTGCTCGATAGGCAAACTGTAGGGGTCCTGGGCCTGTTGCACTTGGGGCTTGAGGAGAGGATATCTATGGACTGAGACACTGCCTCTCCCTCACATATAATAGCATCCTTTCAGCTATCCCAGGGGGATTGTGACAACCCCAGAGCAGGCTGTATTTTGTCAGTATAGGGGGGCTTTAACTTTTGCTTCCAGCCCTGTCTCCTGCTCTGCCTCCTCCTCTCTCCGCCTCTGTCCTCCTCTTCTCAGGTGGCCAGTCTGCTGCACCAGTCTTCCTGCGCTACCTGGCGGGGGTGTGGCCAGCTTGGGATTAAATACCAGGCCGTTCACACCTGCGGTCCCCCTTGGGCTCTGGTTTTTGGCTCTCGGCTTGCGCCAGGCTGCAGGTGTGCAGAGCTCCGTTTCCTTTGTTTGTGCACTCATTAGTTTGTCCACTTTAGCTTTCCCACACAACACCTTCCCACAACCAACACTCCCATACACTACTGATGCTACAGATTACACACATAGGACACACTGTTAAGCTCCGTTTATTTACTTTGGTCACTTTTTCTTAATAAATTATACTTTAATTGGCATCCCTTGTTGTCCCGCTACCTTTTTGTCAAGCTCTCACGAGCCGGGCTTGACAATTGACAAGACATATTTACCTTTTACATGAAGTCTCATTTATACTCTATATATGTATACAAACAAAGCCTTCTATCTGTATTCTGTGTCCTTTACATGTGTATTTCAGTCTGTTTTCAGAAAGGTTGCAAATACGTAACCACACTAAGCAAATGGAGCAGTACCCCTGGAAAGCACAGGAGCAGTGTTGCACAGTATAACCCACCAATGAAATGAACAAAAAAGAAGCCACAATGTGTGTAATAACTGTGCATTATCCTGATTGCATCTACTGCTAACATGTTTGCAGTTGTCTGACACAGATAATGAAACTCTAAAGTGAACTCTGCACTGCCCTCTAGTGGATGTATTACCAAAACAACCATGTCAACATAAAGCACACATAGGAGAACATGGACAGTGACGTTTGACAAGGTTCGACATGGACATACCAATTTAGATACATGACGGAAACATATATGAGAGTTTAGCCTCAAATGAAACTATGGACAATGGTAACTCTATAAAGACCTCAGGGGAATCACGACTCTCGATGGTCATAGACTCTAAAATATCAATTGTTTTACAGGTGAAATCACACACCATCTCCATCGGAACTGGAAAAGCTCTTCTGGAAAACAGCAAAACATCTTCAAGAATCTAAACCCAGTCCAGCTGACTTGACTCAACCTAGGTTCGTTACCCTGATCTGGATGAATAAAAAACCTTCACAGATAATCTCATCAGTTTATTTACAAGGTATTTTTTAAATGTATTGTAGTGCTGGTTTAATCTCACATTTCAGTTTTAATCTTTAAAGTTTTATCAACTTCATACTCAATTATTCCACTGCTCTTAGTAGTCTTACCTTACTTTTGTAAGTTACTTTTTGTGACTCAAACACTTACATTACTCAATAGTTATACCAGCAACCATTTTGAAAATCCCAGAATTCCTTCTGAGAATGAATACCGTATACTCTCAGTCATCAATAAATCCAGGACAATGCAAATAATGGCTGGTCAAAAAGTAAGAAGTAAACAAATGTAACAGCAGAATCAACAGCTGTTAAAAATAGGTTAAAAGATGAAGCTGGAAATTCAATAAACAATTAAATTTACCAATGATTATAGCTAAAATTACATGTAAAATTACAACAGGACTACATGTCACAGACAGCTTCATTTAAGTCTTAAGGTCCATTAGGGGCATCTGTTTCAAATGTTGTCATACGTCAGCATCCTCATACTTCCATGCGTCTTTTGCATTGCCACAGTTGCTAAGCCAATTCCTCCACTATTGGGCTGTGCTTAGTTCAGAGTTCACTCCCTCAAGCCGATGTCAGTTTCAGACATTGTTTGGCATCAATAACGCATCCATGTAAAGTTGCTTCCAAACACCAAACATGCCCGAAACATTTGGATAGTCTTTCTTCAAAAGCTCATGCAATTTTTACAGTTGTTGTCCTTGTTTTAATTCTTCTTCTTCTTTTTTGTTCCTTTCCTGATCCTCATCTTCTCTGCTTTGTTTTTTTTGCTGGTCGCATGTCAGTTATTCTGCTTAGCACCGCCGTCCCAGCAATTTCCGTTGGTATTGTTCCATCTTCTGTGTCAAGCAGCGGATAGCTAAAAGCGGATTTATACTTGTGCGGCATCTGCGTGCTGTCGGCTGTGGCGTAGCTGACGCTGGTGAGTGTGCTCTTGCACTCAAGCATAGGGGGTACGCGTCAATTTGGTGTTGTGTTGCAGTTTCTCCTCCTAATCTGAAGGTGGCAGCAGGGGTGATATCGGCCGGTAAACTTGCCAGGTGAGAGTTCTTTTAATGGTTCACCTGTATTTTCTGTTTAAAAACAATGGTCAGTGTGGTTTAGTGTCTTTATTAGCTTGTGGAAGAAAATGAAGAAATATTTCAATCAGCCTCTCATCAACTTGATCCATTGGGTATTGCTTTTAAAAATGGCAGTTACTACACAAATTCAGCAAGAAGATCCAGAAATCCAGAAACTCGCAATCCCAAACTGACCAATCACAAGGAAGTACTTCCTTGTAACCGTCTGTGTAGCAAGGGTGCAAGTCAGGTCTGGAAGAGGTGTGCACTGGGCCTCCGAGGAGCTACGCAGTGCGTACAGCGATGACGCAGACGCCACACGAGCATAATTCTGCCTTAAGCTCCCTGAAATTAGATCAAATTACCCACGTAACTGATGCAGAAGGTGGACGGAACTGTCTGTCTGTCTGCTTATCTGTCTTCTTCGTTGAGTATAAATGGGTCTTTAGTCATGACAACATGACATTAAATATGGAGGAAATGCAGGCTAATGCAAAATAACTAAAATACCAACTGTGCTCAGTGTAAGATGATAATATGGAAGCACAAACAACAAGTTAGAACAACACAGACTTTAAAATTAGAATAAAAAGAAACCACCACACAAACACAAAACACATGCACAAAGAAAGTACAGTGCTGGCATTAAACAGGAAAAGGAATGCATGAGTAAGATGTCAGAAAGTGCTCTCAGGCATAAAGTCAGAGTTATATGCTGTGTGTGCATGTGCGTGTGCAAGTAAAAGACATAGGGTTCAGTGACTAATGTATGTTGTGTTGTGCGAGCAGTCAGGTGCCAACTCTACTTACTCTGATGAGAACAAGAAGATCAAGCAAGAGAGAGAGGGGCTTAAAGCACAGAGACTGATGGTTGTATTTATTTGACGCCGTTCAGCTTTATGGAACCGCGTTTACGCTTTATTAGTAAATACTATGGGGGGGGCTTTTTGGGGGAGGCCTGTGTGGGCATAGGGGTGGTTATCTGTGGCTCTGGGCTCTCCCACTGTCCTCCCCTTCCTCTCCTTCCCCGTAGGCATGTGGTGGGTGCTCATTGGCTGATGTCGCTGTGTGAACTGGTCATGGGGGACAGTTGCTCCTGGCCTGTCCTGCCCTGGGGGGCCTCCGGGTGAACGGGACAAGGGGCTCTGTCTGGTGCCTTCCTGTGCCATCCTGTTTGGATCTGAGGTCATCTTCAGGGCAGGGTGGCAGGAGTTCATGCTCCGGGATAAGTGCTCATCGCCTGTGTCTCTGGGCCACCCTAATCTGCCTTTAGTCTCTGTAGAGGCGTGATCACATACGCATCACGCTGACACAGTCACTGAGTTGTCCAGTGGGTTTATACAGTAAGAGCTATTTTTGTTTAGACTTTTGTTGTGTGTATCTGGCACTTCGGTTTTTGTCATGATACATGTTTTTTTTGTTTGTTTTAATTAATTAATTAATTTATTTATTCATTGAGAGCCTTGCTTTCTTGTAAAAGCTGGAGGAAATTCTCTGTTGTGTTTCTGTACAGGTGTAGCGGTTGGTTCTCTGGTGTAAGTTCAAACTGAAGGGTTGTTGTGTATGTGTGTGTGTGTGTGGCACACCTAAAATAGGGTCACCACATTTATTTAAGGTTTTATTTGTGATGATTTTGTGATTTTATCAGTTCTAGTTGTTTTTAATGTAAAAGTGAGAGGCAGAACATTTGTTTTCTGTCTTGTTGCTCTGGGAACAGTAAAGGGGCCAATAATTTTGCTTTTTATTCATACGCAATCTTGGAGAGAAAGTGAGATGCAACATTTCCTTCCTTCTCCTCACCTGCTGAAAACAGGTCAGTATACTCCCTCTAAAGCACATTTGATCATGGTCATGTGACACAGAACAAATACACTGTGGTTGCAATTTTACTGGCCAAAACGCTCAGAAGTGAAAACAGCTGGCTTGTTTTGTATCAGCAGAGTGTGTTAGCAAAATACTCATAAAGACATCCCTGTGTGTGACTCTCCCTCCGTAATAGCTGTGTTTGGGTTTCACACCCGTGGGGGAAACTTTTCGACTTTTCAGCCATTCAAGGTTTCAGTTTCCTCACTTGAGGAAGAAGCTGTTCAGGAGTTTTTGACCTGAATTTCCAGTATCTAGTAAAAGCTAGAAAATGCAGAAAAATAAATGTAAATTGAAAGATGAACAACAGAAAAAAAAAAAAAAAATCTTCACTTTAATCTTGGTGGTGATGCATGGGAAGCTCAGTGCTTGACATGCAAAGCAGGAAGCTGGAAGCTCACATCAGTTCTGCATGAAGACGAGTTTCTTTTCTTGTGTTTGTGTATGTTTATATTTATTTATTACATCATAGCTTTGCAAAGAGACGAACACCAAACAGCAAGACACTTGGTCAAAATTTATCTTCTACTCCACACTGAAAGTAGACTGAATGCCACTGTATTTTCCTACACACATTTAGCCCTACTCTTTACTTAATCTTTGCCCCCCCCCAAAAAAAGTACATAAATAAATGCTGTTTTATGTGGACAGTATAAATTCAGAAACAATCTCAAAAGATCAGTGCAAAGTCGGCCTCTTCATCATTCAATGTGGACACATTTGCATCTAACCACACAGTTATGATGCCACATATGATACACTAAACTAACCCTTAACACCCACCCACTCCACCCCACTGCCACCAATAAATGTCTTCTTTTACACCAACTTAAATCTGGTCACCCTACTATAGTCTACATTTTACACAGTGGCAAACGCTTAAATGTTTAACCATGTTAATTCTGGAATTTGATGTCTTAAAGCAAACATGAACATACATTCAGGGAGGGTGGCGCTTTCTCACCGACTGGTGTCAGAGCATCTATAATGTATGTTATGGTTAAAGACTACATTTGCAGTCTGCACTTCTTAGCCGGGTATTTTGTCAGTATGGGGCGACACGGACCTGTTCGTCACCATTCCAGTCCTCCTCGAACAAACCTGTCCGTAATCTTCACAGCTGGTAAGATCCCCTGTGCTGCTCATTGCAGTGTTGGAGGTAGCTGGGTCATCCATCTCTGTTGGGTTTGCAGTCGTTTACACTGGCACAGAAGACACTTAAGTATAATAGAAAAACAGAAGGGTGACTTTTGTGCTTGGGGAGTTAAAAACAAATTTCAACCTAATATCCCCAAAAATGCAAATTCAAAATCCACACTAGTGAAATTTGAAAAATGGATCAGCTCAGAGCAGCGAAAAAGCTTACTTTTTTACATTTCTCAACATTAAGCTTTTTTAGCCTGTGGGTTTGATATACTGCTGGAATAAATGAAAGCGTATCCATAAACTCGGGAGGCATTAGTTTCCTATAGCTCAAAGCAAGGCATTCAGATTGCTTGACTTTTTACTACAACTGAATAAAAATTCAAAGATATTTTTTAATATCAGAATAGAAATACAAACCAAGAAAATATTGATATAGGAGATGAGTGAAATGATCTCATTCTTGGACACCCTTCTACTTTTTTTTTAAAGTGATTGAGCTCCAATCACCGCTGCAATACTATCAATATACAGAACGGTACCATTAAGAAATGTTTTAAATGACATTTAAGAAATATAAAACATGTAAGTGCAAGCATAATATGATCCCATTACAATAAGGAGGTGAAAGAACTGGTCAGCTTTAAATGAAATGTATGCCTGAATTGCAAAATGATCCAACCCCTTAGTCTTTGAATTTGCCCTTTTCCCCCATCCATCTCCATCAACTAATACCAATTCAGATGCTCATTTTGCCTGCAGACATTCAAAGTTTTAATAATGTGAAGCAGTGGATTTAGTGTCTGTCACTACAAGCAGTAAATTTTTAATCTGAGCACCAGCAAAGTGGAGGCTTAGAATAGTAAGGTACACTGTGTGGTGCTAAATGTGGAGGCAGAGCAGCAGAGCTCGCTCTGATCAACTCTGTTGACCTCAGTTCACTTCAGTCACACTGATGAAACCCATTAGCCAACACATGAACACAGCCACAACATGCACATGTTCTGGATCTACACAAACACACTTAAAGACATACAAGCAAGGATACAGCAAACAGAGACACAAGCCTTCAGCACATGCAAACACACAAACCCTCTCTGTGATTAAAGACATAACTCTGAAGTCAGCAGAATCACTGTTTGGAACAAGAAGGGTGAGTCAGTAAGCCAAATACAACACATGCACACACACTTGTATGATGGGAAAAGTTGAGTCATAAAAAGGAAAGGCCCTGAGATAAAGATAAAGAGAATTAATTTCAACAAAGCGGAAGGAATATGATGCTACTGATAGGTGCCTTGAAGATTCTTTTGCAAAAGTATGTGTTTGACTGTGTCAAGCATTATGAGGGTACAGCCTTCTGATCTTGGATCAGTGGGTTTTTCAAGCAAAAATTTAACTCATGATGGTTTGAAGAAAGAGCCAATCATGAAGCATACCTAATGTTTAATCAGCAAGGTAAGTGTAAATCTCTGACAGTGAGGGTGCAAATTGTGCTCAATTTATTACATCACCATCAGCCATTTATGTTTTTTTTTTTTGTTTTTTTTTTTTGCATGCATTACCAGCATTTTTATGGTAATTCAAGAAGGTATGCAAATTCCTCTCAACCTGCAGACTAAATGTGTGTATACCTGTTGTAGTGATCTAGCGTCTTTAAACATTAAATTAAATATTAATTTTAAAAAAACAATATAAAATATTATGATTAATATTGATAAAAATCAGGGCATCACTGTGCTAATTCTAATAGCAGCATGGACACCATCAAAGTCTTGGAATATTTAATTATATTGATTAATTAATTCGAGCTAATGACGCTGGTGACGTGAGTTCTAAATTCAAAGGGTGTGATTGATTCAAAGGGATGATGATAATGATTCAAAGGGAAAAAATGACAAGCCACAACCAGTTTAAATAAATGTGAATATTTATTAACTAGTCTAAACATGCGTAATGTCAGAGGGATATTTACAAAAGGTTGAATGGGACATTGTAAATTGCAAGTACGATGTTCAGATCAGAATCTTGTTGTAAGGCAACGTAACATGTGGAGAAAAGTGAAAACAGAAGTTAAAAATTAACCTGTGGTGATAATTGAACTTGTGTTTTAAAAGAAGACTGAAATCGTAGAATGCAAAAAAAAATAAAAAAAAATAAGAAAATAAACATTTCTTTGCAGACAAGCAGAGAATGATACTGGTAGGACTCGTCCAGTTCCATGTGGATCGAGTCGACCCACTTACGACCATTTCTGGTGACACTCAGCTCCCAGGGGGGAAGCCTGGGTTGGTGGTCGTTCTGACTCAAACTTCCAGGCAGGGAGACCGAAGGTTCATCACATGTGGGGGTCCGCGGGTTTGGGTCTGAAGGTTCGTTCTGCTTATTTGGTCTCGTCCCAAGACGCCGCTGGATCGGTGGTGTCAAGAGATTGTGAAATAGTGAAAATTATCTGCTGCATTTTGGCCAAAAAGATTAAAAAGTCCAGCTTTGATGAGCCAAAACTCTGTGAACTGGTGCCAAAGCGTCAAAGCCTAATTTAACTATTTAACAAAAAATCTGTGTAAAAAGTGAAAAAGCACAACCTAAACAGAATTTAAGCAGTTAAAAAAGAAACAAAGGACAAGAATGTAGTCTAAGGAACACAGCTGGTGCAGGGTGGATTTCCTTTATCTTCATCTTTCATGCATGTTAAAAATGTGATATGAATGGTTTGCATATCTAATGGCAAAACAAAATCTTTATTCTCTCTCTCAAACAAAGTTTTTTACTGTTTAAGTGCAGAAAACCTTTAAACGTTTTATTACCCTCTGGAATGTTAAGAATGGAAAGTCCTGTTTGGAGATCTCACCAGATGATCTGTCTTTGTCCCAGCTGAGATTAGACCTGTGGGTGCTAGCTTATCAACTTACAAAGCAAAAAACAAGTTTCGAAAGCAGAAGAAGATCCTAGGTCATGAGTTGGACATCCATTTGTGAAGCAGTAAAACATTAATTTGTTTTTAGTCACATCATGACAGATTTGTGGGTGTGCAGAAGATTAGTTCAGAAACTTCCCAGATCCTGAATTTAATCCAAGAAGTGTACTCCCCCATCTGGGCTGGAGAGCTAACATTTTTGACCCGTGGAGATCAGACCAAGTCTTGAATTTCTTTTAGTTTTAAGGCTTACAAAGCAGATCCCACTCCTCTTTAGTAGGAATTGTCCTTGTCTGTAAGAAAAAGTCTATCAGATGTTAAAAAGAAAATTGAAGCAAAGTTCTTGCTGAATTCCACTTTTTCCTTTGACGAAGCCAGAATATGCTACATTGTATATAAATGGCTAAGTTTATAAAACACCTGCCAAGAAACTCTGCAAATTGGACTGCCTGAGTGATGGGTTTGTTTATTGAAATGGTAGAACTTCTGCAGTTAAAGATATGTCAACCTACATATGTGATGGGTACTCTTAGCTGATTAGCCAAAGATACTAGTACCAGTGTGAGTGCATGGGCTTCCAATGGCGTCAGACGATTTTGAATTAAATATTTTCCTAGTGAGGTACCTCACTGGCAATCTAAAATACCTACCTAAACTCATCTTGCAATATGCATGGAACCCAAGGATGCATGCATATTGCACATTACTGTCATAGTTTGTGGAAGATGTGAACCCAACTGCAGGCTGAAGAGGCAGGAGGCAAATAGGTGCAATAATCTGAGGTTTAATGAAAACTGGAGCAAACAAGGCTGCAAAAAGAAACATGGACTTCACAAGAACACAGAGAAACCACAACGATCTGGCAGATAACAAAAAAAAAAAAAAAAGGTTTATAAGGAGGAGAAGTAACTAAACAAGGAGCAGATGGAGCAATCAGCAAAGAAAGAACAGGTGTGCTGAACAGGAAGTAACTGAACAGAATAAAAAAGTGAATAAACCTACAAAAATAAAACAGGAAACAGACAGAATTGAGACAATGAAAAACAACAGGACAGTAAAAAGAACAAGAATTAAACCAAAAACCCACAGTCCATGACATTTACTAATTTTTTGCAACACTTTTAGAATAAAGGCTCAAAAATCTAACAGGTCCTTTTTTATTTTTAGTTTCTCTTTGTGATGCAGTTTTTGTATGCTGGGGATCATGTCTTGACTTTAAATAACATTAGTGTAATAAGAAGATGACGTCATGGTACGGTGGAGAAGAGGATCCAGTAGGAGGACTCAGAGGCAGGAGGTAGATGGGTGCAGGAACAAAGTTTAATGGGAATCAATCAAAGACTCAGCCAACACAAGGAACAAATAACGGTGACGCATGACAGGGGAACACGATGGATAAACTGACAAAGGAAAACTAAAACCAAGGGGTATAAATACACTGAGGAACTGATAGGAAGCAGGTAAAGCAAATGAGCAAATCAAACCAGGTGTACAAACAAACGGAAAGCAGAAATCAAAACAAAATACATAAGGGGAAAACTATAAAATAAAACAAGAAAACAGAACTCAAATTAAGACTAAAACAACCCCAACCCCAAATCCACAGACCACGACAGACATGGATTTTTGTGACAATAGTCAAAACTGTTGACCTCCAGAAAAACACCTACTCATGCAGGAGGGACTTAGTAGATGGGATTAATTTCTTATATAGGCCTTTATTCAGTCTTTTTTCACACCAATCCCCACTTTAACTACTATATAACTAAAACAGTGTAGAAACACTGGTGTTGATTTGTTTGTCACTGAACTTATTTCTCATTAACATTTCTCATGAACTGAACATTTCACTATTATAAGCATTTAAAGTTTTATTTTTGTTCTGTTCTGGTTGTCCAACGAGGTTCACGAATCAGAAGCAGAAAAGGTATGTTGAAGGGCAATTGTTGTAAATAGAAAAACTTCACCCCTTCTG
Source organism: Melanotaenia boesemani (assembly GCF_017639745.1). Taxonomy (NCBI): domain Eukaryota; kingdom Metazoa; phylum Chordata; class Actinopteri; order Atheriniformes; family Melanotaeniidae; genus Melanotaenia; species Melanotaenia boesemani. The sequence continues at coordinate 19,201,749 of NC_055683.1, read as the reverse complement.
AATGAAATGATTCCTGAAGTAGAGTGGATTCATCCTAAATTGGGTTCCCTCACAACCACTTGACTTTTTAAATTGTGTAATGACTGACAGAGCTGTGTTTAGGATGTCACTGGGTTGACTGTCGCCTTGGCTAATGACATTTCACTTGTGATCCTTGCCAGATTTTGACTAATCAGTGGCAAAGATACAGTCAGTATATAAATTACAAAGACGCAGCGGCAGTCTATAAAAAGCTTGATGGCAATGAGCCCTCACTGCTTCCTTGTGACTTCCATCACAAACATCAAATAACTGATAAACAACTGCACACCACAAGAAAAAATACAGCATATATTTGCGTCAACATTTTCATCACCACTGTTAATGTACTTGGCGTTCATAGGGTTTTAGAAATCCTAAAACAAGCTTCAATTACAATGTAGTTTATCCAAGGTTTGGAATGGTTGTAAGACTTTGGAATGGCTGCTTAGCTAAACTCGATGTTAACAACGCTGACAAAAACTGGATGTAGTCACCTTAGCAGAAAATAAATTAGTTGATAAATTCGATAAAAAAAGTATCACATTAAAACAGGAAAATATTGTCTAACAATCCAAAATGAGGCGGTATGTCATTCTGGGAATATTCTGGGTACTTCTTCCTTTGGTAGAGATGTTCACATGTTGATGGAATTTCCATGCAATAGTTCTGAGGTCTTTTTTTTTTTTTTTTTTTGGCCTCATAAACACCAGCTGTGATTGAAATGCCATCTGTTGTTTTGCCATGTGACAGCTGATGACCTCAAACTATGGCTGTTTTACATTTTTGTTTGCATCTAGAGGAATGTTAACAGCAGCCACAATACACTGGGGAGGCCTCTGTGCAAAACATGGCTGACCAGCACTAAGAAAAACACAACTAACATCTGGCAAAGACTGCATCTGAGCACCAACCATCACAAGCCCCCTTTCCCTCCTTTTACTAGATTTTCATAGCCTCAGCATAGAACTGGATTTTATTTAACTGAGCTATACAGTAATCACCAAATAATAAACATCACTGCATACGGCTGTTCCTGCGTGCAATAAAAGCCTGCAGTTTTGTTTGTTACACTGGAGTTGTAGAAGCCTCTGACTGAACACACTCAGTTCTTTAATCATTCTCTGTTGTCTCTATCTGCCAGTATATGTTCCTGCAGCTATATCTCCATGAAACACATAATACTACATGGATTATTCCTGATATGTTCTTGTGCTCTTGACCAATTTATTTGTCAGTGATCTCTAATTTGCCGGAATGACTGAGGTAAGACAAAGTTAAAATGTCCTCCTGTATTTCACCCATTTTGCTTGTGATTTACATCTACAGGATCTCCTTTTTAGATAGACTAGGATTAGCTTATTCAGCTGCTCCTGCTTGAAAACAACCCATCCACTGTCATGGTAATGTCCCAGTTACATTTAACATTATGACAGATGTTACAATGTTAGACACCATCAATAAGCACTCAAGCACCACAGCTTCCTAAACAGTGTTGTAAAAATGTATTTTACAAAACAACAAACAAATAAAATGGAAAAAAAAAATGTAATATCATAAGTAATACTATATAAATATATATTTATCCAGAAAATCAGACAGGCAGTTTGTTCATCAACAACAGGTTCAAGAGACATTCTGTGTCCATTGAAAACCAGTTTAAACACCATGCCACAGTTTAATCCCATTAACAGCTAAGATCTGGGCGACATCTTGCGTCAGCTGAACTCCTCCTCTTGCTGTTTTGACATCCTGTCCACAGGGTTTTTTCAAAAAAGTCTCAAAGATTCTGGAGCTAGATCTGTCACAGATTGTGAACTTGTCTTGTAAGAGCTACCAAAAACAGCTGTAATCAAGCCTCTGGTAAAAAGGGACAGTCTAGACAAGACACAAATGAACAACTACAGGTCAATCTCAAATCTTCTGTTTCTAAGTAAGATGATCGAAAAAGCCATTTTTCATCAGCTAAATGACTTTTTAACACAAAACAACTGTTATGATGTCTTTCAGTCAGGTTTTAGACAACACCACAGCACTGAGACTGCTCTGACCAAAGTCATTAATGAACAATATTTGAATACAGACTATGGAAAAACCTTAGTCCTGCATTTGAAACAGTTGACCACAATATATTACTCCAATGACTGGATAACTGGGTGGGTCTTTCTGGCACTGCATTTCACTGGTTTAAAACTTATGCAGAGAGCAGAAACTACTTTGTGTCAACAGGTAACTTTACATCTGAGCAGACAAGAATTACATATGGAGTTCCCCAAGATTCCATCCTGGGGCCTCTTCTGTTTAACATCTACATGCTCCCACTGGTACAGGTCATAAAGAAAAACAAAATTACCCTAGCTATGCAGATGACATGCAGATATATATTACAATGTCAACAGGAGACCAAGGCCCCATACAGGCTCTTAGCAATTGCATTGAGGAGATTAATGACTGGATTTGTCTGAACCTTTATGTCGTTTCTTGTTGAACACATCCAGATTAATGACTGGATGTGTCAAAAGAGCCAAAGAGAAACGATTAAAGGTCAACACAGAGGTTCAGTCTATGTGACCCTTGTATGAGTCACACCAACTTTGAAATTAAACCCATAGGTTAAAAAGGATCGAGTGGAGAACACTAACACCAAGAGAAGGCAATACTTTGACCAAATTTATTGATACAAGTGAATCCAAAAGAAATTCCCAAAAAAATTCCATAGTAGGTAGAACCGTAACCAGCCCTCGGTTGGCAAGTCATGGCCTAATATCACCTTAAGAATATATCAAAAACAATGTCTTAACAGGACCTGGAAAAAATAGTCCATGCTTTCATCTTTAGTCGGCTTGAATATTCTAACAGTGTTTTAACAGGTCTACCTAAAAAATCAGTTAAGACATCTGCACTTTATTCAGAACTCTGCTGCTCAAGTTCTCACTAAGACGTAGAAAGTGGATCACATCAGTCCAGCTCTGAGGTCTTTACACTGGCTGCCTGTATGCATCAATGACCTCTTGACCCAGTATGATCCTACCAGAACTCTCAGGTCATCTGGATCCAGTTTCTTATCAGTTCCCAGAGTCAAAACCAGACATGGAGAATCAGCATTCAGCTTCTATGCTCCACATGTCTGGAACATGTTCTTTGCTGCATTTCAGGTGTTTTTATCAGATCTGCATCATTAGGCCCGAGCACCGAAGGCGGTGCGAAGGCCTGTTGTAATTGCTCCGTTTCTTCCTTATTAGGCCCGAGCACCGAAGGCGGTGCGAAGGCCTATTGTAATTGCTCCGTTTCTTCCTTATTCTTCTTCTTCTTCTTCTTCTTCTTCTTCTTCTTCTTCTTAAACATTGGAGGCATTTTTGGGGACCTGAACATGCACGAAAACGCGCCTATTTTTGTGTACCCCCCCAAAGGAATGTGAAAAATTTGATATTTTGGGGTGCTTGGGACTGTTCGGGCAAAATTGAATGAGAGCGCCACCTATTTACGATGCCCCGCCACTGCACGTCATCAATCTTTATGAAAATTGCTACAAATATTCTAAATGTTCGGGCGAACAAAAAATCCTCTTGGAGCAACAGCCTAAAACCAACAGGAAGTCGGCCATTTTGGGTCAAAGTCGCCATTTTGGCGTTTTACTGACATTTTCAAAATCTATCTCCTCCTAGAGATTTTATCGTACCGCTACCAAAATAGCTCAGGATGTCCAGAAGGCATGTGTCTTTAAAAGTTATTGAAAGTTTTCTAATAGGAGAAAGGGCATGGAGGGGGTGGGGCCTCAAAGTTTGATGTGTCGCCGTGAAGAACGAAAGTGATATAACTTCCACATAAAACAATGTATCTGAACCAAAATGGCCATGTATGATGCCAGTCCCATCCTGAACACATCTACATGTCAATATTTGGGTTATGAATTGGCCACGCCCCCTGGCGACAGTAAGTCATGGTTTTTACTTGGAGACCCTCTTATCTGACGTTTTGAACACAACCAGGTCCAAACTGGGTCAGACAGCAGAAAACAAGTTGGTGATGATAACCAGTGAAAACTGTTGCTCTATGCTGCAGGGCGAGACCGTGGCGCCATGGCGAACTTTGATAAGACGCCATGACATCATAAATCACTATAAATCCCTCAATTCTGATCCAATCCCCATCAGACTTGCAGGGATTAATCAGGGTCCGGCCCTGAACAGATTCATATCACCAATTCCGGTCTAGCCCTAAGCCCCGCCCACTTCCAACAGGAAGTGCTTTTTTTCAGACGCAGGGGTCCATCTCCTCAGGAATAAAACGTGCACACTTGAAAGTACTTCACAACAGGTCAAACCCTTTCATGATACCACAATAAAAATCTCAAGCTCCTTCGCCAAACGTAACCATGGCGAATAGCGGTCCGACGCCATCAAACAGGAAGTACTTGTAACTGACCCATTGTACTGCTGATCTACACCAAACCTGGCAGGGAGGAGCGCGGACCAGCCGAGAACTCAGCCACATTGACATATGTTGGAAAAATTGCAATATGGCTCTATAGCGCCACCTACAAATATTTAATTGATCATATCTGCCCACTACATTGACTGATATGGCTGAAATCCAGTATATTGATAGAACTTGGAAGGATGTACAAAAAAGCCTCTTGGACCTATATGATAACTTCAACAGGAAGTCAGCCATTTTGAAAAAAGTGTCATTTTTGGGGTCATTTTTGCATGTTTCTTTGCCTTGCATTTGAACGAACTCCTCCTACAGATTTTATCGTATTTACCTCAAACTCAGTCTGAACACTCCAGAGGCATGCGTGGTCAAAAGTTATTGAAAATTTTCTAATAGGAGGTGGCGTTCAGCGGCGGCGCCTCATCAAGTTTTGATGTTTCGCCAACAAGCACGGAATCTATTATTTCTGCAATACAACACTCATTCTGTACCAAACTGCATATATTTCTCTTCACTTCCATGCCGACCACATCTACAAGTCCTGATGTTGTCATCTGGACATTGCTCAACGCTGCATGGCGAGACCGTGGCGCCATGACAAGGTTGGATAAAACGCCATGACATCATTATTGAGTATAAATCCCTCAATTTTCATCCAATCAGCATCACACTTGCACTGATTAATCAGAGTCTGCTTCTTAACAGATATATGTAATTACTTCTGGTCTTGGCCTAAGCCCCGCCCACTTGAAACAGGAAGTGCCTTTTTCCTGCAGCAGGGTCCCTCTCGTCAGGGATTAACCTCACACACTCTACAGTGCTTCAGATCAGGTCAAACCCTTTCATGATATAAGAGAAAAAAAACCTCAAGTTCCTTCCTCAAGCAAAACATGGCAAATGGCGTCCACCGCCATGAAACAGGAAGTACTTGTAACTGACCCAATGTACTCCTGATCTCGACCAAACTTGGCAGGGAGGACAGTGGTCAGGCCTGGAACTGATTCAAATACACATATGCTGGTAATATGGCTCTATAGCGCCCCCTATCAATATTTAGTCTATCAGCTCCACCCACTGCTTTGAACGACATAGTAAAATGTGGCATATTTATATAACATGCCAGGACAAACAAAAAAGCCACTTCATGTCCTGATGTTCTCAACACCATAGCCCTGGGAAAAGGAAGTCCCACCATTTTAACCCTTTATCCTCTGTATAACTAATTCTAACTCATTAATATCATCCTTCATGAACTCATGGTTGAAAATATGACTGACTTCTTACAGCATCATGATTAAAATGGCTTCCTGTGATGGTTTAAATCATTCGCCATTATACAGGAAGTGGCACTAACCCTGCTGTCAGTTGACCAATTGAGCTAATATTTTCCTGTTCTCATTAGAGTTCCAATCTGAACATGGTCGTACATTAAAAGAACTTTACCACCACCTAGTGGCCACGTGGAATTTTCCTCTTGATGAAATCATGCTCCAGATTGTGGGAATTCAACACAGTTTGTAAGAAACAAGGTCATGAATGCTTCAGATGTCATCACTGGACAGGCTGACGTGCAAGTTGATCTTCTGATGAGGAAAATCACCTCTTGATGGAGATAAACTCTGGAAGAATGGGTATATGGCTGTGGGCAAGAGAGGCTGTGTTGCTGGAGGGAGGCTCTTGGCCGATGGGGCGGTGCAATAGGCCGAAGCGGCGCCAGAGGTGCGAGGGCCTCCAACGCTGCTTGCAGCTTTAATTAGGCCCGAGCACCGAAGGCGGTGCGAAGGCCTGTTGTAATTGCTCCGTTTTTTCCTTATTCTTCTTCTTCTTCTTCTTCTTCTTATTATTCTTCTTCTTAAACATTGGAGGCATTTTTGGGGACCTGAACATGCATGAAAACGCGCCTATTTTTGTGTACCCCCCCAAAGGAATGCGAAAAATTTGATATTTTGGGGTGCTTGGGACTGTTCGGGCAAAATTGAATGAGAGCGCCACCTATTTAATATGCCCCGCCACTGCACGTCATCAATCTTCATGAAAATCGTTACATATATTCTAAATCTTCGGGCGAACAAAAAATCCTCTTGGAGCAACAGCCTACAACCAACAGGAAGTCGGCCATTTTGGGTCAAAGTCGCCATTTTGGCGTTTTACTGACATTTTCAAAATCTATCTCCTCCTAGAGATTTCATCGTACCGCTACCAAAATAGCTCAGGATGTCCAGAAGGCATGTGTCTTTAAAAGTTATTGAAAGTTTTCTAATAGGAGAAAGGGCATGGAGGGGGTGGGGCCTCAAAGTTTGATGTCTCGCCGTGAAGAACGAAAGTGATATAACTTCCACATAAAACATTGTATCTGAACCAAAATGGCCATGTATGATGCCAGTCCCATCCTGAACACAGCTACATGTCAATTTTTAGGTTATGAATTGGCCACGCCCCCTGCTGACAGGAAGTCATGGTTTTTAGTCGAAGACCCACTTATCTCACGTTTTGCACACAACCATGTCCAAACTGGGTCAGACAGCAGAAAACAAGTTGGTGATGATATCCAGTGAAAACTGTTGCTCTACGCTGAAGGGCGAAACCGTGGCGCCATGGTGAACTTCGATAAGACGCCATGACATTATAAATCAGTATAAATCCCACAATTCTGATCCAATCCCCGTCAGACTTGCTGAGATTAATCAGTGTCTGGCCCTGAACAGATCCATATGACCAATTCCAGACTAGCCCTAAGCCCCGCCCACTTTCAACAGGAAGTGCTTTTTTTCAGACGCCGGGGTCCATCTCCTCAGGAATGAAACTTACACACTTGAAAGTGCTTCACAACAGGTCAAACCCTTTCATGATACCACAAGAAAAATCTCAAGTTCCGTCGCCAAACGTAACCATGGCGAATAGTGGTCCGACGCCATAAAACAGGAAGTACTTGTAACTGACCCACTGTACGGTTGATCTCCACCAACCTTGGCAGGAAGGAGCGCAGTCAGGTCGGGAACACAGCCGCATTGACATATGCTAGAAAAATTGCAATATGGCTCTATAGCGCCCCCTAAAAATATTTAATTGATCATATCTGCCCACTACATTGAGCGATATGGCTGAAATCCAGTATATTGATAGAACTTGGAAGGATGTACAAAAAAGTCTCTTGGACCTATATGATAACTTTAACAGGAAGTCGGCCATTTTGAAAAAAGTGTCATTTTTAGGGTCATTTTTGTATGTTTCTTTGCCTTGCATTTGAACGAACTCCTCCTACAGATTTTATTGTATTTACCTCAAACTCAGTCTGAACACTCCAGAGGCATGATTGGTCAAAAGTTATTGAAAATTTTCTAATAGGAGATGGCGTTCATTGGCGGCGCCTCATCAAGTTTTGATGTTTCGCCATCAAGCACGGAATCCATTATTTCTGAAATACAACACTCATTTTGTACCACACTACAAATGTTTCACTTCAGTTCCATGCCGACCACATCTACATGTCCAGATGTTGTCATCTGGACATTGCTCAACGCTGCATGGCGAGACCGTGGCGCCATGACAAGGTTCGATAAGACGCCATGACATCATTATTGAGTATAAATCCCTCAATTTTCATCCAATCGGCATCACACTTGCACTGATTAATCAGAGTCTGCTCCTTAACAGATTCATGTAACTACTTCTGGTCTTGGCCTAAGCCCCGCCCACTTGAAACAGGAAGTGCCTTTTTCCTTCAGCGGGTTCCCTCTCATCAGGGATTAACCTCACACACTCAAAAGTGCTTGAGATCAGGTCAAACCCTTTCATGATATTAGAGAAAAAAAACCTCAAGTTCCTTCCTCAAGCAAAACATGGCAAATGGCGTCCACCGCCATGAAACAGGAAGTACTTGTAACTGACCCAATGTTCTCCTGATCTCCACCAAACTTGGCAGGAAGGACAGTGGTCAGGCCTGGAACTGATTCAAATACACATATGCTGGTAATATGGCTCTATAGCGCCCCCTGTAAATATTTAATCTATCAGCTCCAACCACTGCTTTGAACGACATGGTAAAATGTGTCATATTTATGTAACATACCAGGACAAACAAAAAAATTTCTTCATGTCCTGATGTTCTCAACACCATAGCCCCACCCCCTGGGAAAAGGAAGTCCCACCATTTTAACCCTTTATCCTCTGTAAAACTATTTCTAACTCATTAATATCATCCTTCATGAACTCATGGTTGAAAATATGACTGCTTTCTTACAGCAGCATGATTAAAATGGCTTCCTGTGACGGTTTAACTCATTCACCATTATACAGGAAGTGGCTCTAGACCAATTAAGCTAATATTTTCCTCTTCTCACATTAAAACAACTTTAGCATCTCCTAGTGGCCACGTTGAATTTTCCTCTTGATGAAATCATGCTCCAGTTTGTGGGAATTCAACACAGTTTGTAAGAAACAAGGTCATGAATGCTTCAGATGTCATCACTGGAAAGGCTGAGTTGCAAGTTGATCCTCTCATGAGAAAAATCACCTCTTGATTGGAGATAAACTCTGGAAGAATGGGTATATGGCTGTGGGCGATAGCGGCTGTGCTGCTGGAGGGAGGTTGCGGGGTGAAGGGGCGGTGCAATAGGCCGAAGCGGCGCCAGAGGTGCGAGGGCCTCCAACGCTGCTTGCAGCTTTAATTAGGCCCGAGCACCGAAGGCGGTGCGAAGGCCTATTGTAATTGCTCCGTTTCTTCCTTATTCTTCTTCTTCTTCTTCTTCTTCTTCTTCTTCTTCTTAAACATTGGAGGCATTTTTGGGGACCTGAACATGCACGAAAACGCGCCTATTTTTGTGTACCCCCCCAAAGGAATGTGAAAAATTTGATATTTTGGGGTGCTTGGGACTGTTCGGGCAAAATTGAATGAGAGCGCCACCTATTTACGATGCCCCGCCACTGCACGTCATCAATCTTTATGAAAATTGCTACAAATATTCTAAATGTTCGGGCGAACAAAAAATCCTCTTGGAGCAACAGACTAAAACCAACAGGAAGTCGGCCATTTTGGGTCAAAGTCGCCATTTTGGCGTTTTACTGACATTTTCAAAATCTATCTCCTCCTAGAGATTTTATCGTACCGCTACCAAAATAGCTCAGGATGTCCAGAAGGCATGTGTCTTTAAAAGTTATTGAAAGTTTTCTAATAGGAGAAAGGGCATGGAGGGGGTGGGGCCTCAAATTTTGATGTGTCGCCGTGAAGAACGAAAGTGATATAGCTTCCACATAAAACAATGTATCTGAACCAAAATGGCCATGTATGATGCCAGTCCCATCCTGAACACATCTACATGTCAATATTTGGGTTATGAATTGGCCACGCCCCCTGGCGACAGTAAGTCATGGTTTTTACTTGGAGACCCTCTTATCTGACGTTTTGAACACAACCAGGTCCAAACTGGGTCAGACAGCAGAAAACAAGTTGGTGATGATAACCAGTGAAAACTGTTGCTCTATGCAGCAGGGCGAGACCGAGGCGCCATGGCGAACTTTGATAAGACGCCATGACATCATAAATCACTATAAATCCCTCAATTCTGATCCAATCCCCATCAGACTTGCAGGGATTAATCAGGGTCCGGCCCTGAACAGATTCATATCACCAATTCCGGTCTAGCCCTAAGCCCCGCCCACTTCCAACAGGAAGTGCTTTTTTTCAGACGCAGGGGTCCATCTCCTCAGGAATAAAACGTGCACACTTGAAAGTACTTCACAACAGGTCAAACCCTTTCATGATACCACAATAAAAATCTCAAGCTCCTTCGCCAAACGTAACCATGGCGAATAGCGGTCCGACGCCATCAAACAGGAAGTACTTGTAACTGACCCATTGTACTGCTGATCTACACCAAACCTGGCAGGGAGGAGCGCGGACCAGCCGAGAACTCAGCCACATTGACATATGTTGGAAAAATTGCAATATGGCTCTATAGCGCCACCTACAAATATTTAATTGATCATATCTGCCCACTACATTGACTGATATGGCTGAAATCCAGTATATTGATAGAACTTGGAAGGATGTACAAAAAAGCCTCTTGGACCTATATGATAACTTCAACAGGAAGTCAGCCATTTTGAAAAAAGTGTCATTTTTGGGGTCATTTTTGCATGTTTCTTTGCCTTGCATTTGAACGAACTCCTCCTACAGATTTTATCGTATTTACCTCAAACTCAGTCTGAACACTCCAGAGGCATGCGTGGTCAAAAGTTATTGAAAATTTTCTAATAGGAGGTGGCGTTCAGCGGCGGCGCCTCATCAAGTTTTGATGTTTCGCCAACAAGCACGGAATCTATTATTTCTGCAATACAACACTCATTCTGTACCAAACTGCATATATTTCTCTTCACTTCCATGCCGACCACATCTACAAGTCCTGATGTTGTCATCTGGACATTGCTCAACGCTGCATGGCGAGACCGTGGCGCCATGACAAGGTTGGATAAAACGCCATGACATCATTATTGAGTATAAATCCCTCAATTTTCATCCAATCAGCATCACACTTGCACTGATTAATCAGAGTCTGCTTCTTAACAGATATATGTAATTACTTCTGGTCTTGGCCTAAGCCCCGCCCACTTGAAACAGGAAGTGCCTTTTTCCTGCAGCAGGGTCCCTCTCGTCAGGGATTAACCTCACACACTCTACAGTGCTTCAGATCAGGTCAAACCCTTTCATGATATAAGAGAAAAAAAACCTCAAGTTCCTTCCTCAAGCAAAACATGGCAAATGGCGTCCACCGCCATGAAACAGGAAGTACTTGTAACTGACCCAATGTACTCCTGATCTCGACCAAACTTGGCAGGGAGGACAGTGGTCAGGCCTGGAACTGATTCAAATACACATATGCTGGTAATATGGCTCTATAGCGCCCCCTATCAATATTTAGTCTATCAGCTCCACCCACTGCTTTGAACGACATAGTAAAATGTGGCATATTTATATAACATGCCAGGACAAATAAAAAAGCCACTTCATGTCCTGATGTTCTCAACACCATAGCCCTGGGAAAAGGAAGTCCCACCATTTTAACCCTTTATCCTCTGTATAACTAATTCTAACTCATTAATATCATCCTTCATGAACTCATGGTTGAAAATATGACTGACTTCTTACAGCATCATGATTAAAATGGCTTCCTGTGATGGTTTAAATCATTCGCCATTATACAGGAAGTGGCACTAACCCTGCTGTCAGTTGACCAATTGAGCTAATATTTTCCTGTTCTCATTAGAGTTCCAATCTGAACATGGTCGTACATTAAAAGAACTTTACCACCACCTAGTGGCCACGTGGAATTTTCCTCTTGATGAAATCATGCTCCAGATTGTGGGAATTCAACACAGTTTGTAAGAAACAAGGTCATGAATGCTTCAGATGTCATCACTGGACAGGCTGACGTGCAAGTTGATCTTCTGATGAGGAAAATCACCTCTTGATGGAGATAAACTCTGGAAGAATGGGTATATGGCTGTGGGCAAGAGAGGCTGTGTTGCTGGAGGGAGGCTCTTGGCCGATGGGGCGGTGCAATAGGCCGAAGCGGCGCCAGAGGTGCGAGGGCCTCCAACGCTGCTTGCAGCTTTAATTCTTCTTCTTCTTCTTCTTCTTCTTAAACATTGGAGGCATTTTTGGGGACCTGAACATGCACGAAAACGCGCCTATTTTTGTGTACCCCCCCAAAGGAATGTGAAAAATTTGATATTTTGGGGTGCTTGGGACTGTTCGGGCAAAATTGAATGAGAGCGCCACCTATTTACGATGCCCCGCCACTGCACGTCATCAATCTTTATGAAAATTGCTACAAATATTCTAAATGTTCGGGCGAACAAAAAATCCTCTTGGAGCAACAGACTAAAACCAACAGGAAGTCGGCCATTTTGGGTCAAAGTCGCCATTTTGGCGTTTTACTGACATTTTCAAAATCTATCTCCTCCTAGAGATTTTATCGTACCGCTACCAAAATAGCTCAGGATGTCCAGAAGGCATGTGTCTTTAAAAGTTATTGAAAGTTTTCTAATAGGAGAAAGGGCATGGAGGGGGTGGGGCCTCAAATTTTGATGTGTCGCCGTGAAGAACGAAAGTGATATAGCTTCCACATAAAACAATGTATCTGAACCAAAATGGCCATGTATGATGCCAGTCCCATCCTGAACACATCTACATGTCAATATTTGGGTTATGAATTGGCCACGCCCCCTGGCGACAGTAAGTCATGGTTTTTACTTGGAGACCCTCTTATCTGACGTTTTGAACACAACCAGGTCCAAACTGGGTCAGACAGCAGAAAACAAGTTGGTGATGATAACCAGTGAAAACTGTTGCTCTATGCTGCAGGGCGAGACCGTGGCGCCATGGCGAACTTTGATAAGACGCCATGACATCATAAATCACTATAAATCCCTCAATTCTGATCCAATCCCCATCAGACTTGCAGGGATTAATCAGGGTCCGGCCCTGAACAGATTCATATCACCAATTCCGGTCTAGCCCTAAGCCCCGCCCACTTCCAACAGGAAGTGCTTTTTTTCAGACGCAGGGGTCCATCTCCTCAGGAATAAAACGTGCACACTTGAAAGTACTTCACAACAGGTCAAACCCTTTCATGATACCACAATAAAAATCTCAAGCTCCTTCGCCAAACGTAACCATGGCGAATAGCGGTCCGACGCCATCAAACAGGAAGTACTTGTAACTGACCCATTGTACTGCTGATCTACACCAAACCTGGCAGGGAGGAGCGCGGACCAGCCGAGAACTCAGCCACATTGACATATGTTGGAAAAATTGCAATATGGCTCTATAGCGCCACCTACAAATATTTAATTGATCATATCTGCCCACTACATTGACTGATATGGCTGAAATCCAGTATATTGATAGAACTTGGAAGGATGTACAAAAAAGCCTCTTGGACCTATATGATAACTTCAACAGGAAGTCAGCCATTTTGAAAAAAGTGTCATTTTTGGGGTCATTTTTGCATGTTTCTTTGCCTTGCATTTGAACGAACTCCTCCTACAGATTTTATCGTATTTACCTCAAACTCAGTCTGAACACTCCAGAGGCATGCGTGGTCAAAAGTTATTGAAAATTTTCTAATAGGAGGTGGCGTTCAGCGGCGGCGCCTCATCAAGTTTTGATGTTTCGCCAACAAGCACGGAATCTATTATTTCTGCAATACAACACTCATTCTGTACCAAACTGCATATATTTCTCTTCACTTCCATGCCGACCACATCTACAAGTCCTGATGTTGTCATCTGGACATTGCTCAACGCTGCATGGCGAGACCGTGGCGCCATGACAAGGTTGGATAAAACGCCATGACATCATTATTGAGTATAAATCCCTCAATTTTCATCCAATCAGCATCACACTTGCACTGATTAATCAGAGTCTGCTTCTTAACAGATATATGTAATTACTTCTGGTCTTGGCCTAAGCCCCGCCCACTTGAAACAGGAAGTGCCTTTTTCCTGCAGCAGGGTCCCTCTCGTCAGGGATTAACCTCACACACTCTACAGTGCTTCAGATCAGGTCAAACCCTTTCATGATATAAGAGAAAAAAAACCTCAAGTTCCTTCCTCAAGCAAAACATGGCAAATGGCGTCCACCGCCATGAAACAGGAAGTACTTGTAACTGACCCAATGTACTCCTGATCTCGACCAAACTTGGCAGGGAGGACAGTGGTCAGGCCTGGAACTGATTCAAATACACATATGCTGGTAATATGGCTCTATAGCGCCCCCTATCAATATTTAGTCTATCAGCTCCACCCACTGCTTTGAACGACATAGTAAAATGTGGCATATTTATATAACATGCCAGGACAAACAAAAAAGCCACTTCATGTCCTGATGTTCTCAACACCATAGCCCTGGGAAAAGGAAGTCCCACCATTTTAACCCTTTATCCTCTGTATAACTAATTCTAACTCATTAATATCATCCTTCATGAACTCATGGTTGAAAATATGACTGACTTCTTACAGCATCATGATTAAAATGGCTTCCTGTGATGGTTTAAATCATTCGCCATTATACAGGAAGTGGCACTAACCCTGCTGTCAGTTGACCAATTGAGCTAATATTTTCCTGTTCTCATTAGAGTTCCAATCTGAACATGGTCGTACATTAAAAGAACTTTACCACCACCTAGTGGCCACGTGGAATTTTCCTCTTGATGAAATCATGCTCCAGATTGTGGGAATTCAACACAGTTTGTAAGAAACAAGGTCATGAATGCTTCAGATGTCATCACTGGACAGGCTGACGTGCAAGTTGATCTTCTGATGAGGAAAATCACCTCTTGATGGAGATAAACTCTGGAAGAATGGGTATATGGCTGTGGGCAAGAGAGGCTGTGTTGCTGGAGGGAGGCTCTTGGCCGATGGGGCGGTGCAATAGGCCGAAGCGGCGCCAGAGGTGCGAGGGCCTCCAACGCTGCTTGCAGCTTTAATTCTTCTTCTTCTTCTTCTTCTTCTTCTTCTTCTTCTTCTTCTTAAACATTGGAGGCATTTTTGGGTACCTGAACATGCACGAAAACGCGCCTATTTTTGTGTACCCCCCCAAAGGAATGTGAAAAATTTGATATTTTGGGGTGCTTGGGACTGTTCGGGCAAAATTGAATGAGAGCGCCACCTATTTACGATGCCCCGCCACTGCACGTCATCAATCTTTATGAAAATTGCTACAAATATTCTAAATGTTCGGGCGAACAAAAAATCCTCTTGGAGCAACAGACTAAAACCAACAGGAAGTCGGCCATTTTGGGTCAAAGTCGCCATTTTGGCGTTTTACTGACATTTTCAAAATCTATCTCCTCCTAGAGATTTCATCGTACCGCTACCAAAATAGCTCAGGATGTCCAGAAGGCATGTGTCTTTAAAAGTTATTGAAAGTTTTCTAATAGGAGAAAGGGCATGGAGGGGGTGGGGCCTCAAATTTTGATGTGTCGCCGTGAAGAACGAAAGTGATATAGCTTCCACATAAAACAATGTATCTGAACCAAAATGGCCATGTATGATGCCAGTCCCATCCTGAACACATCTACATGTCAATATTTGGGTTATGAATTGGCCACGCCCCCTGGCGACAGTAAGTCATGGTTTTTACTTGGAGACCCTCTTATCTGACGTTTTGAACACAACCAGGTCCAAACTGGGTCAGACAGCAGAAAACAAGTTGGTGATGATAACCAGTGAAAACTGTTGCTCTATGCTGCAGGGCGAGACCGTGGCGCCATGGCGAACTTTGATAAGACGCCATGACATCATAAATCACTATAAATCCCTCAATTCTGATCCAATCCCCATCAGACTTGCAGGGATTAATCAGGGTCCGGCCCTGAACAGATTCATATCACCAATTCCGGTCTAGCCCTAAGCCCCGCCCACTTCC
The DNA here is from genome assembly GCF_017639745.1 of Melanotaenia boesemani. Taxonomy (NCBI): domain Eukaryota; kingdom Metazoa; phylum Chordata; class Actinopteri; order Atheriniformes; family Melanotaeniidae; genus Melanotaenia; species Melanotaenia boesemani. The sequence goes on along the minus strand of NC_055683.1, from coordinate 19,185,869 downwards.
AACAGGAAGTGCTTTTTTTCAGACGCAGGGGTCCATCTCCTCAGGAATAAAACGTGCACACTTGAAAGTACTTCACAACAGGTCAAACCCTTTCATGATACCACAATAAAAATCTCAAGCTCCTTCGCCAAACGTAACCATGGCGAATAGCGGTCCGACGCCATCAAACAGGAAGTACTTGTAACTGACCCATTGTACTGCTGATCTACACCAAACCTGGCAGGGAGGAGCGCGGACCAGCCGAGAACTCAGCCACATTGACATATGTTGGAAAAATTGCAATATGGCTCTATAGCGCCACCTACAAATATTTAATTGATCATATCTGCCCACTACATTGACTGATATGGCTGAAATCCAGTATATTGATAGAACTTGGAAGGATGTACAAAAAAGCCTCTTGGACCTATATGATAACTTCAACAGGAAGTCAGCCATTTTGAAAAAAGTGTCATTTTTGGGGTCATTTTTGCATGTTTCTTTGCCTTGCATTTGAACGAACTCCTCCTACAGATTTTATCGTATTTACCTCAAACTCAGTCTGAACACTCCAGAGGCATGCGTGGTCAAAAGTTATTGAAAATTTTCTAATAGGAGGTGGCGTTCAGCGGCGGCGCCTCATCAAGTTTTGATGTTTCGCCATCAAGCACGGAATCCATTATTTCTGAAATACAACACTCATTCTGTACCAAACTGCACATGTTTCACTTCAGTTCCATGCCGACCACATCTACAAGTCCTGATGTTGTCATCTGGACATTGCTCAACGCTCCATGGCGAGACCGTGGCGCCATGACAAGGTTGAATAAGGCGCCGTGACATCATTAATCTGTATAAATCCCTCAATTTTCATCCAATCAATATGACACTTACAGTAATTAATCAGAGTCTGCTCCTGAAAAGTTACATGTAACTACTTCTGGTCTTGGCCTAAGCCACGCCCCCTGGAAACAGGAAGTGCCTTTCTCCGACACCGGGGTACCGCTCATCAGGGATTAAACTCACACACTCTACAGTGCTTCAGATCAGGTCAAACCCTTTCATGACACCACAGAAAAAAAACCTCAAGTTCCTTCCTCAAGCAAAACCATGGCGAATGGCGTCCACCGCCATGAAACAGGAAGTACTTGTAACTGACCCAATGTACTCCTGATCTCCACCAAACTCGGCAGGGAGGACAGTGGTCAGGCCTGGAACTGATTCAAATAGACATATGCTGGTTATTTGGCTCTATAGCGCCCCCTATGGTTATATCATTCGCCATGAAACAGGAAGTGGCTCTAGCTCTGCTGTCAGTTGACCAGTTGAACTGATATTTTCCTGTTCTCATTAGAGTTCCAACCTGAACATGGTACTACATGAAAACGACTATAGCGCCACCTAGTGGCCACATGGAATTTTCCTCTTGATGAAATCATGCTCCGGTTTGTGGGAATTCAACACAGTTTGTATGAAACAAGGTCATGAATGCTTCAGATGTCATCACTGGACAGGCTGAGGTGCAAGCTGATCCTCTCATGACGAAAATCACCTCTTGATGGAGATAAACTCTGGAAGAATGGGTTTATGGCTGTGGGAAAGAGCGGCTGTGTTGCTGGAGGGGGGGCTGTTGGCCGATGGGGCGGTGCAATAGGCCGAAGCGGCGCCAGAGGTGCGAGGGCCTCCAACGCTGCTTGCAGCTTTAATTAAGCTTGAATTTTTAAACTTGATCATGTTTCAATACTGTTTTTCCCTAAGCTGGAACCTTATTTCTTACATTTTATCTATTTTATTTTAGCTTTTTCTTTTTGTTTTTATTCAAATTCTTTTAGTTCTGTTAAAGTTTGTTTTTAATGCACTTATTGCTTACCGCTGTAATGCTTTTGTTTTATGTAAAGCACTTTGAATTGTCTTGCACATGGAATATGCTATACAAATAAATTTCCCTTACTAATATTTATTTAATAAGGTGGATAAATCATCAAATGACTAAATCAGAATTAATTTGTAAGAGTGCTTTTGTGATTTTTCCTTTAGATTATTATTTATAAATAATAACCTCCATTGTTCTTGGGGAATTGGCCATATGAAAGAAAAACAATTCAGTCTGTAACATCTATCATTACAGTTTAATTATAGTAGTCACACAGTATGCTTTTCATTAAATTAAATGAAATCTGAGTCATACTATATTCAGTTTGTTGGAATTGCATCTATTTATTTAAATTACATGTTTCGGTGGAATAAATTTATTATTTCAAGGTCTGAGCATAATTTATATTTTCTGAGTTGTCTAAAGTAAGAAATTACCAACTGTACCTTGACAGTTGATATGAATTAACGTAAAAGATGACTTAGATATTAGTTCCATCGCTATCACCTGGATATACTCTGAACACTGAAAGGCTTCTGCCGGTTACCTCTGCCTCTGGGTCGAGGGGTCTTAATCTGTAGGAGGGAGGTGGTGGGAGATTTCTCTCTGTTTCTGTATCTCCATGTTTTCTTTCACACAATTGAATAAATTTGCTGTTACCGCTGTAAAACCGCTGTAAAAGCGCAGTTTTTGCAGATCACACAGCTCGCTGCTGTTTTAATTTTCTGCCTGAGAATATAACCACACTGCTCTCCTCTGCCACTTCTCTGTGCTCGTTTACCTGGAGCAGCTGAGTCTTGTGACGGTACAACAGGAAAACACAAGAGAGGGGAGGAGGATCGGTGTGACGTGAGCAGCATTTCAGACATACAGGTCGCTTCTTTGATGAAATGCAACAGCACATCCTGCTTACAGGAGAGAAACTGAAACTGTTATAGATGGGGATATTATTGATATTCAGATTGATTCACCCACCATAAATTAAAGTACACCCTTAAATGTTATTGCAAAACACTTTGTCGACATTGTCTGGTTAACAGCTTAATAGCTGGTTAAACTCTGCCTGCAGATGAGTGACAACTAGTTTTGTACTTTCAAAGTCGATGCTCCTGACCAGCATCAGTACCCGTCTTTACTGTTCACCCCTATTATGGAAATGCTATGGAAATCCAGTCCAACCACTGTTATGTTAAAGCTACTGTAATTTTTAGTCCTTTTCTCCAGATGGCCTGAGTAATTGAGTTATTCATTTTTGGATCTGCATGTGTTTTTATATTTTCTTAACTAGAGGTTCTGCAAGTTTTTAGCCCTGTTAACTAAAACTGTATTTTTAAAAGGGTATCCATTGTTCCATTGTGTATATTTTGTAAAAGTAACACAGTAAGGGTGAATTTCTCCACAATGTTGCAGTATATTGTCAATTACGATAAGGATGTTACGATGTGTTTTGGGTGTTGTTAAGAACATCTGTGTGCGTTTGTATGTGTTGCAGATGGCCTGAGAAACCGGCAGCCACTGGCAGTGTCAGAAAACATCTCATCAGGAATGCTGTGGAGAAAGAGTGGGAGAAAGTAAAGAAGAAAACAGACAAGGGTAAACAACAGGGGATGCTGAAGGTTGGAATATAAAGCATTCTTCTCATCTACCTTTTCTATGACTCTGCATCTTTCTTCTTTATAGTTTCATTCTGAGAGTATATTGTACTCACCTACTTTTTTATCTGATGTAGAAAAGGAGTGCAAGAGTAGCAAAAACAAAATTAGATTCTGTAGTCTTCTACAGTATTGTCAACTCTGTCTTTTCTCCCACTGGAAGATATAGCAGTAATAGTTGTGCCCATGTTACAGAAATGCTCAGCAGTTCTGCTGTGTTCACTCAGAATGAGTAACTCTGGACATAAAAAAAAAAAAAAAAAAACACACAATGTCTAAAACTGCAAATATTTTTTATTTGTTCTTCATTGAGGGATTGTAACATCGGGCTCAGCTTCTTGCCCCAAGCTACAATTTTTTTTTTGTTTTGGAGCAACCGAAGCAGAACACAGCAGAGCTCTGTGTTTGTTTGTGTGTGAATGTGCGTGTGTGTTTTGTTGTAGATACTTTGTGTGTACATCCAGCTCTGCAATATTCTGACCAATCAGCTCAACTTTTCCACTTTCAAGAAAACTTTGTTTTCAGCATGGGCTGGCTGGCCATAGGGAAGGGGGGGGATGAGGTCGGAAGAGCAACAGAGATGAAAGGATGAGACAGAAAACTGTGGAGAAGAGGCAGGAGAGATCAACAGAGGAAACAATGCTTGGAGGTAGTAAAAAGGAAAGGAATGATGGCAGAGGGGCAGCAAAAGGAGATGAAAAGGTAAGAAGAACAGTGAGGTTAGGGGTGGGAGAAAACAAACATCAGTTAGCCTGAAGGGGGGGAAAAGTTGAATGCAGTGTATTTTTGTCATTTTTGGCATCAAATATTTGATTTTTAGATCACTATTGATTAAATTGTAATAAATGAATCTCATGAGTGTCTATGTTTATATTCATTAATGAGTACAATAGAGAATGTGCATGTTACGTCACCATGGCTTTCTCCGTCATTTTGGGGTACATGGCTACTGTTTAAATATACACTTTCAGCTGTGTTAAAAATATGTTTAAAACTTGCTGAAAAGAAACGTTCTTACTCCCATAAGCTCACCAGAGAGATGAAGAGTCATTACGATGCAGAAACACTAATTATTAATAACTTAGATCGTTACAATCTGCTGAACAATGAAGTTCAGATTTTTACAAATGGATGGATTAAAACCTGAGTCTACAAAATGTCAGCTGCAACTACACCTTCATACTGATAATTTATATGTTAATTACATATTTATTGTTCTCATATTTTGATTCTGAAATCAAATTCATTATCTGTTCTTCTGTGTCTAAATATACAAGATTAATTCATTTAACTCATTTTGCAAAAGAAGCAGTAAGTATGAAAGCAGTTAAAATATGAGGACGTGTATTTATTTATTACAAGAACAATTCAATATACAAAGACACTTTATTGGATCTGATGGCAGATCTACTCTGAACAGCTAAAAGAGAAAACAGTCCTGAATAAGTGAACACTGAGACTCATCATCAGAGAACCAATGATAACAATCTGGTGGAGGAAAGAGATGTTCTCATCTGCATGTTTCGTCCAGATCGATACTGCTGCATTTAAAATCACGTACTTATTGGGTTTGTAGCCACTAACCCTTACCAGGTGTAGGCTACCACCTCACCTGCTCTCTGTCCATTGCAGTCATGCTTTAAATGCAGTCATTTTTACTACTGCGCACATAAAGCCCAAACTGTCCTTAATATTCAAACCGTGGTCAGCCAAAACCCCATCACCTAGAAAAGTTTCTGCAGAAGATGCCTTTATCCAATGTATCACTGCAGTGCACCATGACGGAAATGGTGGATGAAAATCTGCTGGTTAATTTTCTTTCTGTGATCTGATCTCAAAGCCGCTGAAGCAGCCAAATACACAACTCAAGGAAAAAAAGAATATTGGATGAAATGCTCAATAGAAATTTTGAATAAGACAGAGGTGAAAAAGAGGAGAGCCACTGCTGTATTGATGCCAACACAAAATGGCAGTTTCTCCCACAATTCTGTGCGTTGATGACGTTGGTATGCGTTCTTTATACTTAATTTTGACAGTCTGGAAATACAGAGCAGTAGCATCAGCTTAACCTCACAGACTTATGTAAATTACACCCTGTTAACAGCATATTATGTGGTGGTTGACAGTTATGTGCTGGTACCGTGGAAACGCTGCCACTGAGACGACAACTGTGTTGTAATGCAGACAAATTCTCAAGTGGTGGTTTTATTGATTTCCTATATCAACTGAGTAAAAGGCACGCTCATATTTAATGATTATAAATATATGTGAGCTTTTTTCTCGGTGGTAGGACTAATCATTGTTACTCGTGTTTATGATGACTTTTAGGATGATTTAAAAGTCTGATTCCTTTCTTGGATTGCATCATTTTATGTGATGTGCACATGTAATAAATTTTTATGTGTCTGTGTTTGTGCTGTTGTAAACTGTTGACCGTCTTGGTCAGAAAAATCTTGGTAAATAATGTTGAGTTTAATAAAGTTTTAGGAAAAGAAAAGGTCCAGTCTATAGGGAAGGGGGGGCTGGTGGTAGCAGCTGCACAAATCCGAGAGATTTCAGTTTGATTACTAAACTTAGCACATGAGGGAATTTGTATTTAGTGAATCATTTCTTTGTTGCAACAATGATTCTTGGAAATAAATTGTATACTTTTGGAGACCCTATTTATTTCCCCTTTTAATGGTGCCACATTTGAAAGGAAAATGCATTTGTTGGATGAGCAACAGTGGAGCTGCCGCACAGAATTTTGGGTCCTAAATCATCTTGGTGCGATACCCATGCTCACCTGATCAATATCTCTCATTCACATTTTTCCATGGTATAAGACTAAAGTAATCAATATGATCTTAGTTTACCCTCTATATTGAGAAAATGCCTAATTGCCAGGATAATAAAAGTCAAATGGACAGACTTTACAATGAAATGATGAACCCGCTTTTTTTCTAACTTCATATTGTCTTCTTTCTTTTCTTTTTTGGTAGCTTGATTTCTATTTCTCTGGGAAAGACCTGAATTTTTCCTGCCATGTGCTACTCGGCCCAGTCACTTTATAATTAGGCTGACCCAGTTAATTCAGCTGGTGCAGGTGTGGACTAAACCATTTTGCACCTTTTTAAAGGGGCGATGAGGACCTCAGAGAACACCCACCATTATTGGTAATACAAAATTCTGACTCTCTAGCCTCTAGCCCTTCAGGATGACTTTCATAAAGACCTTAATGAATTACAAATAAAAAAAACAAACAAACAAACAAAAAAAAAAGAAAATTCAACACAACATTTTTTTTTAAATTATTATTATTCCTAGCTTTTTGAAGCCCCTTCCTAATATTGACCTTTGGTAAACAGTAGCCTTGGACTGGGTGATTGAAGTCCAAAGAAACAGAACGACATATCAGTCAATTAATTTACCCTTTAGGGGCATGTTGGAAGAACCATACACAATCACTACAATTACTCTACAATTCCTATATTTTCTGTGCAGTAGCACCTTAAAAAGATAAAAGATAAAAAGTTAAAAGTGACTGAGTGCATGACATGTGTTGTACCAAGTAATAAGACCACAATCTTTCAACAAGTCTTAACCACTGTCATGTGATGCCTGAGCCCAACCAACACCAAAGACACAAGATGCTCTCTGATGTTAGTCATTTGCTTTGTGCACTCCTTATTTCAACCACCTCACTAACAGAGCTTTCAGTAAATGTGGCTGTACTTATCCTGGCAGCAGGTATGGTTCCTGTGTGTCAACACAAAAACAAATTAGTGAAAGTAGGATTTCTATGACGTTAATTCAGTACATGATGTATAGTCTAATCCAGACATTCAGCTGGAGCTATGAACTGGACAAAAACTGTTGGGTCAGAAAGGTGTAAAATTAGCAGAAGAAATCTGAAATTGTTGAACATAAATATGTGCATTAAGAGCACCGCACTGAAATAATTCTAAAGATTAATCCATTAGTTTAGGTAGATTATTAAAATTTGCATGAAGCATTCTTACCTGATACCTGAAAGTCAGTCATGAATATAAATGTGTGTTATGTAGACATTTAAGTCATCACCTCTGACATTTGTACCTTTTTATACATTTTCTTGCTTGTCTTTAATACAGTTTCTCACTTAACAGCGACACTTATATCACTTTTAGTTTATCTGCATTATCAGGTTTTTTCAGTTTAATTTTTCACCTGAATTCTTCTCTTTTGACGCTTGATGTGAGATTAACATCTGTCAGAGAAGCAGCTCACGCTGTAGACTGATGAATATGGACTCTTTTTTAATAATTTCACCTGATATTATTCAATTCTCCTTTTCTGTATCCATCTCCATTAGTTTGTCTCCTCTTTGTTTTTTGTCTGTATCATTTCTTTTGTCATTCTCATGGCATTCTGCTGTCAGTCCAGCTGTCATCGTGGTAAACGTCTGACATGATACTTCTGTCTGCATGTGTGCACGTCGACGTCAGCGCAGACTACTTTTGAAAGATTTTCTTTGTGCATTGAAATCTTGAGGGGATGTATGTCCTTGAAGCAAAGGTAAAAATGCATGAAGGCACTATCAGGCAAGCTGAAATTCACACACCAGTGTGGATACAACTTTTGTAGTAACACACAATTTCAATCTTTAACACATGCAGACTCCCAGGAGACAAAGATGCGAAGCAGCCAACTTTTACTGTCACAGAACGACATACGGAGGTGATAAAATGTTTGACATAACCACCTGCTAGTTTCTACCTCTTCCCCATTTTTCCCCTTCACATACAAACAGCAACATGAACACACACACACACACACGGCTGGATTGAAAGGGACATGTCTCTGAAGATCACACTTCAAAAACACAAGACGGACTCTGGCTGGCAACCAGAGGCAGTGAACTAAAGGAACATTTACAGAATATTTTTGGTTTTTCATTTGTGGCAAAGTACAGAATGAAAAATGGGTTGTGTGTGTACAGTACTTTAATATTTATAAATTAGGCATCTATGTTTTTAATTATTTACCTCGTAATTTTGTGATTTTTTTTTTTAACATGCCATCCAGCTTCTAGTTTATTAATAATATGCCATAGTTCAGATCAGCAGTATTAGCATTCAATGTATTGGAAAAATAAGAAGATCTACTGAATCTATCTGTCATTTTACCGCATCTGTGAATATAAAAGTGTGTGTTTATGTGCACATGTGTCCAGCTCTGTTCAAGTGTTATTTTTAACATTAGTGGTCATTTTTTGTTTCAGTGTGCTTATGTTCATATGCTTGATTAACAATCCTGCTGCATCTGTCCGTGCATGTGTGTGTTTGTGAATGTGGCTACTGCAGCTTTTATGATTAAGGTAAATGTCACTGTAATAGCCTATTTTGATTCGCTTGGCCATTTCAGAGCCTGGATAAATCTATGACCATCCAGGAGAACTTTATATATATATATATATAGATACATATATATACACACACACACACACACACATATATATATATATAATTATTTATTTATTTATTTATTTTGGATGTGTGGGATATTTGCCTCTGCTATGAGGGATTGCCTCACATTAGCTCAAAATTGAACCCACAGCTGCTTCAGGTTGCATCTGAACAGCTGTGAGTGCTTCAGACTCACACATGGTAGCGTATAACAGTCGCTATCACCTGCTTTTGGCCACACTCGGGAATTACAACACTCAGCTTTGTGCAACTTTCTGAGGTAACTGTGACCTATAAAATCCCAGCACCAGCCGAAGAAGAAGCAGGTGGCAAATGAAGTGTGTAAAATCCAAAAAGATAAATGTTTCTAAAGTAATATTCTCACATCCCACTTCCTGTTAAAGGATAAGTAAATATATACCAGCTGTTTATCCATCCAACCATCTTGAACTTTTAAGCTTGAATTCTGAACACCTTCATAAACTTGGCTATGCAACATTAATTTAGGTCAAACCACACATGTTTTATTCAGCTCTGAATTTTCTTTTCCTTCCCTTTTCCAACACGATAGCTTAAGAGTGAAATGGTGTTTCAGGAGGTGAAACAACAGAAAAAGACCAGACTTGCCATGAAGACTGTGCATTTTAATTCAGATTTTACATCAAAACAGATATTTAATTTTCTATATTATGCATATGTTATAATATTTATACAAATATCATTTTCTGCCCTACTTTTCTCTAGAAAAGCAAAAATATCCACCAAAGTGCATCATTATATGATCACAATATGATGTAAAACCTTTCAAACTCTTAAATGGGAAGGAAGGAAAATCATTGTTCCCTGCAGTTTCTGCTTAATATCTTTTTTACAGTGTAATTTTATTTGATCAAATAAAAATTGCTTTTTATTATTTAAATATTTTTATTCATATAAGAAACTACATTTAAAGATATTTTATGTTAAATACCAATATTAATTTCCATTTTACTTTGAGAAGAAGTGAATTTGAGATATTTGATAAGGAGGGGAGTGAAGATCTCCACTGAAAGGGACGGACACAAGATATTTTCCAAACAGAGTCTCAGTCTGATGCTTCCACAAGTTACAAATAACATGTAATATAGCCTTCATGTTTCTCTGCCATGGCCTGTCTGTTCCTATCTCACGCATTGCTGTTGTGTTATGTTCCTGTTGTAAAATATAGATTGGTTGTCTCACAAACTCATTCAAGTGTGCTACACAAGCTGTTGGCCAGTGGCTGAAGAGAAGGAACGACAGACAAATACAAAAGGACACACCGAGAGAAGCAAATCAAGCGAAGGAGTCAGGGAAGGAACAAAGTCCATCATCTATTGCTGCACTGTAACCAATGGGTGAATTGTAGGGAGTAACAGTCGCTCAGTCAAAGCAAATACTGTCCTTTGCTTGTGCTGTATATAGACATGTAACAGTAAGATGAGAAAATTTACAGTATTTTTTTTTCCACAAGACAGTGTTTAAGAATTTTTGTTTTTAAAGAATTACTGTAGGCAGGCTCTAAAAGCACTTCCTGGCAGAACAACAAATTAAAAAGGTGCAAAACAGCTGCTGTATAACTTTTGAGTGAGTAAAGGCATGCACACTGTCAGTTTAATGTTCTAATCTACAACAAGGCTGCCACAACTCTGCAGGTTTTAGATATTTTCTGGTTTAAACACACCTGTATCAAATGAATTGGAACTTAGCTGCTTGTCCTCAAGTTCTGCACAAACCTGTTTATGACCCTTTAAACTGAACCAGGTGAGTTGAAGCAGAAAAACTAACACCTGCAGGGCTGCTGCCCTTGAGGACCAGAGTTGCAGAACCCCCTTCTACAAGAATGATGAGAAGTAACATAAACTGGATTGCAAGATGTCTATGCCTCCATCTGATCTGTTCGCTATAAACATATGAGAATTTTCTGTAGCTAGCCATGACGACTTACTTGGCAGGAAAATCCAGGCAGAGTCAAGAAACAAAGCAAATTTTAAAAGTCCAGAAGCTTGTAACAACCACAACAACAAGGGCAAGGCAGAAGAAAAAAAAAAGAGAACAAGCTAAGGTCATACACTTACCAGAATTAATACAAGGGATCAAGGCTGGAAAGCTTGTACAAACTTAGCTGGAGGGGAGGAGAGGGGTCATAAGAAGGGCTATAAGGTCCTCTCATTCAGCAGATGAAACAGCGTTAAGAAAATACTGAGTAATCAGTAAGTTATATTATTGTACTTGAAGGGACACAGAAACAAAATAATGAGAAATAAATGAAGAACTGGATAACAAAAAACTTTAGAATTACTCTAGAGATCTCACATCAGTTCTAATGTGTCCAACGACTAACTATTTTAGGGTAGAGCTGGAGCAAATCGGGACAAGAGAGACAAAAGTTAGATAATATTCAAAATACAGTACATCAAAGTGTGTACAAACCTGAGTTTCTTTTTTGTTTGTTTTTTTTTTTGTTTGTTTGTTTTTTTTACAACACAATATCAAAAAATTAAAAATAAAAAAAATCTCACCAGTAGAAGGCAATAGAAATAAAATAAATAAATAAATATTATCACCAGAAGCTATGTCTCATTTGAGGTCATATAGTATAACACTAAATTCTATCTTTTACATACACAAGGGAATAGAGTCCAGTCTAAAGTGATCCAAGACCCGCTTCCAAATGTCCAGAAATGTATCAGTATTGTCATGAAGGGTATAGGTTAGTCTTTCCAGAGGGAGTATCCTTAGGACTTCTGTGTACCAATCCTCTACTGTGGGACATTCTTTAGAAATCCAGAGTTTGAGAATAGCCTTTCTTGCTATGTATAATAAAATTTCAGTAAGCCTAGCACTGTGTTTGTCCCTTGCAAGGTCCACTAGCTGCAAGGACACACTGAAAAGGTAAAAATTCCAAATTATATCCCATCAGAGCAATTACTTCATTTTTTACATCAGACCAGTATTTTTCCACTTTAACACATTTCCAAAACATATGTACATATGTACCAAACTCACACTTACATCTACGACAGAAAGTTGAACCCAAGTCCAGCTTGCCTCTCAATAATAGTGTAAAATGGAGTCTGTGCAGGATTTTAAATTGTCTCTCTCTATCTGAGTTGCAACTTAAAATTTCAAGTGTATTTCCAATCATTTGAGTCCACTTATTGTTGTCCATCTCTTCTCCAAAATCGTTTTGCCGCTGTCTCCTTATATGATCTGTGGAAAAAGGTGAGATTTGAGGTAAAACTTTTATAAATATTGGCGATAAATCTTTTTGGTTTAGGCTGTGTGAGAACATGCTCTAAAATGTCAGTTTTGGGGGACGTATCATTTTGGGAATAAAATGTCTGATTTGCAGGTACCTAAAAAAATAGTTGCAAAATGTGCTTTTTCTTTGAAGGATTCCATTGTATCCCCTTCAAAGAGTTTGGTAAGCTGGTCCAGCCCCTTTTCATGCCAGACTTTAAACACAGTTTTGACACGATGGGATAAAATTTGGGTTATTGAATGTAGGAGTCAGTAAAGAGAAATGATTATTAACTTAAGTAGAATTTTGTACCATGTGTTAATAGTATTTTGAACAATAACGTTATTTTGGACCTCTAGTTTTACTCTCTTAACACTTATAAAAGGACAGTACTTCAAAGTGAAAAGACAAGTTACTAGACTCCATATCAATCCACGTATTTGAAACATCAGGATTCACCTGCATTTGTGCAGCCCAATAATACAGATGGGCATTGGTGACAGCCAGATCTCCCTGAGTTGTCATTTTTATTATACTTTATTAATCCCAGCTGGAAAATTCTTTCTCTGCATTAAACTATCCTGATTACATTAGGAGCTAGATTGCAGGCTAGATTCCGGCACCAAGGGAGCAGTTGGGGGTTAAGGGCCTGCTCAGGGGCCCACAGTGGTTCACCTCAGTTGCCAGCCTGGGGACTTGAACCCACACATGGCAACCGCATGGGATGTCATCAACTCCTCATGATGCATTCATGGCCATCATTTAAGCTCTACAATTTTTTATCGCCTTTTTATTTACTTATTTATTAATTTCCACATTTTTCTCAAAAATTACTATATCCAGATATTATTATTATTATTTAGTATTATTAAACTGAATTGGCTTACCAAATGGTTCCTCCTAATTAAACTACAGTCTACTAGGGGTTTGGATTGTTTTCAAAATCCTGCTCCCTCTGAATTTCTGACCAATTGTATATGTTCCGCTGGGATTTTCTTTGAGTCCCAGAGGACCCATGGGAACCCAGTTCCAATGCAACCCCTTAGTGTGAGGCATCTATTTATAGTGTCAAAATGCAGAAGTGATAGAGAAAGGCTTTAAACTATGAGCATCTACATAATGAAATCTGACACCCAATAAAGTGCCAGCATGAGGCTAGAATCAAAATGCAACGTAGGTTTTGTTAGCCTAACAAATCAGTTGCAACTGACAGGAATCAATAAACAAGGGATAAAGGAAATACAAAGTAAATTAGTTAACACTAAATATTATTTGGTCATGAATGCACATCCATCCATCCATCCATAATCTTCCGCGGCGGCAGCTGCCTAAGCAGGGAAACCCAGACTTCCCTCTCCCCGGCCACATTCACCAGCTCATCCGAAGGGATCCTGAAGCGTTCCCAGGCCAGCCGAGAGATGTAGTCTGTCCAGCGTGTCCTGGGTCTGCCCCGGGGCCTCCTTCCGGTGGGACGTGCCCGGAGCACCTCACCAGGGAAGCGTCCAGGAGGCATCCTAACCAGATGCCCGAGCCACCTCATCTGGCTCCTCTCGATGTGGAGAATGCACATCTACACAAAAAATGGTAGCAAAATCTCAAAGTGTGCAACTACTCGAGTAGAAACAATTTTCTACCTTCTGTTCTACTCAAAATCTTTCTGAAGACTTAGCTTTGTGTTCCAACACTGTAGTTCATACTAGTCAAGTACCACTAAAGCATCCACAGTTTATCATTTTTGCCACCTACTCCTACCAGTAGCAAAGTTAAAATCAGTCAGTCCTTGCAGGACCTGCAGGATACCAGTAATCCCACTGTAATACCAGTTTATTCTCCTCTATGTTTATCTTTGTATCCCCCTTATAATTAGAAAAGATTTTGATCATGTTTAATCAGCCAGTCATTCCTGATTCCATTCTACCTTTAGAATAAATTAACTTAGCAGTAGTTGTTGGTTTTGAACCAGTATTGTGTTTTTAAGTAAATGGTATGGTAATATATTTTGAGCACTTAGTTACTCAACTGTTCCCTTGTAAGCAAAACGTTGTGAAGCCCATGAAAAATGACCAAAGTACAAGTTAACAGACTCAGACTAAACTTTTGGGTCGCTACAAAAATCTCATGAAATCTCTTTAGAACTGCAGATGTTGCAGATTAAGATGTGTTTCTCTATAACGAGGTACATAAATTCACATTTTTTTCCTACATTTTGACATCCACTTTCACATCGAAAGATGTGTGTTGAAATGTTCTTATAATTATATAATCATACAGTATATACACAATATATTTTTATACATTACATATCAGATAAAGATACTGTCCCACTTATAAGGAAGTGACTGAGTTGTTTCCTGAGAAATTATTATGTGCAATATTCCTTTAAATTGGGCGTGTTATTGACACTTTTAATGACATGCTGGAAATCTATAGAGAGAAGTTATAACCAGCTTTTTTGTGTGTTTCTTTGGGGGATGAAACAAAAACAAAATAAACTATGCAGATAGCTTTCACATGACTTTCTTGCACTGTGTCAGAGAACATTTGTATATAACTGACTTTGCCTAAACTTTCTGATGTAACACCACTAAGCATGTTTTGAATCTTTATCGCTTGCAAACAGCACCTGCTAGTTGCTGCTGGTCACATTCACAGTGAACAGCCAGTTTTTGAGTTTGTGTGTGTGAACTCAGCTGAAGGAGCAGATTCTCATTACTGTTTTACAGTCAGCTGCAAACTTAACTATAATAGAAGCTGGCAGAACATAATATATATAATCAGCAAAAAGCAGGCCACAGATCACAAAACTGTCATCTTTTCAATAAGGAATTGAAAATTTGATAAGAAATTATGATAACGCCTGCAGGAGTCATGATTGGCACATGACCGAGGATGCAAACAAATGTGTCTTTCTTCCGTTTACCAAGCAACGGTGTAGTGTGTACAAGCAACAGGTCTGTTTCTTCCTGTCTTCCAGTCAGTAGCTTTCATAAGGTGGAGGAGAATGCCTTTAAGTCTGCAAAGCACTTGAAGAAGTTGTTAATATCAGATTAATTTAAGTAATCTCTAAAACTAAAAGGCTTTAATTTATTCTCAAATGCATCATTCAGTCATCCAAAGCAATATATATGTTACTGTCTAATATAAAAAATATCTCCAATCATTGTTATTTTCTGAAACAAAACACTAATTCTGCTAATTTTCTGCAGACTTTCATTTATTTTCTGTCCTACCAAGTAGTTTTTGTGTGTGTATGAAACTATAGAAAGTTAAAATACAATAAAAAAAAAAAAAAAGTGAAACAGTGATATTAAAAGGTAAAAGCTGAGCTCAAACTTCTCTGGCATGATGGTAGGTGTGTTAGAGCCATGCGAAGCTTCTTTTAAATGGGACTTTGCCAATTCACAGACACGTGCTGCAGTATTTTACAGCCACTTGGAGCAATATCAGAAATATGTGAAACAATCTAAAACAAGGATCCCAAACTCTGGTCCACAAGGCCCACTGCCCAGCAGAGAAACATCTAATACCTGCAGGATAGTGGGCACTGAGGACCAGTGTTGGGGATCACTGATCTAAAGCATAGGCTGTTCTTGGTTGTGTTGGTGCTGTTGGCAGTATTTTAGCTTTGCTTTGCAGAACACAGAAGTAAAAGTGGAAGAAGAACTGCTTGGTGTAAAACTAGTTGTTGAAATAAGAGCAATTGTTTAGTAGGGTTTTGCCATTTTTTTTTCAGACAGCACAGACAACCTTTCAACCTGTGAACACCTTCACCTCTGACGCTTACTGGCTGTTAGGGTTTAAGACAGCAGAGTAAACAGCCAAATTCCTTCACAAAAAATACACCCTAATAAGTCGTGACTAGTAAATAGAGAAACAATTGCTTGTGGGTTAAAAAGTCCAAACAAGTTCTTTGACCTGCAGTTTGCTCTTCCAATTGTACCCTCATCCAATTTGTCAGTTTGGAGGGACAGTGGCCATGGCTATTATACTGTAGTACTGAAATATAATTAGCAACTTGTATGCAGGCAGAGCTGGATGGTCCAACTCCATCAACCTGCAGGTCACTGTGAGAAGCTTTACATGTGTCAAGAAGAAAACAATGTAAAAGTAAAATGACTTAAGATATGTCTTTAAGAGGTTTAATTGAAATAAAATGCAGGTAAATGTATTATTAGATTAAAAATTCATTATGTTTTTCAGTTGATATTTATATTATTATTTATATTTATAACTGTAGCTCATAGTTGGTAACGTTACCCAGTGCATTAAGGACAAGGAGGGACACATCAACACAGCTTACCAGCCAATTCTTTACCTTTAGTCCTAAACCACCAAACTAGCTGAGCATTTAGATAACAGTAATTCTAAAACTTGGACTCATTTGGACACTTAACGGCCAACGAGTAATTTAATTCAACTGCATCTCATTTCCCACAGTAGCCACATCACTACCATATTACCCACAAGGCTGCCTTCTGAAAGTGGAATCCTCAGCTGCTTATATTGGATTTGCATGGAGCATATTTGCAATTAAGAATTGTTCATTTGGAATGATTAACATCACCGTTAGTGATTGGGGGGGAGCTAAGTCAGACTCTGGAGTCACTGGAAAGATTACATCTCCCAGCTGGCCTGACAGTGGCTCAGAGCTACTAAAGGCAGGAGGGCCTGATGCGCTCAGCTCCCACTATTGCTTTATTGACCTGAAATGGACAGAGCACTGACAGGATAGTTGGATAGATGAGAGCTGATGATGTCAACTTTATGAGAGAAACTTGGTAACACACTCATACACTCATATCACATGGTTGTGTGCCTATAAATTATCCTTATTTCAGCTCATCAATTGTGACCTACTTGGAGTGAAACTCTGGCTCCTGTTTTGATGTGGTTAAAAATAAGACAAACACACACACACTAACACACACACTTACATGCACACACACACACACATACACACACACACGTGTACTGTATCTTCTCACACTGAAAAGACAAGCACATCAAATCAATCAAATAAAAAATATAAACTCACAAGCAGAATCCTCTTACCTAAAAGCAGACTTACTTTATTCCACTCCGCTGACCATGGTGAGTTCTTACACAACCTTGCAAGTGCACACATGCACACACACACACACACACTTTTTTATATTTGTGTACAGACATGCAAATCTACAAAGACATACTGTACGTGAGGAGCTACAGTGGTACACAACAACATTCAGACCGACATGTACGCAGACACACATGCAAGGAAACATGGATGTATGCCAACATGTGAAAAGCTACACATTTACAGCAATGACAAACACACACGTACACACACACACACACACACACCATTAAGCATTTATACACAGGAAAATACAACACTGTCTCACTGCTATGTCAACCTTTGTTTGTTTCGCTTTCTCCCACTCCTTTCTCCCTCTCTTGTCCTCCAAGTGTACATCCCTTCTTCCCTGACCCTGTTATCTTCTGGAGCATCTCAAAGAGAAAGAGGAGAAGGAAGAAAGACATTTCTCCCTCCCGCCCCTCTTTCCTTTCTTTCACAGCTTTTGCCAATTAAAACACTAAGATTTTTTTCCATTGAACTACTTGAAAATTATTAAATTAGTTGTTGCACATAAGCATACATAATACTCTCTCTCACAAACACACACACACACACACACACACACACACACACACACACACACATATATATATATATATATATATATATATATATATATATATATATATATATATATGGCCTTTCTGTTTGGAGTTTGCATGTTTTCTCTGTGTTAAGCGTTGTTTCTCTCCAGGTTCTCTGGCTTCCTCCCACTGTCCAAAGACATGCATATTGGTCACTCTAAATTCTCCATAGTGCATGTGTGAATGATTGTTTGTCTCTCTGTGTTGGCCCTGCAATGGACTGGTGACCTGTCCCAGGTATACCCGGCCTCTCACCTGTTAAACGCTGGGATAGGCTCCAGCTTACCTGCGACCTGTAATTAAGCGGTACAGATAATGAATGAATTAGTTTGGTTTTATTTATTTATTTTTGTCACAGGCTAAGAGGGCATAAAAATAGTACTTGAAAGTAAAAAGAAAAGTCAGATTTATGTGCTGCTGACAATTTTCCTCTACCCTCTTTCTCCTATAATGTCACTAGCTTGCATTTGGAGAAAGGTACAAAAGACGACAGCAGAGAAGAGAGAGAAAAAAACTGGCAAGGACTTGAAGCAAGCAGGAAAAAGTTCTGTAGATGCAGGAATGCAGAGGCGAGAAATGGGGGAGTTACTGTAAACACATTAACTAAATAAAGATTTTTGCAAATAGAAATATTATGGGAAAAAATTATAAAAAAACTTTTTTTGCAAGCTATGAGAAGTAAACAGTTTTAATAACTGTCAGCAAGTGTAGATCAAACATTTAAATCTTGTTTGTTTATGTCTTTAATGTGAAACAGCATCCAGTTGCTCTTTTTGGTGTAATTACCACCCGAAACAGCCCAATGCCCAAATCATAAATAACATTAAGAAGTTAAAATGATGGCAATACT
Organism: Melanotaenia boesemani; assembly: GCF_017639745.1. Classification (NCBI taxonomy): domain Eukaryota; kingdom Metazoa; phylum Chordata; class Actinopteri; order Atheriniformes; family Melanotaeniidae; genus Melanotaenia; species Melanotaenia boesemani. The sequence continues at coordinate 19,167,124 of NC_055683.1, read as the reverse complement.
ATGAGTGTGGCATAACAACAAAACTTAGCCTCACTGTTGACAGGTAAATTCCCCTTATTGATAGCTCGTTTGGAGACAACACGATAGGAATCATTTAGCGACAGCACAGATTGATGACTATCAAAAATTTAGCAAAGTTTTTGCTGTAAATCATTTGACTTTTAACAACCTCACAATAAAAACGTTTCGCTTTGTATCAATTTCCGGACTGCGAAGATGCCACTGACATAAGGTTACCTGAAAAACTGAATGCATCAGACCCCAAAATCTGCAATGTTGATGACAAATGATCTACCATCATTTTTTTAATCAATAAAATAAAACAGGGAGAGAATTTTCCAACTTTAAGGGTATAATTAGTGAAAAATAGCCAGTCTGATTATTATATCATCTTACTGGTGGTCCTTCTGAGTCAGACATAATACCTTGTAAAAATATCTAACCTGGAAAACGTGCTGTCTCATGTATTATCGCTAAATTACTTAGTTCCTTACCTAGAAAGTAAAGCAGTGACACGAATCAGAAAGCTGTCCAGCCTGCATGTTATACGATACAGAGTTGAATATTTAGGGGATGTTACATAAGTAAAAAAGTTAGAAAATAAAAGGAAGCAGGAGAAGGAAAAGAAGGATTCCCTGAAGGGTATTGCATGGGAGACATGGTTGTATCTTTTACTATAAAGGTAGTCACAGGAAATATCCATATCCACTGTATCCATGATGACGCCAAACATATTTTACAGAACTAATATATAAAATATGACATTTTTATGAGATTTTGCTCAGCAGACCAACTTACATAGTTAAAAGCAGTTTTGGTAAAAAAAAAAGAAGCACAACTTACATTGTGATGGAGGCTTTACTACTCTGATCTGGCTCAGTAGTATTGTGATCGCAGAGTGTGCATCGGTTAGAATGCAAGGAAAAGTCCGGATGAATTCTTGAGTTTCTTTAATTTATTTTTTTTTTATTTATTTTTTTTTTTTTTTTTTTTTTTTTTTTTAATTTAAGTTTCCTCCCTTTTGGGTTGTGCAGTATACATACATGTGTATTCGTGTGGTTCTGTAATAAACAGAATAAACAGAATATGTGGAACTTGTTATACCAACAACAATAATAATAAAAGAATCATATCAAATCCAATGCACAATTAAATAATTATAAAGGGGAATGGTGCAGGTCAATTTCGACATAAAGGCAGCCATGCACTGCTTAAACAGGTCTAAATAGGCCACAAAGCCTTCATTACTTAGCTGAGCCCGTAGAAATAAGACCGTCCGGGTATATTTCCCACAATTGGCACCATATCAACAATCTTAACCATAGGGAACTATTCTAGCCATATAAAGAGGTATAAAACCGAGAAAATGAATAAAGTCCGCTGGAAAACATAGCTTAGCCTATTAGTGTATTAACTTTCATGCTAGCCGAGGTGCTAACAGCCTTAATAAGAAAAATAAGGTTCACAGCATAATTTTTACCAGTTATACTTTAGCAAACCAACTTTTTTACATTGTAAGACACCCACCTGTCTCATGGACGCACACTAGGCCGCACAATCATAACACACTCTATAACACACGAAGGAACATGGTATCATCTCCGATGCTCAGCAGGACAAAACTAGCAAAACATTATTAAACATTTTGTGCTCACAAGCGGCCGCGCCCTCCGGCGGTCAGCCTGGGAACTGCCCCCAAAGTTACAATGCAATGCAATAGTATAGTGTAAATAGAGTCTTGTCTTCATAACAGCCGCCCCCAAACTTGCTTTAGCAAGTTTGAAGACAATATTCAATGTCCATCTCGTTCTGGCACTGCCGGGAGTCTGACAAGACGACTCACAGGTCTTACATAGGTGCGGTCCTTCACCTTGACTTCAGCTGAGCGGATCAAACCGTCAGTCCCTGGAAAAACTTTATTGACCTCTCCGAGTGGCCACGACGCTCTTGGGAGTTGGGGGTCCACTATCATTACAACAGTGCCAACCCGAATGGGAGATGTGTCCTTGAGCCACTTGGACCTCGTCTGCAGGGTTGGCAAATAGTGACGCAGGAACTGTGTCCAGAAGCGGTCACTCAACACCTGACATGTCCTCCAGTGCCGGCGTCCGATCAGTTCGGAATCGTGGTAGGTTACCTGGGGAAGTGATGGATCCGGCCGCCCCATCAGCAACAGATTGGGGGGGATGGGGTCGGGGTCAGCCAGGTCAGATGAAACGTATCCTAATGGCTTTGAATTGAGGATTCCCTCTATTTCAATCAGCACTGTTTGGAGAACTTCTGCTGTTACAACCTGACAGCCTAGAGTGGATGTTAAAGCGGCTTTAATTGATCTGATCTCCCGCTCCCAGGACCCACCGAAGTGAGGGGAGCTTGGAGGATTGAAGCGGAACTTCAGCTGGTACTCGGCAAGTTGGGCTTGTAGGGATGGATGTAGGGCATTGAAGGCTTCCTGTAGTTCACGATCCCCACCTCGGAAATTAGTGCCCTGGTCACAAAGTATCTCCGCTGGTTTACCACGGCGAGAGATAAACCGTCTCAATGCCATCAGAAAGGAGTCGGTACTGATGCTGGACAACACTTCGATATGGACCGCTCTGGTTGTCAAGCATTTACAGAGCAGGCCCCATCGCTTCTCGCTGCGGCGGCCAATCTTGACCTGCATGGGCCCGAAACAGTCTATGCCTGTGGAGAAAAAAACTGGCTGATGTAACCGAAGGCGGGACACAGGGAGGTCAGACATCTTTGGATTGACGGGTTGACCTCTCCATCTTTGGCATTCCGGACAGGATCGTTGCTCCCGCTTTACAGCTTCCCGGCCTCTCAAAATCCAAAATCTCCTCCTCAGCTCAGCAAACAGTCTCTCCGACCCTGGATGCTTGAGTTCACTGTCGGTCTGCTTGATCATTAATCTGGTTATTGGATGTTTGGGCTCCAATACAACTGGATGTTTGACATCAGTTTCCAGATCATGACAGCGTCTGAGTCTCCCGCCAACTCTGATAAGCTGTAGAGACTGGTCAAATTCAGGGGAAAGTGTGTAGAGCCGACTTGAAGTCGGTATTGGCTTCCCAGCTGAAAGGCACTGAACTTCATCCGGAAAACTGTCTCTTTGGGCAGCTCTCAGGATGCACAGCTCAGCTTCCTTGAAGTCGTCTGCCGAGGGGCTTTCTTTTGAAGGACTGGCCGCCCCGTGAAGACGCTTTGCGGTATCCTTCATAAGGTCGTGAAAGTTGTCAAATCGTTCTACATCTGGTACAGGGTTAGTGCTCACGGATGTAGCTAGACATGTCATGGGTTTGCGCTGCTCATCCATAAAGTCATCATGTGGGGGGAGTGGATACTTTGGCCATTGCTCTGGGGGGAGCAACAGGAAGGGAGGTCCACGTGCCCAGCGAGAGTAGTTCGTGAGCTCTTGTAGTTTTTTGCCTCTTGTGAGGTCGTCTGCAGGGTTATCTGCTGATGTCACATACTGCCAGGCCTGGTTGTCTGTTAGCTCCTGGATCTCGGCAATCCGTGTCCCCACAAATACCTTGAAGTGACATGAATCCGATCTTATCCAGGTTAGGACGGTGGTGGAATCTGTCCACATCACAACCCTGGACAGCTGCAAGGTTAGTTTTTTGGTGAGCAGGCTGGAAAGTTGTGCTCCTGTGAGGGCAGCGCATAATTCAAGACGCGGCATAGAGAGTTGACGTTTGGGTGCCACCCTGGAGCGTGCTGTAAGGAATGCAACTTCCACATGCCCATCTGTGTCTTCTGTGCGGAGGTATGCAACACTGCCATATGCCTGTTGAGATGCGTCACAGAAGATGTGTAACTCTCTGCTGCACCCAGGTTTGTCGAGGGCATGACTGACATAGCAACGGTTAAGACCGATGTTATCCAGCTCCGGCAGTTCAGAATACCATTCCTGCCATGCAGTTAGTAGTTCACTGGGGAGTAGAGGATCATCCCATTCACGTTTCTTGGTCCACAGTTGCTGAACAAGAACCTTTGCCCTTGTGGTAAAGGGGATCAGGAACCCTAAAGGGTCATATTGACTTGCCAATGTTTTGTAAATATTCCTCATTGTTGGTGGACCAATCTCGAGGTGCTTGGACTTGTAATGAAGAGTGTCTGAGTGGCACAGCCAACGCAGGCCTAAAGCGGGCTCTTGTGGGTTCATTTCGGTGTGATTCAGCCACTGTTCGCTGCTCTCAGATCTCAGCTCCTTTGGAAGATGGCTGATGAGGTCTGACCTGCTGCTGGCCCACTGCCGTAGCTCAAACCCTCCATTCTTCAGCAGAGTATTTAACTTGTCCATGACATATTTGGCCTTCTCTGTGGAGGAGAAGCTCTGAAGCCAGTTATCCACATAAAAGTGCTTCTCAATGGAACTGCGCAGGTCACCTCCTAGCTGACAGTGGTCATGAACATGCCTCTGGAGAGCATAAATTGCACAACATGGCGAACATGTAGTCCCAAATGGGAGTACTTGCCATTCGTACACTTTGGGATGTGCGCCCCTTTGCAGGTCACGCCAGATGAAGCGCAACAGTGGACGGTCTTCGGGTAGCAGTCTCACCTGGTGGAACATCCCCTTGAGGTCACTGCTGACAGCAATGGAGTGTTCTCTAAAGCGTAACAGGACACCAAGGAGGGAGGCACCCAGGCTTGGACCAGGCAACAGCATCTCGTTCAGGTTCTGATCTTTGTAAGTGAAGGAGCAGTTAAACACAACCCGATTCTTATTGTTGTGTGTGACCATGTGGTGAGGGATGAACCACGATTCACTTGAGGACCTCACCTGCTCATCACTTACTTCTTTGGCGTATCCTGCTGACACCAACCTTTTGATCTCTGCCTGATATGCTGTGGCCTTTACTGGGTCACGACTGAGACGTTTCTCCGTACCTCGCAGGCTGGGAAGAACTACTTCAGGTGGGACAGAGAGAGTGGGCATATTTTGGACGCGTAGAAGAGGGGTTGCATACCTCTCAACGCCTTCCACGTTCACTCTCGTTGTCTTCTTTTCCAGTAGATCTATAGCTTGTTTTTCTCTCAAAGACCGAGTGATTAACTTCTCACTTCTGTATGGCAGGATGTCAAGCTGCCATAACTTTTCCACATGGCTGAAGAGCTCTGCTGTAGGGGGGGCAGTGGACAGGAAGAGACATTGCTGAGACTGACCTTTCAGATGGCATGATGTGACTGGTCCTTGAAGTGTCCAGCCAAGCCTAGTCTTGACGGCAGCAGGGCCTCCAGGGGGGCCCAAACGCACAGGCTGGATGGGAGTCACTAGATGGGGACAATCAGAGCCAATAAGTAGCAGTGGCTGAGCATTTGTGAATGACTCCAATGGTAGCTTTCTCAGATGTCTGTATTTCTGCTGGAGTGCTTCCACTGGGTAGGAGTGCTCTGCTAGTCCAAGCTCCTTTGCAGTGAAGGCCCTCTCAATGGTAAAAGCCTTTGAGGGATGGCTCACTGGTGAGACTTTAACAGACACTCATGCCCCATTTATTGTTCTCAGTCCTTGTCTCACCGTCCGTAGTGCTAGACTTTCTGGAGCCCCCTTTAACTCCAATCTTTGAGTGGCTTCTTGGAGCAGGATCGTCCTCTCAGATCCATCGTCGAGAATTGCAAATGTCTCAAGCGTGTGCTCGCCATGTCGTAGCAGGACTTTACAGATCTTCAGGAGAACCTGGTTGCACCCTGCTCGTCGGTCTAGATAGAGAACATCAGCAGATGATTTATTGTCTGGCTCGGAGGTTGCAAGGTTTGCTGGTCTGGATGCAGCTGCTCGCAGATTTACTTCATGCAAGGCCTCAAGATGCTTTCCTCTGCATATCTTGCATAGCACTCTGAGTCGACATTGAGCCGCTTGGTGGCGTCTACCACAACGCCAGCAGCGGTTGTTAGACCTTATCCAGCTGCTCTTCTGTTCCTTTGTCAGTTGCCTAAAGTTAGCGCACTGATCTAGGAAATGCATGCTGTTGCTACAGTATGGACAATACGCTTTGGGCTTGTCCTGGGCATCTGGAGTTAAAGAAGCTTCAACTGGGGCCCCTCTGGAAGTACTGTCTTGCGTTGCACCAAGCAGCACTGTTGTAGTTCTCTTCGCTGCTTTCTTTCCATTAGGTCTGTTTCTCTGGGCACCCTCTCCCATGTCAGGTTGATCTCCACCTTCTTGAATGATCAGCTCATATTCGAGCCATTCTGCAAAGTCTCTAAGTGATGGCACTTTACTATTTCGTGGGTAAACGTGACGGCGGAAAGCTGCCCGTAGGTCCTGAGGCAGCTTCTTTAGGAGTCTTGCCACATGTGATCCACACTGAAGCTCTATACGACCTTCTTCTCCTAGCTGCTCCAGCATGCCTACTAATGCTCGGACTCTAAGTGCGAACTTTCTAAAGCCTGCTGTGTCACTAGAACGAATGTTCGGCTCATCCATCAATTCTGCTATTCTTTGCAGGGACAAGTGATGAGGCTGACCATAATGCTTGATGAGTGAAGTCATTGTGTCTGTGAATGGGCAAAGAGAGTTACTGTATGAGTCAGCAATCAAAAGAGCCTCCTCAAATCGGAGGTGGTCACATAACACCTGGTACTTAAATCTCTCTGTTGCGTCAGTGGGAAGAATGTTGTCCAAAGCCAGTCTTAACCGTGCAAACTGCCTGGGATCAGCACGTGTAAACTCAGGGATTGATGGTTTTGGGCCTCGGTAAGTCTTTTCTGTTGTAACTGGAGGCTGAGCAGTTGTGACCACTTGCTCTGTGGGGAGGATGCTGCTTCCCAGAGTGGTATCAAACACTTGGGGTGATGGAGAAGGCAGCGGCACACTGTTCTGCGTGTCTGCAGGAACTGCTGCTTGTTGAACACGTACATTTTGCAGACGCTGAATAAGCTCTTGGACAATACCCTGTTGTTGCAAGGGTGGAGCAGGCCCAGGAGGAGGAGGATCAGGTTGGTCTATGGGGAGGAAGACTGGAGGGGGGGGGAGTGGCCACTCCTCTTCCTCTTCTGCACCTCCTACCGCTCCAAGTACGTCATTCTGTTGCAGAGAAACTGCGGTTGGAGGATGTGTGGAGAGAAACGTGTCCTCTGCAGATCTGTATGGGCTTCCTGGCTGCATAGCCTGTAAGCTCAAAGGGGGCACTGTAGCATTACCTCGATCCATCTGCCTCCTCATATCCATAAACATCCTCTGGAGACGTCTGTTGTCTTCCTGGAGCTGCTGCACAATGTTCCTAAGATCAAATGGGGTACTGGATAATGCTGGTCCAGTGATGGGGGCTCCATCCCGCTCAGGGGTCATATTGGTCATCTGTCCTGTGTGTCGCAGAAGGGGCGTCATCTCGGCGTATCCCTCTCTCACTCTGTACTGCTCTTCCAGGACAGGTGGCAGTACATATCCCTCATAGTCACTCATCCAGGGTGGCGGTCGCACGGTCCTCCTTGGACGGGCACCACCTCTCTGTAGATCATAATCCATCTTCACTCTGTAATCACCTTATCCGGCTCGAAGGACCAAAATTTGTGATGGAGGCTTTACTACTCTGATCTGGCTCAGTAGTATTGTGATCGCAGAGTGTGCATCGGTTAGAATGCAAGGAAAAGTCCGGATGAATTCTTGAGTTTCTTTAATTTAAGTTTCCTCCCTTTTGGGTTGTGCAGTATACATACATGTGTATTCGTGTGGTTCTGTAATAAACAGAATAAACAGAATATGTGGAACTTGTTATACCAACAACAATAATAATAAAAGAATCATATCAAATCCAATGCACAATTAAATAATTATAAAGGGGAATGGTGCAGGTCAATTTCGACATAAAGGCAGCCATGCACTGCTTAAACAGGTCTAAATAGGCCACAAAGCCTTCATTACTTAGCTGAGCCCGTAGAAATAAGACCGTCCGGGTATATTTCCCACAATTGGCACCATATCAACAATCTTAACCATAGGGAACTATTCTAGCCATATAAAGAGGTATAAAACCGAGAAAATGAATAAAGTCCGCTGGAAAACATAGCTTAGCCTATTAGTGTATTAACTTTCATGCTAGCCGAGGTGCTAACAGCCTTAATAAGAAAAATAAGGTTCACAGCATAATTTTTACCAGTTATACTTTAACAAACCAACTTTTTTACATTGTAAGACACCCACCTGTCTCATGGACGCACACTAGGCCGCACAATCATAACACACTCTATAACACACGAAGGAACATGGTATCATCTCCGATGCTCAGCAGGACAAAACTAGCAAAACATTATTAAACATTTTGTGCTCACAAGCGGCCGCGCCCTCCGGCGGTCAGCCTGGGAACTGCCCCCAAAGTTACAATGCAATGCAATAGTATAGTGTAAATAGAGTCTTGTCTTCATAACATACATTAAGGTAAAAGCTGCTCACAACAGGCCACTCTGCAACTTCTAATAGTAGCTGCTTTTACTTTGCTCTCTAGGCCATGACAGTCAACAGAAATATCTATTCTCTTTCAATGCAGTACATGTATACACATTTTTTCTTAATAATAAGAAAAAAATAATTTGGATTTAGAAGTTGGTCCAGTTGTTTGCCATTGGCTACAATTTGTAAAGAAAGAAAAATCCTCAAACAGGTGCTGTGATGCATCATGAAAAGCTAACGTAACAGAACAGAAGTAAAACCTAAGTGAGTGAATATGGCAAATGTTTTTTCTGTGCATTTTATCTTCCACTCCCTTCATCAACCCCAAACTTGACATTTACAAAAACTCAAGGTCTTTTAAAATCACTTTGATTAAGTGATGCCTTTTTATAAAGGTTAAGGGACCATTTCTGGTATTACTGGTGGTCAGCCCGGTCAAAAAAAAAAAAAAAAAAAAAACAAAAGCAAGGAAATTTTCAAAGCTGGTTGGCATTGTGTGAAGAAAACTGAAAATTTGCAAGTAAAACTTTTAAACCTTATAGTAAAAAGCTTAAATAATTATGTCTAATATACTGTATCATAGGAATTGCAACAGGAAATTAGACTATAATTTTTATTTTTTTTATCCTCCTATGACTGCATACATGAACACAAAATGCTGCAATCGCACAGCCATATGCGACTGAGTATATAGATAAAAGATTTAGCACCAATTACCCTCTGTGTCATTATCATGCAAAGCTATAGGATAGCAGCTCCACTGTGCCATGCTGGAGATCATTTTATGTGAAACGCCACCAGTATATTAATCATAACCAGCCTAAACCGCTGAGCTAAAACTGCAAAGACAATTTAGTGTCTTCATTCCCATTTAGCTCTTTATAAAACACACACATACATGTGCGCCCACACACACATTTGAAGATCTTATTCTGGTTGTCATTATGTTGTAATGGGAGATTACACAGAAACAGTAAAAGAATAAAACTGTCAGCATCATTTATTTACACATGCTGATTATGTATATACACACACAAACAGCAACCCAGCTGCCAGGAGAATATGTTTTTATGCTCTCAGAAAACCACAGTTATATACAGTATATACTGTTCAATTTCCTTTTTTGGGAAACATATGACTGGGCTACCTTTTGAAACGTGTTAAAATTAGCTTTAGCTGAAGTTGTTTCAATCAAATGTTTCTCCCCCTGATGTGTTTCAATATCATTCTCTGTTGACATATGATATTATGTCTGGTTTTGAGACATAAGTGAGGATGATTGTTTGGGACTATGTGCATCTTATGCATCTTACATATTCAAAGAGTATTTTTGTCTTAAACCTGCAACACCACTATGGCTTTGTTAGCGACAGCTGCTTAAACAGCTTAACCTGGCCATGTAGCTTTTTTTCTCTCTCTGTCTTTTCTTTACAGCTGGACCAAATGGGCTGACTTGTCAAGTTGATAGCCAGCATCATAATATTGCTTGATGAGAGCTTCATTATAATAATTAGATAAACCAGATCATCTTGAATTATCCTGGGTACACTGAACTTGCTTCACAATACATGACCCAGGTTAGAATGTGGGAACATGACATGGTTTGGCTTAGGAAACGTAAATAAGTCTCAAATCTGGTCATCAGGACCCACTGCTCTATGTGTTTTATTTGATTTTTTCCTTCAACACACCTGATTCAAATTAGTAGACCTCCTTAAAAGTTCTTTGCAAGTCTGTTAATGACTCTATTATTTCAGTCAGGTGTGTTAAAGTACAGAGACATCTAAAACACCCAGGGAAGCAGGTGCCGAGAATTAGTAATGAGAAACATTGACTTACATTACATGTATGGTCATCAAAAACTATCACAAAGTGTCACATTGTGGAAGCCACAATTAGTTCCTTTAACTGAGGAATGTACACAATACATAATTGTAGTCTCTAGAAATTTAAATGCTTAATTCTTGGGATACAGGCTAATATATGCACATACAAAAACACTGGCCTGAAATAGTTTAGATTAATTTGCAAACAGATAAAACAGTTGCATTCTTGCAGCAAGTGTGACCTCTTCCTGTCACACCATTGTGTGCATTTTGTGTTTTTTTTTTCCTTTTAGAAAGGAAAACTATACACATTCACATATATACATATACATGAGGGAAAACAGATGGCTGAGTGACCCTGAGGTTTTGTCCCAGTGTCAGTTTGCTTCGATATTCCAGGCATAGTTGTCACTTAGACTCAAGAGCAGTTCTGCCCTGTCTCACAAAAGACACACACATAAACATCCACATAAGAAAAATATATCAGGCACATTTAATGAGTTCAGAACAAAATATGACATTGCATGGAACACAAAATTGTCACTGGCGATTGTCATTCACTTTCCTAGAGTAATAGTAAAGAGAACTATCAGGACATGTGGATAAGATGTGCTTACAGAGGATGGGCTTATCAAGATATCCATCTACTGCATATATCTATCACTTCTATTCTCACCTTTGCCAGCTATTGACAGTGAGGCTGACAAGAGAAAAGACAAAGAAAGGGAAAGAAAGTTTACATGTGAACTTGTGTATTGTGCCCCTCCAATAAGGTGGTGCTTGCATTATAAAGGGAAAAAAAATTAAGATGATTGCAAATTTTCATGTACAAATGTGGATGGCTTGCAGAGCTTTCAAGGGTGATTATTAGCAGATAACTTTTCTATGAGCTCTGACATGTGACATACATTTATATATGGTGAGCTACATATACAAAAAAAGTGGCATAATAAAAAGGAAATGTCAATTCCACACTCCACTATACATGAACACATTCATGGACCTCCTGGTCAGCCATTGGTGACTACACTATCCATGTGAAAAAGATGACCTGACACTTTGTACACACAAACACAAAACACAGGCCTCATGGAAGAACACAGTATACCTACCTACATGGTATGTACAGTTGTGTGAAAAATAATACTAAGGTTTGACGTATCGTGATATTTCTTTCCAGATCTGAAATTATGCATATGAAATCTCATATTTACTCGTGACATTACATCGTGAAGATTTGAACAAATCTGAGCCAAATGTCGAAGCAATGTGCAAAAAAATTTATTTTACTTTCTTTCTTTTTCCACTTTGTTTTAGCTGTCAGAAAGATGGCCTCCAGGTGGACTGAAGAATATATTAGTATATAGAGGACTTTGTGGTTGACTCAATAACTGGAAAACGAGCCTACTACTGTGTGTGACAGCTGGTATTTAGTGTTTGAGTCAATATGTCTAGTTGATTTTCAAATGTGAAGTGATGCATTGTGACTGCATATTTCCACTTTGCTTTTCTCAGTCCAAAGGATATCGGGCCTTGTTAACAATATCTTCTTACAAATCTTCTTAAATTTGTTCTTCAGTTATACTTCCGTTTTTTTTATGAAAACACCTATGTGTTTTTTTGTGATTGCAATTTTCCAAAAGGATTACAGTTGCAGCAATGGCTTAATTATTGGCCCTATGAAGTGCAAACCAAAAACTCACGATCAGAAGTTATCCAGCAGGGTCCCCATGGTTGTTTCCAGGTCCTCTTCTGCCCTATATCTGATCTCGGAAGCAGTGTTGGACAACAAAATGATAATAGCAGATGCCCTTCAACAAATAGCCTTGTTGAAGGAAATTAATGACAAAGTAATAAAACAAAGATGAGTACTTTAAAATTACTTAGTTATAAATCAAATGGTGAGATTCAAATCATATTAAAGTAACTTTATTGAGGTTGTAGACCAACAATCAGTTGTGTCCCAGTGGGTAAGGGGGAAGCTGTAAACAGTTTTCCACTGCTGTGTTGTGCAGTACTCAGCAGGAAATGATTATCCTACAGACCTGTAATAAAGGAGGTTCATGAATTTGGAAAAGCAAGGAGTTTGACTACAATCAGAAGCAATCACGGGTCTTTTTGCAAAATAGAGCAGAATTTTTAAATATTTACATATATTTTCTAGTTTGAGCAGCTTCCCACATGCTGTGTCCAAATGCCTCCAGCCTTTTAGAATGCTCAATCGTTGACAAAGTTCATGCATGCATGTGATTAAATAAAACTTCTGGGGAGTCTGAAGGTTTGTCAATGGTCTTAATCCCCAGGGGGCCAGGGCATATCTACTATTCTATTCTATTCTATTCTATTCTACAGTCATTTAGCAGACGCTTTTATCCAAAGCGACTTACATTTGAGAGGAAGAACAACACAAGCATGAATTCAAACAAGATGGGACGTCATAATTAAGTGATAGTCAGACCGCTTTTGAGTCCAGTTGGACCCAGGTGCTGTCATGTAGTGCTAGTGCAATGCATATAATTGTTTTTTTTTGTTTTTTTTTTGTCATTTTATTTAAATACAGGATCACAATTTCATCACACAATATCAACTTGGTCATAAGTGCATGATTTCATCACATAATATCAACTTGGTCATAAGTGCATGATTTCGTCACACAATATCATCTTGGACATAAGTGCACACAGCTTCTTCAGTACTTGGTTGAGCCAAAAAGCTGGACAAATCTTTCTGACTCATTTAGTTAAGCTAAATGTGGAAATGCTCCTTAAACAACTGAGTCTTTAGCTTGGTCTTAAAAGTGGATACGGACTCTGCGGATCGGACAGAGTTTGGTAGATCGTTCCACCACCGGGGAACAACAGAGGAGAAGAGTCTAGCTACTGATTTTGCACCACGTTGTGGTGGGAGCACTAGGCGTCTTTCGCTGGTAGAGCGTAAGTTTCGAGAGGGAGTGTAGCTCTGGATTAAGGAGTGAAGGTAGACCGGAGCTGTTTGGGTTATTGTTTTGTAAGCCAGAAGCAGAGCTTTGAATTTGATGCGTGCTGCAACTGGAAGCCAGTGGAGAGCGATTAGCAGCGGTGTGACATGAGCTCTTTTGGGCTGGTTGAAGACCAGACGTGCTGCTGCGTTCTGGATCATCTGCAGAGGTTTAACTGAGCATGCAGGCAGGCCAGCCAGTAAGGAGTTGCAGTAGTCAATGCGTGAAATGACCAGAGCCTGGACCAGGAGCTGGGTCGTGTGTTCAGTCAGGTAGGGTCTGATCCTCCTGATGTTGTAGAGAGCAAATCGGCAAGACCGGGAAACCGAGGCAACATGGTCCTTAAATGTCAGCTGGTTGTCTACCATGACACCAAGATTCCTGGTAGAAGATGTAGGCACTAGTGTGATTGAGTCAAGCTGCACACTTATCTGTGGTGGTAAAGAAGGATTGGCTGGAAAGACAATAAGCTCAGTCTTGGACAGATGTAGCTGAAGGTGGCAATCCTTCATCCATGCAGAGATATCAGCAAGGCATGCTGATATGCTGAGCCAGCATCACCCCATCTTAAAGATGCATGCCCAAAAAGCTATTTTATAAAATAAAAGGAGGCATGTGTTCCTCCAGGGAAGGGGAAGACCACATTCAGTTGGTGGTTCTGGCGGTTGCATATGTGTCGGGCATTTATGGAGGGATAGCACTTGAGGTATGGTATCTGGTCTGACGAGAGTGCTTTATTGTGTGCAGTCTATTGCACTGATAGTGTTAAGAAAACCAGCAACAAAATTAAATCCTCTCTTCACTGAGCCTTGTTCTTCAGCTGTGTATGGAAACTCTATTTAATGTTTGGCCAATTGGTTTATGGCATGCAGGACTTGTGGGAGAGCACAGTTAATGGACAGCTGCAATATGCCCACCTTACTTTGCTCTTGCTGAAATGCTCCAGCAGCCAAAAAGCCCAAAGTAAGGATATGTTTTCTTTTTCACAAGACTGTACAATGCAACATGTTGACAAGACATATTGTTCTCTCACAATTTTAAGAAAATGTACTAAATAAAGCACATTACAGTGTCACGAAAATTAATTTATAAGTTCGTTTTCTCAAAGCTAATCACAGGCAGAAAAGATATAATTTGATGTAGTCTTCCACAAAATGCATAGTTTTGATGGTAATGAGATTCTGATGACTGTACGATTGCAGTGATGCATAATGACTTCAATGAAGGCTTTTGATTACAGATTTCAGTATTAATCTGGTTTACAAAGAAAAATGCAACTTGTTTAATGTACAGGGAATTATCCAACAAGATTATCTTTGTTTTACAGAGTGTGTGCAATGCACTGAATAATATGATTATAATATATGTTTATGTTAGTCTTCCAAGTTCATATTTTGTCAGTCGTGTGGCACACACAAGAGTGGCTGTGCCTACAGATTACTTATGCTCATTATTAGTCTGAAAAATGTTAGTTTAATGATTTCAAACTTAAACTGAACTGATTTCTTGAGTAAAATGTGTCAAATGCTGAAACAAATAAATGAACATGACACAGTAATAAAGAATGATCAAACCATAAAAAATGATAAGGTAGGACAGGCAGTTATGTGGGAGAACCTTAAGAAAGGAGTAAGATGAATAGTTGTTCCATTTTTTGGCAGATGCTGTTATTAAAAAAGACAGGGTCAAACACTTCCAACTGTGGGATAATTGTTCAAGGAGAAAATGTGGTTTGTTAAATGGGTGCACAGAGTTTCTCACAGTTGGTTCAGATCTTTGAGGTTGTGCTTTAGCCATGCATCTTGCTCTGGTTGTTGATGTATTTAACTAATATGGCTGTACTCTTTTGTTTGTTTGTTTGTTTGCTTTTTTCTTGTTTTTTGTTTGTTTGTTTTTTTGTTGTTTGTTTTTGTTTTTTCCAACAAGCTACTGTGGGTGGAAATCTGTAGAAATTTCTAGGTTAATAAAAAGGAAAGTGAAACTGTAACGTTCAGTCAACAGATACCATATGGAATAACTATACTTAATTCTACTCAGTTTTTGGTCCCAGTGTGAAAAGACCGATTAACAATAATAATAATAATAATAAATCAGATTTATATTGTGCTTTATTATCAAAGTGCTTACAGTGGATTCATTATTCATCCACTCCTCATTCATGCTTGGTGATGGTTGTCGCACCAGGCCCTGCCACGGACACACCTGCCATCGCCGCAGTCAATCCCCTGAATACTAATCAGCCACACCTGCAATCAATCTGATCCCTGGACCATATATACTCCAACTCCACATTCACTCCCCGTCGGACCTCATTGCAACTCTGTTGGACTTTCCTGCTTTCCCCTTCCCGGCCTCGACTCACCTGGCTGATCCTCGGACTCCAATGTTTTCTCCCTGGCTACTCCTTGTCGTAAGCGCCTGTTTAAATCCTTGCCTGTAATAAATCTTTGATCATCTCTGCTCTGTCTGTGTGAGGTCCTTCATAACAGACGCTCCGACCAGATCGAAAATAGCGGATGGAATCCCCCACCAACCGTTTTTCTGGTGATCCTTGTCAGGTTTATTCTGGCATTAAACAGAGACACGACACAAGATTCTTCTCTAAGCACTTTGCAAAGGAGAGAGAGCTCTCAGAGACAAGTCAGGCAACGTGACCAGCTCTACTCAACTCCGAAGAACTTCTCCTCTGCAGCACTCTTTTATTTGCACAGCACACAATGGGTGTTGCCACCCCGAAACCACAAGCATGTACACATCATGAAAAACCAGTATGGGTGGATCCTGTTTTAACTGGACAGGGGAAACAGGTTTCCACAGAACACAGAAGTTACACAAAGGTCATTACTTAGTCTCAAACAGGCTGGTTCAGTTAGATTGGTCTCAAGCAAGCTGGTTCGGTTACATATGGTGAATGGTTGCGCAACTCATTAGTCACGTATAGCTGTAAGCCTCTCAGAAGAATATAAATGATAATATAGTATTTCCAACATTCCTCAACTATGCAGTGGATTCCTGCTCCAGTGCTCCCTCCACCTGGAAATGAACCCCAGCAGGTACCCCACCAATCGATCTAAAATTGCTTACATCATTTCCTTACTTTCAGGACCGGTTTTCCAGTGGGCAGAAGCTATCTGGCAGCAAAATGGCATGGTGACTAGTGATGCGCGGGTCGGGGTTTTTTCCGACCTGCGGATCCCGCTCTTTTAAAAAAATTGGACCGCACCAAACCGCCCCGCACCTCCGCTTCTATTTTTTTAACCCGACCTGACCCATTAAAACACATGATATTGACGAATGCTTTTATTTAGTCTGAGAAAGGTGCATATGGTCTCCTAAATTGGCACTGGAAACTGACAACACAAAATGTATTTTCATTTGAACGTTAAGCCTATAAACATAAATAGGCAAATAAAGTGTTTTAAAGCGTTTAAGTGTTATAAAGGACATAGCCAATGCTGCTGCTGTTGTCTGCACTGATTACCTCGTTGAACCTGTCCCAAACCTGTGATTTAGCCATTTGACCCTCCTTCTTCTTTTTAAGGACGTAAACTCCCGAACGAATGTTATTCAATACTTCTTCTTCCATCTTTTGTTGCTTGTCTGCTTGGCGCTTTCTGCACCTGCGTAGCCTACTACGCGCCTACGTGGACATTACGTTATAAAACGTGACCTGTGTTTAAATAACTGATAAATATTTTGTCTTACATATTATAGTAACAAAATGTAGACACTGATTAAGGTCTTTATTTTCAGTTTGACAAAAATAAAATTAATAGATAGAACTAGATATTTCAGAATAGTAAACCACACCAACCCGCCCTGCAGTGAAGCGCAAATTCTTTGACCCGCCCCAACCCGAACCGCGGGTAACCCGCGGGACCCGCAGGTTAGGGGGCAGCCCGCGCATCACTAGTGGTGACACAATCCTTCACGCAGTTCACACATCCCTTTCAGGAAGTGTTTGGGATTCCCTCCGGAGATGCCACCATAAAGGAGCGGTTGTTTCCCCTTCGGCAAGAACACACCCCCATCATGGAACACATCCTGAAATTCTGTACTTTGGCTGCGGCGAGTGGATGGAATGAAGCAGTCCTTCTTACTCATTTCCGGATGCATCTAGAGCCATCTCTTCGTCTCCAACTCTCAGTCCACAATGACAGCCTGGGCTTAGAAAAATTCATCCAGGCTGCCCACCGGAGAGAAAGCTGCCTCCAGGACATAACACCCGTGGCTGCAGCAACATCAATGAACAACCCTAAACCCATGCAGGTCGATGCAGTACGCCTCTTGAATAGGCTCTGCCTTTACTGTGGCCAGGCTGGGCATCTTATTGAGGGGTGCCCCATTCGTCCTCCACATCCTCGGGTGAGTTTGGCTACTGTTGCCTCTATTTCATCTGATCCCCTGACCACACCAATTAATTTGTTGCTACCTGTTGGCTCTCTGACAGTCACAGCCCTCCTTGATTCTGGCTCTGCAGGGAACTTCATCTCCGGGTCCCTAAGACACAGTCAACAGCTCCGGTGCCATCGCTGTCCAACACCCTTCTGCATCCAGTCCATCACATGCAAGAATCTCACTCAAAACACCATTCAGCTCCAGACCCTGCCTTTAAGGTTGCTTATACCAAGAACAGATCTCCCTGCTGGTGTTGGAGCATTCCAAGGCCCATATCATCCTGGGGCGGCCATGGTTACAGCAACATGCTCCAATCCTCTCTTGGAAAACTGGAGAAATACTGCGCTGGGGTCCCACCTGTTATCTCACCTGTTTTCCCCGGCTACCACAACCAAAGCCGGTAACCAAGGTCATGCTAGGGTCCACCACTATAGAAAGCCCAGATATTAGCCCTATCCATAACATCCCTCCTGAGTACAAACACTTCCAGGATGGTTTTGCCCTCAACGAGCAGCTCAGTTACCACCACATCGTCCCTGGGACTGCTCTATTGACCTGATCCCTGGGGGCAAACTTCCTGCAGGTCGGATCTACCCTCTTTCTATCCCGGAAACAAAAGCCATGGAGGACTATGTAGCCAAGGCCCAGGCACAGGGCTACATTCGCCCTTCCACATCTCCAGCAGCCTCCAGCTTCTTCTTCGTGGAGAAAAAAGATGGTGGACTGTGGCCCTGCATTGGCTACCGAGCTTTGAATCAGATCACAACGAAGTTCAAATATCCCCTTCCGCTGGGGCCGTCAGCGCTGGAAAAACTTCGGGGAGCTAGGGTGTTTACCAAACTGGATCTCAGAAGTGCTTTTAACTCTATCTGTATCCATCAAGGGGATGAGTGGAAAACAGCATTCATCACACCCATGGAACACTATCAATGTTGATATGATCAATCGGTTCATTATCATTTACATTGAAGACATCCTCATCTTCTCCCCTGATCTTCAGACCCATATCAGCCAGGTGAGACAGGTATTGGGTCGTCTACTAGCCCATCACTTATTCCTGAAGGCAAAGAAGTGCTCTTTCCATCAGCTTGAAGTCGAATTCCTGGGCTATCTTGTGGGACCTGCTGGGGTGAAGATGGATCAGAGGAAAGTCCAGACAATCCTGGACTGGCCAAAGCCTAACACAATTAAAGCCCTCCAACATTTTCTCGGCTTTTCCAACTTCTACCGAAGATTCATGCGTAACTACAGCACTTTAGCTGCCCCACTTAGTGCCATGTTAAAACATCAACCCTGTACTCTTACCTGGACTCCTGAAGCAGAAAACGCATTTAAACACCTACAACAAGCCTTTGTCTCTGCACCTGTCTTGCAACACCCTGATCCTGAACTCCCTTTCTGTGTTGAGGTAGACGGTCTGGATGATCCCCTCACCTCCATCCGTGTGCGTTCTTCTCCAAAAAGCTAAGTCCAGCTGAACAGAATTACGACGTTGGCAACCGAGAACTCCTGGCCATAAACCTAGCACTGGAGGAGCGGCGACATTGGCTGGAAGGATCCTTACCGATCACAAAAATTTAGCCTACCTCCAAGAAGCTCGCTGCCTGAATCCCCGTCAAGCCAGGTGGGCGCTCTTTTTCACTAGGTTTAACTTCTCTAACACTTACATTCCAGGTTCCAAAAACCGCCGGGCTGATGCCCTGTCTCAAATGCATGAAAAGGCGGAAACCTCCGAGGTCCCAGAGTCCATACTGCCTCCTCATGTGATTATTAGTGCTATTCAGTGGACCTTAGAGGACTGCTTCCAAGAGGCTTTGGAAGAACAGCCAGCACCTCCTGAGAGTCCGGCAGGTCGTATCTTTGTTCCTCCAGAATTCCGTATTCCCCTAATCGAAGCTGCTCATTCTACTCCGGGCACAGGACATCCTGGAACTCAGGCCACCCAGATCCGTAGATTTGTGGCTGACGTCCTTCATAACAATGGTAAGCTCTATGTATAGCCACAGCTGACCTGGAACAGACTGACAGAAACATGGCAGTCAATGCATGCCAACGGCCTCTCCAACCACCACCAAAACATTCATACAGCAGCAATGCTGCCACTGGAGACAAGGAGGTTAAAGTGTCCAAAGACACAATGCAAGATGACTGGGGGAGTGGATTCAAACCGCTAACTTTCCGCTCAATGGACAACCTGCTCTACCACTTGAGCCACTAGTTGCGTTTCAATTACTTTTTCTATAATTTCAACAAAGTGCAATTGTGATTTGAAGTTGTTTCCATTGAACAGTGTTTTCCATCTCCATCTGCATCTACTCATACCGTGCCATCTTTATTTGAAAGGAACTGGTCACGTGACCCCCTACGTCATGTCCAGGGATGTGTAAACGCATAGACGTCTGGAAAAACCCCTCATGAGAACATAAAAAGTTTTTGGCAATATTTGAGAGGTTTTTCGAAATGTAGCTGTTTCCATTACTAGTTTTTTATTGTAATATTTAGATTTTTACATAATTCTTGGGGTAATGGAAATGCACCCACTGAGTGTGTTCATTCAAATCAACACAATCTCTGCAACAAATCTGAACTTGAACTGGTATATTTCTCTTACTCAGAGGAAAGAAGTTGCTTGCAACTCTGCACATGCAGCCTACTTATCAGAATGCATTGACTGCAAACCCATTGGTATGCATCCTATCTGCATGCATGGATAAACCAACAGTACGGATTTACACGAGGCTTTTAATTTCTCCACTGACCCAGAGTTATCTCTACTGAGCATAAATCTTATGGACATCATTTCTGTATGCAAAGCCAGTCACAAACTACCACAATTCAATAGTCAGTCTACAACACAGCAAATTTTTGATGACATTTTCATGATCAGCTAATCCCATGCGCATAACAGTAATACCCTGCAGTCAGGAGACAAAGCAGAAAAAATTACCTAATCCCAAATGTGAGTAAACTTGAGTCAAGCTGTGTCAAGTTATAAGGCACAATGAAGAAAAATTTTGTTAGCTTCTCAGCTGAGTATGTGGGTTTTTCATGCACATGCATCTGACTGGGCAACACTGTGGGCAATTATAAAGCAGAACAGTGGAAGGGTTATAGAATAATATCAAACTCAGTCATTAACATTTTATAGCATAGCAAGCTTTAGCTGTATGGACAGTTGACAGGCCAAAACTGTCAGGTTGCATACAAAGCAAATTCCAAGATGAATTGTGAAATCGCACCAGTTAACAGTTCTGCCAAACTTTACCCCTTGCATGTTGATAATTGTTTTTAGCTAAATTGATAAATGTAAATAAGTATAAAAAAGCACGAATTTGATTCTCTTGTATTACAAGAGAATTTGCTCCTAATTTTGGCCAAACTCATAGATGAACTATGTGCATTTATCATGGAAACAAATTTGTCAGTACCAACGATATTAGCCAACAGTCATGTGGCATTTTGTGACCGATCGTTGAAAATAAAAACTGTATTTTCTTATTTTTTTAACAAATTTGACTGAATCTAGAATTTGTTGAGAAACTACTGAACTATTAGAAATTGCAAGAGAAACTTTAGCCTCCTTCCCAAGTGTTCCACCATATGGCAGCAACAATGAGCCTCAGTCTAAGCCACCTTTGCCCCTTCACAGTTAAACCAATCAAACCGATGAAACTGCATTAGGCCCAGCTTGAAAAGGTTTGCGAAAGGGGCTGTTATGATGGGGTGGTTGAAGGTGCCATCCTAACCTTGCCCATATATAAACAATGAAGCCTAATTGTATAGTTGTTTAAAAAAGACCTTTTATTATAAATACAGTGCCGGAAAAAAGTAATATTAACTTGGCCCAACAGAAAAAATAAATAAATAAGTGGCAAATCTATAATGCCTTGAGGTATTATGGTGGAGTGACAAAATGAGGATCGAAAGTCAAACCCCTTAAGATAAAATCTGAAATTAAGTTTATATCCAGACAAACAATCAAACACAGGTAATCAGTCCACAAACCAAACTTCTCAAGTAAGGGTATGACAAAGACAGTATCCAAAAACAGTTAGGGTCAATGGCACAAAGAGTGAAGGCTGGAATAGTCCCATTAAGTATTGAAGTTCCACTGATTACAAACATGTGTGGGTGGCAGGAACAGAATAGTGCTGTAATCAACCAAAGACAAAACAGGTGTGGAGCAAATGCAGGAGGCAGAAGTAGCTGATATAATTACAGATGAAATCAGTTTAATAAAACAGGAAGTAAATAGAAAGATTACTAAAATGGGACAAAATTACAATTTAGAAGGAAACTAAAACAGACTCTGTACGACCGGTGTCAGAGCTTTGTCGGCATAATCAGAATCGTTTCCAGTGCGGGTTGGACTCCGCCAAGGCTGTCCTCTGTCACCGATTCTGTTTGTGGCCAGCAGTTGTTTGTCCTCTGCCAGCCACCGTACGAGGCTGAGCCCCTGCTTCCCCGTTGTACTTCCGCATTCCCCATTAACGCACCATAGCATTTAAGCTCCGCAATAACCCGGTACAGGTAAGCTGTGCTCCTGCTGCTTCATTTTTTCGGCTTTGTCATTGTTGCTGCTGTTAACCTGGTAGGTTTCTCTTTTTTTCTGTCTACATGCTCATGTATATCAGCTGTGCTAATGTCATTTACGTTTTTTTATAGACGCTGTCTGATACAGCCTCTGTTGCCGCTTGGGTGGTGTCTACTGGTGGAAGGACCACGCCGAGTTTTATTTGTTTTTAGGTATTATATATTTCTTTATTTAGTAGTTTCAATATATTTGAGAGTGTTTCTGTGCTTTGGTTATTAACAGCATTTTTGTTTCTTCTTTAGAAGCCGTAGGCCACTGCTGTTTCTATTTGGGTCTATTTTTGGTTCAATTTATGTTACGTTGTGTTTTTTTTGTAGGTCTAGCACCTAGCGCTGTATGCTGCATTTCTTATTTTTTTCACTTAGTCTTCTTTTATTTTTAGAGCCCTTCTCTCCTTTAAAACACTATGATATTATTTTAATATTGTGCTCCTTTTTGCCGCAGGGTCTGGTCCGAGCGTGGCTGCCCGGGAAGGTGGAGGGTTTTGGTGATAGAGTCTCTCACTTCAGCCCCATCACTCCTTGTGTGACGTGGTATTTTTGCACACCCCTCACTTATTTTGCATGCTTTTGTTGTCCTATTGTTTGCTGTGGATGTGTATGTGTCTTACACGGAGCGTAGTGAGTACCAGGGCCGGTTCTAGGAATGCATACATGAGGGGGCAGGCATAAATTTGAAGGGGGCATTATGAGTACATACTTCAGCATTTTCTTGTTGTTGTTTTTTAAGTGTTTCTTTAACGGAACTGTGCTGTTAGTGGAGTCCAACTTCAAAGAAATGGATTGCACTTTGTCAGGCCTCTACTCTAAGACCTGTCCAGCTTGGGTGTCCCACCTGAAACCAAAGCTCCTGCTGGTATAGCTCTTAGAGTCACTGAGGCACGCAAACCCCCTGACCACAATAAGGTGGCAATCCCTCAGGGGGGGAACAGAAAATATCAATAACAAAATGAAGTAAGAAAAAAGAAAAGAATGATCCATTATCAAAGCTTTAACAACCAACAAAATAACAATTGCCCTATTGGACAGCCATTAGATGTCTAAGCATTTTGAATAAATTTGAAACTAATAACAATAAACTCAACTATCTGTGTGTTTGTTTCTGTCTGTATATAGACCATAATGATTAAAGAATCATAACTATCAAGCACAACAACAACAGAGCAAAAAATTAAACCCCCTACCAAAATAAGGCAGTGAATCTTCAGGGGGAAATAATGATAATAATAAATGAAAATGAGTAAAAACTAAATGATCCTTCATCAAAATTTTAAGAACCAACAAGGCATACATGAAGCTCTGAGCTGAACTGCTGAAAGCAGCGGGAATGTAGAGTGAAACTTTCTGTTATTTTTTTCTTCAAACTAGCATGCTGAACTAAAGGCTGGGCGGAGCTTGAGGGGTCTCATATGCGCAGCTCGTTTTCCCTCAGTCTAGTACCGAGGAGGCAGTCACATCTATGGCCCGTGCGTGATTGATCACTGCTCCTACTAACAGGCGTAGACACGTTTAAATAGAACAGAAACAAACCCCAGTTGACAGAATAGATGCAATAAATACGTCTGTTATTATAAGTATTTATTCAGTATCGCTACAACACATTTAACAGAGCTTTACTCTATAAGTTTTACCGCTGGAGCTCAGCAGCCGCTCTCTCTACGAGGGGGAGAAATATGACACCGCAAGATCAGGCTGTATGTCAACTCATTTGCATACTAAACACTGATTGGTTGTTTTCTGTGGTGGTGGGAAGGACTTGTTGAAGACAGTACAATGGATCCTGTGAAGCTCCGACACACAGAGTTCAGTACAGAGGGGAGAGAGCGTTTGGAGAGATTTGCCCATTTCGGCGCATTTGATTGAGGGGGCAGAATGTTTGTTTGAGGGGGCACTGCCCCCTCTTGCCCCTGCGTAAAGCCGGCCTTGGTGAGTACTCTGTTCCATAGACAACTGCGGCCTCTCACCCCGTGCACCCGCGGCCGGTCAGCCCCCCTGGCATTTGCTAATTTGGTGAGCACCTTGTCCTAATAGTTCTTTTTTTCTTTGCATAAATTTTTTTTAGAATTAAACTCATTCTTTTATTGATTTTAATAGTGTTGCCTGTCTATATATTTGGTTGTTGTAAATAAATTTGGTTAAACTTAATTTTTTTTTTAGTCTCTGTCTCTCTTTGACCACCATCTGCAGTTATACATTCACATGGGTCCTAAGCCATTGGGCTCGGTTACATTTTCATAACTTTTATGGACAGAATTTCTAGGTGCAGCCGAGGTGTGGAGGGGATCTGGTTTGGTGGCCTCAGGATTGGGTCTCTGCTCTTTGTGGATGACGTGGTTCTGTTGGCTTCATCGGGATGTGATCTTCAGCTCTCACTGGAGCGATTCGCAGCCGAGTGTGAAGCGGCTGGAATGAGAATCAGCACCTCCAATTCCAAGACCATGGTCCTCAGCCGGAAAAGGGTGGAGTGCTCTCTCCGGGTCTGCGATGGGGTCCTGCCCTAAGTGGAGGAGTTTACATATCTCGGGGTCTTGTTCACGAGTGAGGGAGGGATGGAGCGGGAGATCGACAGGCGGATCGGTGCAGTGATGCGGGCTCTGCATTGGTCTGTCGTGGTGATGAGGGAGCTGAGCCAAAAGGCAAGGCTCTCGATTTACCGGTCGATCTACGTTCCTACCCTCACCTATGGTCATGAGCTGTGGGTAGTGACCAAAAGAACGAGATCTCGAATACAAGCGGCCGAAATAAGTTTCCTCCGCAGGGTGGCGGGGCTCTCTCTTAGAGATAGGGTGAGAAGCTCGGTGATCCGGGAGGGGCTCAGAGTAGAGCCGCTTCTCCTCCACATCGAGAGGAGCCAGATGAAGTGGCTCGGGCATCTGGTTAGGATGCCTCCTGGACGCCTCCCTGGTGAAGTGTTCCGGGCACGTCCCACCGGAAGGAGGCCCCGGGGCAGACCCAGGACACACTGGACAGACTACATATCTCGGCTGGCCTGGGAATGCCTCGGGATCCCTTCGGATGAGCTGGTGAATGTGGCCGGGGAGAGGGAAGTCTGGGTTTCCCTGCTTGGGCAGCTGCCCCCGCAACCCGACTCCGGATAAGCGGAAGAAAATGGATGGATGGATGGACTAAAACAGAAACCATGACCAATCTACACAAAAGTGTACGAGTAGACTTCCAGTTGCACATTGGTAATTCTAACCTGTGGACTTTTTCTTGTTAGCAAGTGATACTGCTGTTTTACAGCATTTGGAGCATTTCAGACAAGTGGGATTAATTATTTATCCTCTGTTTTGTTTTCTCTGCAACTTGCTGTCTCAGCTTTTTTCTTCTATGCCCATATGGAAAAATGAATTTAATCACCTGATACACAAGGTTAATGTGACAAGGGCAATACAAAGCAGCTCGACTCTCTCTCTCCCTCTCTCTCTCTCTCTCTCTCTCTCTCTCTCTCTCTCTATATATATATATATATATATATATATATATATATATATATATATATACATATATATACATAGAGTCAAGATGCTTTGCTTTGCCACTGTCACACACACACACACACACACACACACACACACACACACACACATATATATATATACATATATATATATATATATATATATATATATATATATATATATATATATATATATATATATATATATATATATATAAATATAGTGCTGAAATAACCAACCTGGATTTACTTACACATCGTTTCATAACCACCTTCGTTTCCTCTGATCACAAAATATCAGCATGTAAAAGGTAGGCTGGTGTTCCCCACTCTGGTTATGCATTTACAAGCATGTCTATCTGTGTGTGTGAGAGAGAGATACTTAGAGTAAAGAGAAAGAGAAAGATAATTAAACAGCACTGACAACAGCAAGCCTTTTCCTAGTAAGATCTGATTAGGGAGAAAGCAGGAATTCCAGGTGCAACGATAGACTTACATAGTAGAGAGATTGAAGAACGATGGAACAAGGAGTTAGGAGAAAAATGGGAGTGAGAAAGGCGAGATACGAAAGGAACAATCTCCACTCTGTTTCCAGGCTCAGAGCAGGAATATTTCCCAAAGGGTTGAGCAATGCTGGGTTTATGCCCTTCAGCACTAAGGAAAGGTAACTTTATTTACCCCCCTACACACACACACACACACACACATACACCAAAAAATTTACAGATTTTATGTTTCTGAAATAATCAATAACATGTTAACATGACCAGCCCTAATATATATATATATATTTATACATATAATTTTCTCATAATGAATGAGTGAATGACTTAAGTGCATAGATTAATGGATAAATTGGGGTTTAACTGAGGTTCAGCAGAGCAGCAGAGATGCAAGTAAACCTTGTCTAGAGAGTCAAACTTGTTTCTTCTTAATGCATTACACTGAATGAATGCAATTTAGAAATACTGGAAATCAGCCAAGGATGCATGCACACACCCATACACTCCCATCAACACACACAGAGGAAAACAAACCTGTCCTCACTGATTTACACACAGATGCACCCACACAAGACAACAGCTGATGTTGGAGGCCCTCTTCAAAAGCATGTTTCCTGAGGTGATTTGTGGTTGTTTTATAGAGCCATGGTAGCAGATTGCTCTGATGTAGAGCTCATTCATCATTGTGACACACACACACACACACAGTGGACACACACATACAACCAGCATCAAGCCCTCGTACAAACACTCAAGCATACAGTAATACAGGTTTTTTATGAAGCAGTATTTGGACTGTTTGCTCATCTTCTAAAAGGGGGGCAACACTCCTAAAGCTACTTTCTTAAGGTCAGCTTTGCTAAAGGTAAAGTAAATTGGTTGGTTGGCAGTGGGAGAAAAGGAACAACTTCATCCTAGTTTCAGGGTTTTCCTCTCAGAATGCACAAAAGATAAATCTCATTGTTCTGCTTTGGTCAGGGGGTGAGGAAACACTGAGTAAATGCTACAGTTTTAGCTTTAAACCCAAGATACATACAATTTTTGACACACTTCAAATTGGTTACTGATTCACTCCTCATGGTTTGGACTATTATTAGCACACCTCCATTTTGACCTCATTCTACTTCCTGTTCCAAAATCTCCAAGATGATTACCAAACACCAAACTTGAAGCTGCAACATGGGGTGACATCAAAGTGGCTACCTCTTGTTTTTCAGATGCTCTGTCTTCATCCTCCTGGCAAATATCTCACTCAAAAGCAAAAAGGTGAAAGAAAAAGGCAGTGAGACCACTCATGTTGCTTCTCAAAGATGGAAAGCCACTGGTGAGAATAACCTTGAGGCCTGCCTTGAACAGAAACTGGACAACTCTTTGGTTTGTCTTTTTAGAACTTTCTAGCACCTACAGTTACTGGTGAAGCAAAAATTTAACATAGTCACCGACATCCTTTGCCTATAATTTGATTTCCTTTGACATGATAGTTATTGAATGGAAAACATCACAATACACACGTGTGTATGCAGTATTTATGTATATGTGCATATATGCATGTTTGTTTTGTTTACTTTCTCTCAATGTCTTTAGGCAGAGTAAAACACAACACTTCCTGTCCCACTTGCATACAAGTGCATTCACATGCACAGTCATTGGCACTGATGTGGTGTGACAGGACTGTAATTTTAGCTGTGCTGACTCTCTGGGCCTCTCTCTCTCTCTCTCTCTCTCTCTCTCTCTCTCTCGCTCTCGCTCTCTTTCTTGCCTTATTTCTGCCCCCTACCCCTTTGGCCTACGATTACAGAGTGGTGTACATCAACCACTGCCTCCAGCAGTGTCTGTTTGATTGTGTGCTTGCATGTGTGTGTGTTTTGTCATTTTTCCATGCAGTTTTTCCCAGGGTAAGGTCATGAAGTCATACTGAGGATAACACTCCATCACAAATACATTCCAAAAACTCCCCATAACCAACACAGGCCCAAACCCTGTGTCAACACACCCAAAGCAGTTGTTTTATCTAGTGTTCCCCAGTACACTTTTGTGCATATATATTGTGTAGGTTTTTATGACATTTATTGTGCAGCTAAAGCCCTCCTTAAGACGCTTTAATGCTTAACATTAAAGGCTTGTTGGTTTGGTTTGGCAGGCTTTCCCTCACACCTTTCCAACTGCAGTCTGTATCTGACTTTTTATCTAACAGTTCAAAACTGACAGCTTGATGTTTGATTGACCATGCATGCAAAGACAAGAAAATCTGTAGGATTGGAACTCTCTCAAGCTTTTTGCTTTTGCTAAACAACCAGTGTTACATGACTTTTAAGTTTTCTAAAAGGATCTTTGGTGGTTTTGGAAGAGCTGTCTGCCATCTATACTTCTCAGATGTCTGGGGTTACTTTTTGGGCTTGGAGTAGAAATAACTGGTAGAATTAGAAGTGCTGGAGGTGGAATAAAGCACTAGAAATAACCATTGGCACCAACAGCTGCGTTTAAATCCAGATATCACATGCATTTTAACATAATTTTCAGGGAAATTGGCTAAATGAATTGTTTGTTTATGCCTGCTTTTGTTTCTCATCATTATTCCGTAATGAAAGGTTGGCTCATTGAGATAAGTAGTAGGTGGCACTAATGCTTTAGCCAGAACTTAAGGGGCACAGAGAGATTAAATATTGTTTGATTGTGTGCCATTCAAATCTTGAAGCATGGAAAATAAACGTGATGTGAAAGAAAGCAAAGGCAAAAAAGGGAAACTAAGACATTTTCAAACTGACTGTTGGATGAGTTCTGGTATCAGCTCCTGTGTATGTGAGTAATCTAATTTCTATGCGTCGTTTCTTTGAGAAACCAATTTCTGTTGCACTTCAAGTAATTGCACGAACCTTATGTTAAAATATTGCTTCTTCAATCTCATTTTCTTCCATTGTTTTGTTCTTTTTTTTTTAATCGGGGGGGGATGGGGGTTCAATCCAGCTGCATTCATGCACAACAAAAGCCACATATCTCACCTGGCAATTCTAAAAACCTCCACCGGAGACAGCTGGAAATAAGTGGATTATAGTCATAGCCAGGTTGACTTATTTTATCTCCTGCTAGCATATGCAGACAGTTCAGCTATATCGTTGGCATGAAATGAATTTAGTTCTGTTTTTTCAGTATGGTTCCACTGAGCTGGTTTGAGATCTTTCAGTCAGTGTCCTCAATTGACATGCCTCGCAGTGTCTCAGATCTGAGAACACTGCTCATTTTCTTCTGATTTTGAAATTTATTTTTATTTTTATATGTTTGGCAGTTGTTTAAAAGATCCATATTTGGTTTGGCAGTTAACATGATAAACATGATAAACAGTCAAATCAGTTTCTGCTTTACTCTGACTTTTAAAGCAAAGTAAACATGCTAGGCACGGTAAGCTATTTAAAAGGCTAGAAGCTGTGGCATGTACATCATAGAAGACGATGTGGCAATCTGAAGAAGACTAGACAAAAACCAGGATGTACGACATTGAACACATGATGCATAGCAGGTGACAAGACTTATAATCCTCAAAAAAAAAAAAAAAAAAAAAACTACTAGGAGTGAAACAAATATACATTTTGGATTAAGATACCCCAGACTGAACCCATAATAATTAAATTCCAGCCTCAATTTGCCTGAATTTTCTATCTGATGTTTTTATACTATACCCTGTAACCTTTAATTTTTTAAAAGCTATTTTACCAGCTTGTCAACAGCTATTTTAGAAGTGTAAATATCAGTGTCTTTACTCCCCTACAAAGGCAATTCACAATGGCTTGTATGATGTGGTGTCATCTTCTGAATGTCCTCTGTTCTGGATTGTACTGAGTTCATGTCCCATAAATGAGGTTATTAGTCATGGCAGTCTCATAGAGTTAATGAGGAACGCACTAGAAAAAGTAGCTCATGAATACATTTAGCCTAAGGCATAAGCAAACTAAGGAGGCACTTGGGGCCCTATTGCCACCAGGTGGCCCCCCAAGACTGACTGAAATGTCAAGATATCTTGATTTTATATTAAAAAAATAAACATACAGACAAGGGCAAAAATTTGAAAATGAAAGAAAAACCCACAAAAGCCACTGAAACAACTTGAGACTAAATTAATATTAAATAAAAAATTTGCAAAAATTTACCAATAAAAATCAGATATTGTTTTTGAATTGCTGTTCAAGTAAATCATTTTAAAAAGCAAACCAATGAAAATAGCCATGAACATGACGATGGCATTCGTAATTTAATATTTTGTTGCACAACCATTTAAGGCAACATCTGCAATCAAAAAATTTCTGTAACAGTAAGTGAGACTTCTGCACCTGTCAACAGGTAGTTTGGTCCACTCCGCATCAGCACACAGCTTCAGTTGTCTCAGGTTTGAAGGGTGCCTTCTCCAGACGGCATGTTTTAGCTCCTACAGATGTTCAGTAGGTTTAGAGCAGGACCCATAAAAGGCCACTTTAAAATAGCCCAGTGTCTCGCTCTTAGGTATTCTAGAGTGGTTTTTGTTATGTGTTTTGTGTCATCCAGTTGAAAGACCCATGACTTGCGAATGAGACCAAGTTTTCTGACACTAGGCAGCACATTTTGCTCCAGAATGCCTTGATAGTCTTGATATTTCATTGTACAGTACCCTGCACCCATTCAAGACACCCTATTCCAGATAGAGCAAAGCAGCCCCAGAATATAACCAAGCCTCCTTCAACACTCTAGTCTCAACTGTCCATCAGATTCTCCAAGACATTCTCCAAGTAGCTTTGTGGCTTGTAAATATGCATTTTCAGTCTGGCATTTTTATGATTTGCTTTCAACATTGGTGTCTACCTTGGTCATGTCTAATGAAGTCCACTCTGGCTCAGACAGCGATGGATGGTGCAATCACATACTGATGTACGTCGTCCTCTGAGTTCACCTTTAATGTCTTTGGAGGTTGTTGCAGGCTCTACGATTTGTATTATCCGTCTCTTCAATTTGTCATACATTTTCTGCTTGGAGATGGTCTTACAGCCTTTTCCTTTAACATACTTGTCTATCATTTTCTTTCTAATCTCCTGAAACAACTCTCTCCTTTTCTTTCTGTGGTCATGTTCAGCACGGTGCCCACCATGTCACCAAACAGCATAGTGACTACTTGTCACCCTTTAAATAGACAGATTGACTGTTTGAAGACACCTATGATTTGGGATGGGAATTGAAACCTGGTTTCACTCAGGAACAGGTTCTAAATTTTCCTCATAATTGGGCCAAGCACAAAATAGAGAGCAGAAGTGAATTTTTGTTTTATTCTATTAAGTCTAGAAGTAGGCTGCAGCACAAAGCTGGGGAAATTAATCTCTGACACCTGCAGCATGGGAGGCAAAGCTGTGCGGCAGGTCTGATCTGCTCTTCTTTCCAAGTGCTTTGCACACTACGGCAGCGTGCATGTGGTTGACAGGTGTGGAGAGATGGCAAGACTCCCTTCATAAATTCTGCTACATGTTCCTCTGCAAAAACCCAGTTGTGTGTGTTTCAGTGCACTTTTGATGATGTGGATGTTTATTCCTACAAGGTCCAGTATGATGAAGCATTGATCCATCTCTGCATACCAGCCTTTACAGAATACTTCTACAGTGTCTGATCCAGAACGACGGGAATCTAAAGATAGAACAGCTCAAAATCATGTGCCAAAATGACCACCTGTGGCCGAAATAGGTAGAAATATCATATTTCCTCTGGTCATACTAAATATTACAACTGTTTTTTATTTTTATTAACATAGTTAAACTGCAGGTAAAGTTAAAAATGACCAGTTCTATGAGGTGGCGGCAAAAACCTTGCTTGAGTTTCTGAAATGAAAAACAACAGATCCTTTTGTGGGGTGACTAAATAAATCAGTGGGTGGGGGCAGAGGCTGAAAATCCTAAAAATCCTAGTCACAATACTGCGATCAGTGTTTATTTTATTGCATCCTTGGTTGACTTCATATGAACACCTACAGAGTTTTTATATTTAGTGATGCATTATTTACCCTTTTCAGAGCAGATCTGTAGTTGTGGCATCCAGATCAATTTTAAGATATTGTTGTTCCGATTCATTTTCTTTACATTTTTGTGTGGATTTGACAAAGACTCAGTTTACTCTTTTTAGATATTAAATAGTTAGACAATATTTTTGACACAGTAAATGTGTTGTAGATACTTGTTTATTTTCCTTAAAAAAAATTGGGTCAGGAATTAGTTAGATAAAATCTTACCAATTCCCATTCCTACCGGTGATGCTATTAGAGGACACACCTTAGTTTAACATGTCCCTATGATGGATTAATTTCAACCATTTCTAGGAGTGCCATTATTTTTCTTGTTTCATTAGTTTATTTGTACAAAATGATTCTTTTGAACAACAATTTAAAAGCAATGTCTGATTTATATTGGTTGATTTTCAGTCATTTTTATTTGTTATTACTTTGATCAATTTCAAGTAATTTTAATTACTTTTGTGGGTTTTTCTTTCATAAATGGAAGGATGCCAACATGTCTGTATATTTACACAAATACCATTTAATAGTATAAATAAAAATGGTAATGTAGACAAAACTTGGTCTTATATTATTTTCATAGCTATGTGACAACCACAAAGATTTGTGGTTGGCACACAAATATACTGATTTAATGCAGTTCCTGATGTGGACTGCTGCACAAAGGTGGCTGCAGAGTCTGAAAACCACATGTCTTCCCAAGTGAGATTTTTCACAGAAGTAGAATGTTGACTTTAAAAATTAAAGAGCTGAATTCTCATTCCAAGAGCATAGAGCATAAGTTCCTGTGTTCCAGTGTTTTCCTGTGTTCTGTGTTTTTCAATGTCATCACAGGAACTGTTCTTCTCGCCATGGGGGTAGTGTGCAGAGCAGCAGAGTACATGTTCAAAGTGCATCCAAGTTCAGTGTCAGCTGCAAGACGACTGAAAAGATATTCAGGAAATAACTTTTTTTTTTTTTTTCCACTTTCAGACTTGGATGCAGGATAGATCTGTCAAGCTGTCAAAGGAAAGCCCTGGTATTACTTTACAGAGAAGGAGGAGGAGATGAGCAGCAGCTAAGATGGTGTGGGTTCATAATATCCTCATGGCAAGACAGGAGTTCAGAGAGTATTGGCTCATTCTTGAGCTGCACCTGTACAGTGACCGCTTCCAGGTCTGCTTCAGGTTGAGTAGGGAGTAATTTGACAGCCTGCTGGAAAGAGTCGCATGAAGACACAAAAATAAGAACCAACTTTAGGCAGCCAATACTCTGCACTAGGTCTGAGAATTTGTCTGAGTGGGTGATTTGTTGAGCTCTGACTGATTCCCTCTGATTGAAGACATTAATGTGTCATCACAGAGCGCTGCATCCAAATTAAATTTATTTCAGCTTCAGTGCAGAGCAAATGGTTGGCACACCCATCACAGCATGCTAGGCACAATGCACATTCCCTATCACTTTGCACAATACACAGATGTGGATGGGTTTGGAGGTGTCCACCACATTCTATGTAAAAGCCCCTAAAGATTGCTTCCAATGTTAGCAAAGAGGATTTTTTATCTCTGAGATTGATTTACTATTTATTTATTTGATTGTTTGTTTGTATGTTTGTTTGTTTATTTTTTTCGGCTTTTATTTTTTTTAGTTAGCCCTAAACATAGAGGGAAATGGTTTTTAAATAAATGTTCTATCTTTTATATATTTATTACATATTTATCCCCTTTGTGCTGTTGTAAGGACTTTTCTTGTAACTATGAGTAAATTTAAAGGTCCCATATTATGCAAAATTCACTTTTTAAAGGTTTTCTAGCAGTCATATGTGTCCTCACAGCCTGTGTATAAGGCCCAAAAATGAGAAAATTCTTTCACCTCTCTCACTTACCTGCTGCATGTTTTAGTGAATGTGTGCTCAAACAGGTGAGTCTTAGATCTTTCCCGTTGTGACCTCACGAAGGGAAATAACCACTATCCCCAGTGGATACTGTCATTTACCTGTACCCCAGCTAGCTGAGCCTGCCCTTTGAAATCACAGAGCGGGCGCCATCGAAGGTCAGATCTTCTCCCAAAGAGGGTCGTGGACAGGTACCACTCATGAACATTTAAAATTTTAGACACAGAAACAGCCCATTCTCATTAGAACTCACAAGCACTGGACCTGCTGGACCTCTGACACCCATATGAAAATGTTGAAAATATGTATAATATGGGACCTTTAATGTGTTTGTTTTGGTCAATCATTATACCAATTAACACATCAGAAATTCAGATTTAATCACTAATCTATTTGTAAGCTTTTTATTTATACTCATGTTAGTCACTGCAGTTTTGAGAAGACTGCAATACAAACTGTTATAAATACTGAATTATAGAAATCTTCTGGCTTTGATGGTTAGCTTTGCTCTTTTGTTAGCAAAAGGCAGGAACAAAAGAGAGCAGCAACAGGTAATGGAAGCGGTGTTTCTTGTTAAAATCCTGCCTCCCCAGGCTATATAGGTTTAATATTTGTATAGAGGTGTATGTGTATGTGTGTGTAAAGCCATGCCGTCGTCTGTGTGTCACTAAATAATGACTCTGTCTGAGCCGCGTGCCCTCTGGGCTCTCCTGTCTTCCCACCAATACATGAAAACACACACAAACTCACACTCTTCTGGCCGGCCATGGCCGGCTGATTCTTAAATGTCAGATGACTTCACTCCTGGAACAATATTTATTGAGACCAGCTCTTTTCTGTCTTTTTCTAGTAAATTGAGAAGAAAGGAACTAAGCTGAGTCCATTAAAACTTAAGATTTAAGATTTTGTAAGTTGGTGTAACTAAGGTTATAGTTTACTCGCCCTTCCATAATTGTCCACCACCTTCTAAACCCACCATTTCCCTTTTTTCTCTCTCTCTCTCTTTATTGTTTTGAGGTCCACACTGTAAAACCTTTCATACAGTTGAATCTTTGTGCAGTTGTTACATTTTCATCCACCATATCTGCTCAATATTGGGATTTCTACCCATTAGCCATCCTCCTGCATTGAGCACGTTCATGTGAGGAAAAGGGGTTTCGAACAGTTTCACCTGTCTTCTGCGTTGGTTATGCACGTAATTTGGTCCATTTTCAGAGAGCTTAGCTATCCGTCACTTGACACAGAAGACAGAGCTCGCAGGAGTGAATTCTGAACTCAGCATTGCCCACTAGTGGAAGAATTGAGATAACAACATTTGCAACGCAAATGACTTCTAATGACGTATGACTGTAAAGTAGGGGTATTGTTGTAGAAATTCCATATATTCCCTTTAATATTGTGTTATACTGATCACTCTCAAGGTAAACAGATTGTTTAAGTTCTTGGTAATAGAGATTAATGCTGAGTAGCCTGTTGCTATCGTAAAAGTGGATGCATTCCTTAGAACAGTTCACACTGACCTGTGTGACTTATCTGATACTAGCCAGATACGCTCAGGATGACCCAGCAGGGCATCCTGCCTTAATTTCCTAGAGGAATGTTTTCAGCCCTTACCCCTTATTACCTCGTTTTAAGGGAAAAGCAAGGTGTAGAGGAAAGGTTAAAAAATAGTAATGGGATTGGGCTTTGCTGTATAAATCATCAAACACTAATGAAGTAATGACTATAGTCATTACTTCATTGAGAATTATAATTCTCAATGATCTCTGGGTAAAAATGAAGGCATTTCATCAAAATATCTAAAATTTCTGTAATTTGACTAATTTGGAATTTCCATTCAATTATGGGCTGCCAATATTTCCTTCTAAAAACCAGGAATACTTGTGATCTGAGCATTTTTGTGCCTACCTACATGTAAGAAAGTTGTTCTGGTGCCCAAAGGCGGGTTTATATTTGTACAGCATCTGCATCTGTGTAACCGTCATAGGCTGATTATAGCTCCGCAGGGGCTCGACGTGCACCTCTTCCAGACCTGTCATGCACCCCTGATATGCAGACGGTTACGCAGAGGTACTCCCTTGTGACTGGTCAGTTTGGGATCACGTGTCATATATCTGGAACTTCTTGCTGAATTTGTGTGGTAACCATCGTTTTTAAAACCAATAACCAGTGGATTGAATTAATGAGAGGCTGATCGAATTATTTCTTCATTTTCCTCCACAAGCTAAAAAAGACACTGAACCATACTGGACGCCATTGTTAGTTTAAAACAGAAAATACATACTGGACTTAAGTAAACCATTAAAAGAAGTCCAAACTGGTGAGTTTATCGGCTGATACCACTTTCAGATTAGAAGGAGAAACTGCAACATAACACCAAAAAGACGCATACCCCTTACGCTCGAGTGCGGGAGCACACTCACCTGCATCAGCTATGCTGTAACCGACCACCCGCAGACACCGCATGAGTATAAATCCGCCTTAAATGTGATGAACGGTGAGAGCAAACAACAAAAAAAAGCAAATAAAAGGGGTCACAAGGTGTCCGAGGTGAAACAGCATCAGTTTTTATAAAATCATAAACTAGGAGTTTATGATTTACTTGCACCTTGAATGACGTCTCATTAGCTTGCTGATTTGGCTTCTAAAAATGGATTGGAAAAAATAAAAAGGTTTCTAATTTTAAGGTGTGAGGAGATCTAAAATGCTGTTCATGGTCCTACATTACATTCAACTTTTTGTGCTTATAGTGAAATACTTCCTTTCATTAGCATTTTCATTTCTTTACACACACACATCCCCACACCTACACACACAGTCAAATATACATTGTCATTTTCTATACTGTTGGAAATTCATCATTGACATAATTCAGGTCCTAGGCTATTGCAACTGAAGACTCCGGTTGTAACCCTAACGCTGAATCCATGTTGCTATATTCAAACAGCCTTGAAATCTTGAGGATGCAGCATTCTTGTCCAACAAAACACAATATTAACCAAATAAGTGTAATGAGCTCTAAATTTAAGAAGAATATTCACACGTTGAAACACACACAGACTTACATTAATCAGTCTTGTTCTGTTTACAGGTAAACTTATTTCCATCTAAAACAGAATCGATGCAAGAAAGGGAGAAAAGTTGAACAGCATAAGAAAAAAAGTGATCAAGATAAAAAGTCAGATAAAGCACTTCTTGTACGAGACAGACCTGATGTGAATATCTTTCAAGGCCATACTGCCTCACAGCTATAGTTTAACTGTTTGTGCCAAATAAAACCAGAAGACTGCTCATAGATAGTAAATATGTCACCAAGTGTTGTCAGATTTTCAGAAACATAACCTGTGAAAGTCTAACTTAACAGACTGTACAAGTGAATCCTGCAGCTCAAGCTAGTCCTGCAGAGGGATGTGATTCCAGAAAGGTTAGAAAGTATTGATTTGTTTAGCTTGTAAAATAATAGTAACATTTGTGCATGCAGACCTGTTGTTGCTGTTAAAAGAAGGGTGTCTGTGCAACAGGACAGAACTGTTAAATGTCAGTCTTCTGTCTGTCTGGGCCACCTTGGGTCTTCACAACATCACACTAGAGGACAAGACTGGAGTAAAACTGACAAATGAACCTTTCCTGTCTCCCTGGACACACATTCACACACACACACACACACACGCACACACACACACACACACACACAGATGGTGAGACAGTCAGCAACCTGATGGAAAACTGGCCTGGGCTAACCAGCTGGAAAAGTGACCCTCTGGTTAATGGACTGGCCGAGAAAAACGAGGCGGTGTGAGAGAGATAGATGAGTAGAAACTGAGTGAGTAAAAGTTGCAGAGGCAGTAAGAGCAGACGAGAGTTCCTCATAAAAAAAAAAACTTCTTCAACATAAATAAAAAGAAGGGAAAAAGAGTTTCATGAGAAGTTATGTCAATCAACAAGTGTTGATTACATAACTTCAGACATAAGACGAGGTAAACAGTTAAAAAGGAAAAGAAATGACTAAATCTTAAATGAGTGACACAACTTATCAACAAGTAAAGCTGTGCATGAAGGGTTTCACCCCACGTACAGCAATTTAAGACTGTGCACGGTGTGGAAGGGGGAGGCCATGGGCTCGTGAGTATCAGAGCCACAAGGAGTACATCAGTAAGTTGGAGGCGATGAACTGCTGAATGCATCTGGCAGCTAAAACACAGCATGGAAGAGGAAGATGGGGTGGAACAGCCACAGAGAGATAAGTCCCAATATGGTGTGTACTACTGACAGATTAAAGAAGTGGTGAACATCGAGAAGTTCTATTAGTGGTTTGAAAGACCATAGCACAGAGCCACCGATCATGGCCACACAAGAAAGCCACTAAGTACAAGAGCCAAAGAGGCAGCATCTACCACACCAGATAGGACCTTATGTGCAGGCTGTGCAAGGAGGCTACTGAGATAGTCCAGCAAAGAGTAGCAGAGTGGAAGATCTAGGCAAGTATGGCATACATGGAGTATCATGACCAGGCGGCTGGAATTGTATACAGAAACATCTGTACCAGGTTTGGGCTGGAAGTCCCAAGTACAAGATGGGAAATACCACCCAAGATGGTGGAGAATGATAGAGCTAAGATTCTGTGGGTCTTCTAGGTCCAGACTGATTAACTGGTAATGGCTAATCAACTGGACACCATGGTGTTAAGCAGACAACAGAATAGGGCAGTAGTGAAAGATGTACTGATCCCAAACGATAGTAACATCTTGAAAAGGAACATGGGAAGCTAGGAAGGTACTAAGGACTGAAGGAAAAGGTTGTAAAGATGTGGAGCGTAAAGGTCTGAGTAGTGACTGGGGTAATTGGAACACTTGGGGCTATGATCTCCAAACTGGGAGAGTGACTAGAACAGGTCTATAGAATACCATCAGAGATCTCTATTCAGAAGACCACTGTCCTATTTTAGATGTATTCACTTAGATTTATATGCTCTTTTCAGTTGTTTTAGATAGCGTCATGCTACTGTCCAGTAGCAGTAACAGAAGGTCACTAGGTTAGACAGAGGTAGTGGCCTTCTCTTGTTTTCCCCAACCCAAGATGAATTACCAGTGTCCCCTTATCTTTGACCACATTATTTGCTATCTCCAAACAAAGATATAGCCTCCTTCTGCTTTTCTGTAGTATTATGTTATGTAAATGTTCCAACAGGCTTTGGAAGCTGTGCCTATGAATATAAATAATTAGCCCAATATGAGGAGATCTCATGGTCATACAGGCTATGTGTGTGGCTTTATCCTGGATAAAGATGGGAAACCAACCAACAGGACTGAGGGAAACATGGGGCAAAGTAAAGAAAGGAAAGGTGAAACATATGTCTGGTCAGCACTATGCCTGCCATCAGACATCAGTCCATGTCACCTTGAAAAGCTGGATACACACCCACACACATACACTTAAACAGGCCATTGCAGCTAAGGTGACGCAGAAGCCACAGGTACAAAACCTCACTCAAACCCAAATAAAATTTGACAAATATTTAATACAATAGATTATTATAAAAATAAGATTTGGGCCATTAAAAAAAAAAAAAACTTCTGTGTTCACCAAGGTCAATCTTTTTTTTAGAGTTTCTTTGCCATATGGTAGATTGTATCAACAGCAGAGTATAAACATAGTCCCAGTATGGGCAGTCGCAGTGTATCCTCAGGGCAGGTGAGTTCAAAGGTAAGAAGTATTCCAATTTTTGTAGAGGTTCTGTCATTGCCATTTTCTGACAAATGGGAATTCAAATCAGAGTTAAACCTTTTTCATCAAAGCTAATCCTTCACCTTCTCAGTGGAACTGGTTCCTGTATAAATATATATATATATATATATATATATATATATATATATATATATATATATATATATAGAATTCTGGTAGTATATTTCTTTTGTTTTTACATGAAGTTATAATATATCATCTTAATATTCTTACCCTGGTTCAGCTAAAGACGTATTACTATGAATTGACTTAGAGTTGAGTCATTACTACGGGTATACTTGTGTAATAAATATAAGCTACAACCAGTTGTCGCCTTGCTTACCTCTACATTGTGCCTCTTAATAACATTATGTTCAAACCAGCATTAGGCTCAGTATTTATTAGGCATCTCTCATGTAAAGCATATCACTTTAAACATTGTGTCTCATGTATTTAATTTGTACAAATGGGACCTTTGCCAGGAGCGTTAGATTCTGAGAATCTCTGCCTGATTGCAGGCTAATGCTCTTGGCTGTGAAATAGTCCAGCACATAATGTCCATAAAATGGGACATTGTCGTTTTCATGCTTGGCTTTTTGCACAATTAAAGAAACTAGATATAATGTGGTAATTAGTCCCCGCAGGCAAATGCTGTTATCTTTGGACAAACTCATGTTTGCTTTTCAGCCTGATTCAAGTTACATAGAAAAGAAAAACAAAAGAACAAAAAAAAAAAAAAATATATATATATATATATATATTTTGGTCATTTTAATTTACACAGTCGTCTGCCAGATCTGTCAGAGTTGGTTGAGATGTTAGTTTGAAAGAGTGTATATATATATATATATATATATATATATATATATATATATATATATATATATATATGGCAGTTATCTAATAAAGAAATTGCATTCATGTATTTA
Organism: Melanotaenia boesemani; assembly: GCF_017639745.1. Taxonomy (NCBI): domain Eukaryota; kingdom Metazoa; phylum Chordata; class Actinopteri; order Atheriniformes; family Melanotaeniidae; genus Melanotaenia; species Melanotaenia boesemani. Next base: position 19,126,430 of record NC_055683.1, on the reverse strand, counting down.
TTTTCAAGCTTTAATAAAAGCTGCACATATTTAAATAGTAACCGGTGTTACATTTAAGACACTCTCACTACCAGAAAATAAGCACATTTTCTAGACTCAATATTCCTTCAAAAACCAAAGTTAATTTAATTTTAGAGCTACATTTAACTAATAGATGTCATATACAATTTATTATTACTTTAATTCTCCATTTTTTATATACAAGCCTCAGATCCAGCACATAAAATAATGATGCACTAATTTACTTCACTAATTTACTTCAAGTATTTACTTTAAGGTTTATGGTTAAAACTCACAATTAAAGAAAGAAATGATAATTTTTTTATTACAAATACAAAGAAAAAAAATCCAACAGAGAGTAATACTGCCTCACAGGTAAAAAGATCCATGGGGAACCTTTTTAGGTTTTCCCAGGACACACATTTTATGCAGTTTTCTTCTGCAGTGCAGCCACCTGGTTATTACTGTTCCACCGTGACATCATTTGTCTCAATTCAGTTTTGTTCCATTAAACACTTTATGAGAATATGTGTTTTGTCCATCAATAAAGCATCAGTACACATACACACCCACATCTATACAACATGAGCAATTTGGCTTCTTTCTTTCAGTAACATGGCAGTCTGACTTATGTTTAAACATTACTCTCTCTGTGGGACAATAGATTATCACAAGCCCTACAGGAGTGCTGATTGGTGCATTTGCTGCATGAAAAATCCGGGTTCATCTCACCTCATTGCATCTGAAATTGAAAGTCGAAGTTTCATCGTAAAACATTAATAGATTCTGATGCAGAGGGAGTGTGAAGAGATAGAAAGATAGATTGACAGTCTTGAAAGTGGTCCTCCTCATAGATATAAAAAAGGGTGAGAAAAAGAAAAAGCTGATGAAATAATATGAGACAAGAAGAGAAGAACAGGTTAATGGATACTGGAGCAGTAAAAGGACAAGCTTAGAAAATAGGAAACTGGAATCTAGATGAGTCTTCTCTTCATTGCCTCTAATTTTATCATCCTTCCTCTTCACCTCATTTGCTTTTCTAACTTTCCATCAGAGCTTCTCAAAATAAGGCGAGAGACAAAGGAGAATAGGGCAGAAAACACAGAAAAGAAAGAACTCAGGGCAGATGGGAAGGAGGGAACAAAGAAAAGGGGAGGGCTATCTAGCCAGCACCATGTCTTCATTTTGGGGACAGGACAGTGAGTATTAATAGAGGGTCACTTTGACAGCACTTTGTGCCACGTACACACCTAAATACTATTCTTACACCTATATCCTGCAGCAGACGGGGGTTATGTGTGCGTTAGGTGACCTACTTGGTGGAAAGTAGGCTATAAAGAAAGAAAAGAGAACACACACATTAACTCACACAAGACCTGACGTAAGCAGTTTGCCTGGGTTTTTGTGAAGCACCACATGAGCATCATGTAGACTCATCTCATTGGAAAACTTTAGTTTGGGTTATTTGTCATTACTTTTTTTATTTTTTTAATGTGGAGGAATCATTGACTAGAATTGCCGGTGAGTTACAGCACTGTTAAACTGCCTTTACTCTGCTTGTGAAAACAGTTTCATCATGTTTCCTTGTAGATTAGACACAAGTTTAAATCCTGTGGATTCAGATTGCATTTTTACAGAGTAATATTATAATTAAGGTGCTTGGGGTGATATGAAGATGCCATCCAAACTGAATTAAAAGAGCTGTATGATCCTGAGTTTTTATAGAACGACCCATCTCTACCTCTTTGGACAATTCTCTGTTAATGTTCGTAATGTGTGATACTGGACAAGTAGTCTTTTGATTCACACATAATGATCAAAATATTTGATTAACTGTTTTGAAAGTTAATGTAAACTTTCCCATTTGCACGATATTATCTAGCAACCATTAAGATTTGGAAAGGCTAAATGCTTCCCACGGTGCTGCAGTCTTTCTCTCTCTCCATCCCTTGTCTCTGTCTACCTGTCAGGTTGACTCGGCCCCCGTGTCCCGCAGGATGGCCTGCTGTTAATTTGTCAGCGTTGTGTGGCTGGTGAGCGTTTGCCTTTCGGCCTGCCAGTTCTTCTGTCTAGATCGCTATCTCTGTCTTTCACTGTTTCACTCTTCCAGAAAATACTCGCACTCACTCACCAACTCCCACACACACATACACACACTGATTTTCTATTTAGACTCACTCAGTCTAGTTGGAAGTTGACCTTGAAGAAGCCTTTTAATTTTGACCACACACCAGTATTTCTGCTCCACTGGGACTTTGGTTTTTTTTATTTTTTTATTTAATTTTTTTTTATTTTTTTTTTGTCCCCCTTTTTTCACACGCACTGTAGTCAGCCTTTCCTCCCTTACTGCAGTGTTTCCCTCCGGCTCACAAGAAACAGTGACACCAACTGCCATCTACTGCCCAAAACGTGGTACTGCACCTTACTGTTCATTTCAACCTGACCAGCGATCAGTATGATGCTCCTTGGGATCCACAGAACATTCTCATGTTATATTTACACTGATATCAAATTCCTGTTGTTATCCACCTGTGAATTAACTTGACTAAGATGTTTTGCGAGCCTTGGTTTTTTGGATCCCATCCACCCAAAATATGTGTTTGTCTGATGTCTATGTCCCATAAATTTTGTATCAGAGGAAAGCTTGTGCCCACAGAAGTCTATTTTCTTCCTTGCAAATATGAAATTCAGAAGCTGCCTGATTTTTAAATTTTCTGTAAATAAACTTGAATCTGACTTGTCAGAGAGCAAGAGCTTGTCTTAATATAGTGAAGATTTTGCAACCAAATGCAGAAGACTCTTGTGCCTAATTTTCAACATATTGGTTTGGTCAGCAGCCCTTGGCTTCACATTTATTGGATACTGTAGCCCTTTTGCATAGCTTTTTTTTCTTCTGTTTTTTACACTGAGGGAGCTGATCTACAGATGCCCTTCTTCATATTCTAGGTTACTGTACCCTTGCTACAGATGGACTGAAAAGCTTGACTCCTGTGTCTGAATGTTAAATGTCTGTGTCTATATTTGTTATAATATGATTACAAAAAGACCAAAATACTAGGTTTTGTTAAGGAAAACAAGGAAAGCTTGATTTTCTATGTTTTTGTAAGGGTATCATGGTTAATTTTTTTGCAGCAGTGATGTCATTTGGGGTGGAGGGGGATGACACCCTGCGGATCATACAATAACAAACAGAGCTCCTGTCAAAACCACAAATGAAGGATGTTAGCTGACTATTCTCATGCATTATGTGTGCTGTGCGTGATTTTAGTCCACAACAGACTTCTCTGAATGAGGAACACATGGGAGAAGTTTGCCTTCAGGACTTTTTACCACAAAGGTTTTAGTCAGAGATGGCTCATTGATAGAATACTGTATGTCAGAAAGAGAATTTAACCCAAACTAAAGTCTTGTCAATTTCCAAATTAAGAGGATTTGTTATTTAAGAGCGCACACTGGTACTATTTGATCCACTTTAAACTAACGCTGGTCTGCTTCAGTGGATAATACGGTTCATTTTGAGCAGTGTGAACATGCATTTGAACTCTGGTGTGGCACAAAGAAGCAGACTCTGGTCCGCTTGTAAACTGGGCGTCTTGGTTCACTTGCATTTGAACTGTGGCGCAGTGAATTTGCTGCCTCTCCTGCTGCTCATACTGGACTGATCTTGGTGAAAACTGCATTAGATTTGAATGCCAAAGTAACAGAAACCGCAACTTGCATAAAAGTGTCATTGCTCCATTGTTTTCTGTACCGGTCAGTCATCATGGACTTTGTGGACTGGTGTGAGCGCAACCACCTGTGCTCAAACACCAGTAAGACCAAGGAGATGATGATTGACTTCCAGAGAAGGACACTACCCCACACACCGGTGAACATCCAGGGGAAGGACATTGACCTGGTGGACAGTTTTAAGTACCTTGGTGTTCACCTCAACAGTAAACTGGACTGGTCACACCACACAGACGCCCTGTACAAGAAGGGCCAGAGTTGCCTCCATCTCCTGAGGAGACTGAGGTCCTTTGGAGTATGCAGGCCTCTGCTAAGGCCATTTTATGACTCTGTGGTAGCCTCTGCTGTCCTCTACACTGTTGTCTGCTGGGGAGCGAGCAGCACTGACTGGGACAGGAGGAGACTGAACAAGCTGGTCAGGAGGGCCAGCTCTGTCCTGGGCTGCCCGCTGGACTCTGTGGAGGAGGTGGGTGAGAGGAGGATGTTGGCCAAGCTCACATCCATCATGGACAACACCTCTCACCCGCTGCACCAGACTGTGGAGGGGCTGAGCAGCTCCTTCAGCAGGAGACTGAGACACCCTTAGTTTATTTGTTCTGCACATATCACATGGGATATAGTACAAGGAGGGGAACGAAACCCAGCAAGGGTTTATACAGAGTTCCACTCCTGTTACAAATTATATTTGAATGGCACGCAGACAAAACAAGGAACTTATGAAATATAGGAAAACAAAAATACTAGTTAAGGAGAGCAAGGTTAGCTGAAGAAAGACATATGATTACAGTAGTTGAAGAAGTACACGGAGGTAAGAGAAAAACAAACAATGAAAAAAAAGACAAATTAATAAGGAATTAGCATAGTAAACAAATAATCACAAGAAATAAATGTATTTACAAGTGAGCAAGCAACATACGGATAATAGCTGAGAATTTCAGGAGGTAATTAGATCGAGAGGGATAGTTATCACAAGCAGACTAGATATTCTTTCAACTGCCGTCGGAAGACAATCGGAGAGGATACAGATCTCAAAGTTAAACTTAATTCACTCCAGAGCTGGGGGCCTCTAAAACTGAGGTCATTTTGATGACCAGAGGTTCTTGAGAAAGGAAGGACTAAATTAATTTGTCTGTGTCTTGTTTGATGAGAATGAACGTCAGAAATAAAATAAAAGAAGTTATGTAATGTAGCTGGGAGATCATCCCTCTTATAAATAAACTTATGAATGAACGTACAAATTTGAAAAATACTGACTTTTCCAATAGGTAAAATGGAGTATTTAATAAATAAAGGTGCAGAAGGTGCGTATTTAGTAGAGTTAGAGATCATCCGTAAGAACTTCTTCTGGATTTTGAGGATTCTATCAAGATGAGTGGGATGAGTCGCTCCCCAGACTATATTACAGTAATTTATGAATGGGAACAAAAAACTGTAGTATAGGGTTAGATGTGCTGAGGAATGAATCAAGGGATAAACAAGTCTTAAAATATTTAGCATCTTAGAAGATCTTGAGCAAACCAGATCAACATGTTTAGACCAGGTTAGCCCCTCATCTATCAGAACACCCAGGAATTTGATAGAAGCTACTTGTGTAACTACAGCTCTGTTAATTTCTATGTGAGCATGTTCTTTTGCATAAAATTTGTTGATGTTGTGAAAGACGATAAAGTTGCATTTTTTAACATTGAGGGTTAGCTTGTTGGTTTGAAACCATACAGATAAAATAGATAGCTCATCATTAACAAGTTTAATCAGGGTGTCAAAGTCCTCATGTACTGCTATGAGATTAGTGTCATCAGCAAATAAAATGGGAAAAAAATGTTCGCAGGAAATAGGTAAATCATTTATATAAATTAAAAACAATAATGGACCCAAAATAGAACCCTGAGGAACCCCAAAAGGAATAGTTAAACTTTCTGAAGAATAACCATTGAAGTATACAAATTGTTCTCTATTGTTGAGGTAATTGTAAAACCAGGCTAGGGCAGAGTCTTTCACACCATAGCTATTTAGCTTAGAGATCAGAATATCATGAGAGACTGTGTCAAAAGCTTTACTTAAATCTAGAAAAACACCGAGGGCAAATTTTCTATTGTCGAGAGCATTGGATATATAATTTACAAGCTGAATTAAAGCATGTTCAGTGGAATGTTTTTTGCGGAAGCCATATTGATGTTTGAATAAAATATTGTTTGAAAGTAGATGTTCATTTAATCTATTATAAACTAGTTTTTCGAGTATTTTAGAAATACAGGGCAGAATGGATATAGGACGATAATTCCCAAACTCCTTCGTGTCACCCGATTTAAAAATAGGAATAACTTTAGCAATTTTAAGGTCGTGGGGAATAATTCCAGACTGAAGTGATAAGGAGAGAATGTGGGTGAGGGGTTGAATTAAATGATCAATAGTTTCCTTAATAAGGATACTCTTGATTCCATCGTGCCCAGGTGCAGAGTTCTTTAAAGATAGAATTATATCGCGGACCTCCTGTGGTGTAGGGGTGTCAAGATTTTTAAGCAAGGAATACTGTCCATTAATTTGACTACACGGATCAATATCTGTATCCTTGATACCATGAAACAGAGCAGATCCAATGTTGGTAAAAAAATTGTTAAAGCCTTCTGCTATATCCTTAGAATCTGAGAGGTACCCATTATTAACTTTCATTTGGGAAAGAGCTGGCTTCTTATTACGATGAAGAACTTGGTTAATGATGTTCCAGGTTGATTTGATGTCGTTAGCAGCTTTATTAAATTGAATCGCGTAAAACCTTTTTTTTGTCCTTTTTACAAGGCCTGTGAATTTATTTCGATATTTTTTATAAGTATCTATGTTATAAGGAGTAGGTTTAGTGATAGATTTCCGATATAGCCTATTCTTCTTTCTAGATTGTTTCTTCAATTCATCAGTAATCCAAGGTTTGTCTCTGAGCACCCTAGATTTTGAAACTGTAAGGGGTAAACTGGATTCCAGAACAGAATTGAAGAGTAACAAGAATTGATCATAGGCTTTATTTACATCCTGCTGCATCAAGACCCCATCCCATATAATGGAACTGATAGCTGATTTAAAGGCTGTTATGTTTTTACGGGTGAATTTGCGTGTTTTTGTTTGTACAGTTTCAAGGTTATTATTTTGAGCTACTAAATTGGAGTACATGAATTGAAAAACTGGGAAATGGTCAGACACATCGCACCTTAACAAACCAGCTGTAGTTTTGTAATCCAGAGAATTAAACAAAATATTATCGATGAGAGAGGCCGAGGATCTAGTAACTCTGGAAGGTCTCGTAATTAAAGGGTAGAAATTTGCAGCATACAGGGTATTAAGAAAATCATGAGTAACGATAAGTTCTTCTTTGAGGAGATTTAAGTTGAAGTCTCCATGTATAAGACACAGCTTGTGCTCATTGAATATACATCCTAAGATTGAATCAAGCGCATCGATGAAAGTTTTAATATCAGAATCAGGGGGTCTGTAAATGCAGCCGATCACAATGCTTTTCCCGTGAAATTGAAGGCACGACGGAATTTCAATAAATAAAGATTCCACTAAAGTAGAATTAAGGTCATAACTCAGGTCCTTTCTGTGGATATAAGTGTAAAAATCAGAGACATAGAGTGAAACTCCACCTCCTCTTCTGTTTTCTCTAGAAGAATGAATAGCATTGTACTGAGACAAGGAATAGAGGTGTGAGACATTATTGTGAAGCCATGTTTCCGTAAATGCTAGAACTGAGAATGAATGTGACAAAGTTGATAGTAACGTTTTAAGGTGATCGAAATTTCCTTGGAAACTACGTGCATTCATATGAATCGTGGAAAAAACAATTTGATTATTAGGAATCGTACGAGACAAGAAATTACCCTCAGTGTAGGAAGGAGCGCTACCGCAGGTCCTTCATTCCCACTGCTGTCAGACTGTACAGCTTATCTGTATAGTCATAATACTGTGTAATATTTATTTATATTTATATTTTACTGTGCAATACCCCCCATTATCAATATCATCATATTCTTCATATCCCACCATCACCATGTAAATATGTATATAGTCTGTGAGGTTGTTTTCTTTTGCACTGTCAATTATATATATATGAATATATTTTATATATATATATATATCTTTTATATTTATAATGCTACATATTTTTTGCTTTTCTTGGACTTTTCTTGTAAATAACTTATATTGCACCTTCTTGTTGTGATGCATGTTCACCTTATTCTGTCTGCTTTCTGCACTTTATTCTGTAACAAGAGCTGCTGTAACAAGTGAATTTCTCCACTGTGAGATTAATAAAGTCTAATCTAATCTAATCTAATCTAATCTAATCTAATCTAATCTTGGAGTGAATGAACCAGTATTGGTGCTGGCTAATCAATGAGCTGGATTTCCCTTCTTCTTTTTTGTTGTCTGTTTCCATGAAAATTGGCCCCTCACAGTTACATAAATGTGAGACGTCCAAGTGGTTTGTCCTGCTGTGAAAGCAAACCAAATCAAACAAAGGTGCAAATTTTTGAGGAAATTCCCATCCAGTTGAACTGAGTCCCCCGAGCTGTCCTGGTTTAAATGTGTCCAAACTTTGATAATACATTGAAAGAAAATTGAAAATAACACATTTTATAAATTCAAAATATTAGGTTTGCAGGATTTTGCAAACCTAATAGCTTATTACTCATTACAGGCTCTTCACAGCAAGTCTGTCGTCTTTTACAGTTTCCTGCCTCAACAAATTTTCATTTGACAGATTTCTGCCAACAAAATCCCTCTAGCAGAACATCCTGCAGTGTCAGATGTTTAAAAACTTTTGTGTTACTAAGTCATTTTACCCTCTATAGATTAATAATTTGTAAAGAAGAGAAAAAAAATCTGATAAAACACAATAATTTGACGATTTTAACATTTAGTATTAGTCACGGCAATTACAATTTTTCACAGAATCTGTTCTCCTTGTGCTCAGTAATTTCCCCTTTAAGTTAGATTAATGCTAAGCCTTGGCAGCATTTCTCCGTGGAAGAATTGATTTTATAATTAACCAGTAATGTGTAATCTTTTGTGATTTCACATTTAACCATGAATGCTTTCACATGAGAACACACTGTGATGAATTGGTTGGGAAAGGAAATTAGCAAGTTTGTTGAAACTCCAGCGTACACTGAGTCAAATAATTCAGGCCATTGTAGAGTGATGCATGTGGAGTAACAACATAGAAATTGCCGCGAACAGCTGCATTTCATGGCAGCTAGAATCTGAATGACCTCTGGTGACGAAGGCCTCAGCAGGGATAAGAGCCTTAATGAACCGCACCGAAAAGTAATGAATATCGATTTGTTGGCACGTACGGTTGCAGCAGCTGCACACCAACATCCAACTCATGAAGCTGCAAAGGGTGCACTGTCTTGCTCAAGGACACTTAAACAGAGCAGATGTTTGCTCTCATGGAACTGACTCGGACCAAAAGAGCCCACAGGGTGAAAACACTCCACCCTGCTGTCTGACGAAGAGGAGAGGATTGCTGCCCCCAGCAAAAGAGGAAAAATACAGCTGTTGAGTTGGGGATTCAGTTTGCTTCAAAAGTTCAAGAGTGCAGCCTCTGCCAAATTTAGTCCTCTTTTAGACATGTCTATTGTTTCTCTAATTCATGAGCCCACTGGTGGATTAGCTTAACAGAAAGTGCAGTCATTAGCCCTGTAGGAAAAGGATAAGTTGTACTAGAGGGAGTCAGGTAATGTAATTTTCATGAACATAATTAATTTATTTTATTTTCCAAAAATTTCTTATGTGAGCTGAACAACGTGGAATGACAACAGCTTTCCATTTTTCATGATCAAGCATTTTAGATATAAATATGTAGTTCACTGTGGTGCAATCTCATCAAACTATGATCACTGAAATCAACAAACTGCTAAAAAAAATCCAACAGTACCAAGAGGTTTTCTTGCAAATTACTTCAGTATAATGGCTGAATTAAGGTCATTTGATTTCTGTTATTAAAGGAATATGCAATAAATATGAAGTTAAAGATGTATTTTTCATTAAGAGTTGCTTTGCTCTTGCACCAGTTACATGCATTAAAAAATTACATTTGAGTTCTCTGGAGAGGGTGTGAGCCTAATTAAATGTAACATCTGTGATGGAAGGATAACCCAGGTGTCATACTATAGCACGCCCAAATTCAACCATGAAACACTGTGATTAGGTAGATGATAAATATGGCCCTGCCTGTCAGATAGATTTGATGTGCTTAATAGTGACTGCATGTGGGCTTGAACTTCAGCGTTTGGACCTGCAAATCAGTCCTATTCTGGCTTTTTGCAATATCAGCGTCACTGTTGTGTTAAATGTATTTGTGCACATCATTCACTGTATAGGAGAGGTTTATAATATGTTAAAGACTGCAAATGCTGTCTTGGAATACTGGGATTGCCTGAAATGCCTGACCTGGAGAATATTAAACCAGAGAAATCTGGAGATTTTTGGGCTGGCCACAAACATTAAAATTGTAAAACTCTTTTGAGAATGTATGAGATGTCAACCAGAATCTATTCACTTTTATTAATTTTATGTTAATGTGTAAAACATTCAGACTGACTTTATTGTAAATCCAAATGACTGGAACCGGGGTCTTTTAGGGGGTTAGGATCCTGAACTCTGTGGGTGCGATTGCAGAACTTAACATTTTTTTATACTGGATATAAGTTACAGTTTCCACGACAACTCATGAAATATAGTTATTTAAAACTGTTATAGATGTCAGTGTTTACAAACTCAGCCACTTAAACTGGAAGAGCCAAGAAGGACAAATTCTTCAAAGCCATTAATTTTAAAAAGACAAACAAAAATATCTGAAATCCACAAAAATGGGTAGAATATAAAGAAAATTTAATTGAACAGTCCTGAATCAACTTTCTTGTTTTATGTTTGCTAATGGTCAGAACATTCTGATTATTTATTTATTTATTTATTACACCTTTAAAAAATAAATAAAAATAAATTATTTGCATATATGTGAGATGTATTACCATATGATATACAAAAGGGTTTCGAGCAAAGTTTTTACCATAAGGTGATGCAATAGGTGTCAGAAACTGTAAAAATCAAATCGGATCCACATGGTGGTAAAGACATCTTGTGTTAGTGAACCTCAAAGATTCTAGAGCACGCTGTGGAGCAGAAAACTGTAAATGTGCACTGTACAACACAGACAGCAGCCCACAACAGGAAATACTGACACACAGCTGACAGAAACGGTTTAAAATCAAGTTTATGTGCATTGTAACATTTTAATATAAATTATTCAATTACATATTTGGGATTATTTCTATGTATATAAATATATATATATATATATATACATTGTCAATTTGGCCGATGATCCCAACAATCTTTTAAAAAAAAGGCATGAGACTTGGGCCCATTTAAGCCTGGGATTGGCAAAATTTATTACATGTCTAAACCACAACCATCAACAACACATATCCACAAAATATCTTACTTAAAATAACACCTGTAAAGCAAACATCATGAATCAATATTTACATATATACATACTTAAACATAATCCACTTAATAATTTTACAGCATGCTTCAAATACACATTTAATTTATGTAAACTACTTCCCACCCCTCTTCGTTGACATGGTTTGTTCCGAAAACTCTTAACAGGAAATAAGGCCTACTTCCCCCTTTTACCTCTCCTGCCCTGCAATGAAGACAAGAGGTGAGTATTGCCATTTCCTTCTTGAGCCTATAGCTTTACACAATTAGACACAGATCAAAGTAAAAATGAGTATCAAAATGTTGTTAAATGTTAAAATACTAATTTAAGTTCTCTTTTCCACAGGCAGGATGGCCAGTCCCCCTCTGCAAACAAATAAACACTTTTCTCTATTTTAACATTCAATAAAATAATTAATTCAATTAATTAATCTGTGTGGTCCTATCTGCCAATCATTCCAATAATATTTGCAAGACTTGTGGTGGTGATGGAACCACCGGTCTCCGTCACATATATATATACACACAAAATTTTGATTTTTCAAGTGCCCTTTGGGTCCCCTGGTAGCATGGGGGCCTCAAACAGCCATTTGGTTTAGTTTGCTTATGCCTTGGGCAAACTTCATTTATAAAAAAATTAATAAATAAATAAATACATAAAAAATAAAGATTAACCAAAACCCAGTGTAAGAAAAAGAAAGAAAAACTACACTTGTGATGTAACAGTACACTTAGGCAACAGGGAAAAAAACTTACTAATGCATCAAATTTGACCAGTGAAATGGAAATGTTTTCAAATCTCTCTTGTTTGGCTGCTTGCTCTTTTTTCATTACTGTTCTGCATTTATATTTCATCCGTTGGAGTCTGCACATACAAGCAAAATAACCACATTTATACAACATTAGGTAAAAGATAAAAAGCAGAACCTGACTTTATAAATGTTTGTTGAATTTCACCTTCCTTATAATGTGTTATTAAGAAAAGCTGTGAAGTGGAACAAAAAAAAATTAAAAAGGAACTTAAGTAAATAAAATATTTATCTTACAGTCTTCAGAGCGTTGATGACAAGGGTCCTAATTTAATTCAACCCATTACCATAATGTGTGAAGTGATTTATAACAAACTGGTTAAAGCTTGTACATAAACTGCTTTATGAAAAAGAATATAGCAAAAATATCTAAACTAAAGAACAACTAATGTGTTTCTTTTTTATTATTATTATTTTTCTGGCTGTCATGCTTGAATGGAATAATAGAGATGACATCTCTTAGCCTCATAAAGGAGGTTGCAAGGCCTTTTTTCACAAACAGCTAGGACACCATCACCTCAGGATATTGGACTGGACTTTGGTATGGTTAGACAGGATAAGCACGGATGACTGGGAGAGCTCTGCTTCAGGATATGCCGGGACTGTGTACAGGCAAAGAACACAATAAACCAACAAACCAAGGGCCAGAAAATACTACAAGAAATGACACTAGAGAACATAAAAAGAAACAGGTGTTAAATTTTCAGCATGACGTTGAAAATGACCATGCTCTTCCTTTGCGCCAATCCCTGATTCCCTCTTGCACTCCCAAATTCATTTCTGCTTTAAGAGAACAAACATCACATACACATCATGTCTCTGCTCACTGAAACCACTCACTGGTGCAGAAAAACATACTCCGGCTTGAGTGTGTTTTTCCATCTGGCCAAAAGAAACACTTTTTCTCTTCTTCTGCACAGAGAAACACTCCACTCACACTTAAAAGGCTGAGGAAGCACATAAGAAAATCAGAAGCCGTAATGGCCTTCTAGACAGTGATGTGGAACACTTGATCGAGTTCACCATGAACAGTGAGGCACTTTCTATTTATCTCTTGAATTGACTTTAATGCCATTCTGTCAGTCTGTTGGTTAATCCACGGTTTAACGTCACTTTGATTTACAGATCTGTCGTGAAGCCAGTGTACAGATCATTCTCAACCCAATCCACTAAACTGTGTAGTCTCATAATTAAAAATGTATGTGAATCAGAAATGTGCATGCACATTCTTTTTGTTTACTTTAAAATGCTGTATGCAATAATAGTTCTTTTTAAGTAAATCTCAGTCATCATGAAACTACAGTATATGTAAGGGCACATTATTCAGGATAGGAAGCAAACAGCTCCATAATGAATAACTTATATGAAAAAGAAGAAGGAAAAAAAACATTTACACCACAACTAATTAAGCATGATAATGTAAGCAACAATAAAGAAGGAGCATAATTGTACCAAATGTGAAATGGAAACACACACATGAGTAAACAAAAGAAAGACATGAACAGAAAATAAGAATATTCCAAATTTTAAATAAAAATTATTGAATTACAACTAAAAAAAAACTAAATGTCAGCCCAAACAGTATGGTTGTTCATTTCAACTTACTTTTTACTATAATGCCTAGTTTTCTTCAACAATGTGTTTTGTGAATGATATAATGGATGAGCTTCATACATGCTAGTCTATGTAAAAACCAATTTTTGAGTAGGAAGACACGAGTTCTGTGTTTATATATTTTTATTCTGACCCATTGTGTACTTGCTCGTTTCCAGCATGGCATCAGCTATAACATTTTGTAATTGAACGTGCCACTAAATGAGTAAAGTTTGTGTGTTTGAGAGTCATGACAAACAAAAGACAATTAGAAGAATAATGGGAACTAGCCTGAAGGGGTTTATTGTATAAATAGAAATTTGGTAAGGTGTACCAATCAGTTAAAGTTTAACAGCTCTTTTGTATCCAATATTTTAATGACATTGGATTTAAAATCTGTTTAAATCAGTATATTTGGGACATGATGGCTGCTGTCACTGGGTAGTCTGGGACAGTGTTGTTAATGTGTCAGACAAAACGTTTTTTTAACTTTTAACTGAAGTGGATAAATCTGTTTCATAATATGAACAGATTTAGAACTGAATAAAACTTGTATTGATCGAGTAATCCATCTATCCATCAATTGTCTATACCCACTTATTCCTTTGCAAAGTTATCACAACAGAGTTTTCAAAAAAAAAAGAAAGATAATTTTGGTTTAAAAGTCAGAAGTTACCAGTAATAGTGGAGCAAGCCTGCTGAACTCACCCCCTTAATTAATCGAATCAAACTATTTAAATATGAGGTAATTTCTTTAAATATAACCAAACTTTTTTCGTTGATATTATCTACTTTAAATGATCTATTTCTGAAGTCTAAGGGATGATCTGTAAATGAGTGTGCTGCTGGCTCCATCAGCTTTCATCACATCTGACTTTCATCTCATCCCTCATCTGTCCGTCTCAAACCATCCAGTGTCAACAGTGTGTCACGCTGTGAGGCTGAGAGAAAGCGACAAGGGAGACCGAGACTGAGCCAAACGGAGAGCGACAAGAAGGCAATTTTAGAGGAAGAAGAAGAGAAAGAGATTCAAATGACAATATTTAACAGGATGCATTAGTGTTAGATAGAGAGATCTACACACATGGATGGATGGATGGATGGATGGATGGATGGATGGATGGATGCATGAATGGATGGATGGATGCATGGATGGATGGATGGATTTTTTTTAATGTTATTTGTTTTAAATTATTCAAACTACTATATAAGTTGTCTATGTCTTATTGTGTTATGTCAGTTTATCCTCACTTGAGTTTGAATTGTTTTACATTTGAGTTTTGTCATATTTAGTTGAACTATTTTATAGGCTGGCTTGTTTATTCCTTTTTTTTTTTTTTTTAATTAAAGACCATTCTTTTAAATTATTTTATGTGTCCAAGTTGCTTTTCTGCTTGGTCCCTAAAAGCTGGAAAAATATGTCATTCTTGAGTCACTTTAGAAACTGTTACAGCTTTGCTTGACTCAGTTATAACCACACCTAACCACTGAAATGTAATGAATGGAAATCATAAGGGCTGGTAAATAAATGTGACATCAGAAAATTAAAATAAAAAAATGCTTTCTGAAATAAATGTAGTGAAAATTTGTGATCACACAAAACCTTATAATAATAACAATAACAAAACCTTGTCAAACAATACCAATTAAAACAGGATCTTTTACTGGCATATTTTTTTGATTAAAGAAAAAGTTCCTAAAACACTTCTACTGTCTTTCTATCCATTTCTACCTTGTTTAGGAAACTTCACAAAGGTGTCATTTTATTTGAGTAAAAACTTGAATAGTGTCTGAGAGAAATGAAAATAACTTCCAGTCAGTACAACCTCCCCTTCACTTTACCTGTTATCACTTCCTCTCTCTAACTGGCTAACTGTCAGCATTTTTCTGACACTGTTAATCCCTCTGAACTAATAAGAAACTGTGGGAGTTGATGTCAGACATAGGTTTAAGTAGCCGTCTGTGCCTGGGCTAATAAGGTTGGCAACTTTGCCGAACAAGGCCACCACCACAGCAAAAAAGAAGTAATTAGAGATGGGAATAAGAAATGTTTGCATGTACACATAATGCATATAATGAGTTAAAACACACATGAGATGAACCTCCACACGGCTGATTTCTCTCTGGGGACAAAAAGAGCTAGGCCATGCAGAACAGAGTTATTACCAGAAACACTTATTTAAACAAGGAGGAGGGGAATGGTGGGATGAGGAGTGGGACTTGCAGAGAGGGAGATTTTGTGCATGCAATAATGCTGTTAATGGTGAGGAGAATATTAGCAGGGTGTGTGCAGGCAGTCTCAAGGGCAAATGCAAATTCAATCCAAAATGCATCTGAAGATGGGGAGATGTGTTTTGTGCACTTGTGTTTATGTGCTGAATTTCTATCTACGGACTCGAGCTACCTAAGAGACTGGGTTAAGCATGATATGCAATATCCTGCAAGCTGGGCCAGCGGTTAATAAATCACCATAAAAACACTTTGTGAGATATTTCATTTTATAGTCTCTTGGAAGGTAAATTCAAGATAGAGTACACTTAAGCACAAAGTGTGCAAAATGAGCAAACATAGATGAGAGCTGTGATTTGAATCCTCAATATAAAACATTTAGTTACAGTAGATGTTATTTAGTTAATACAGATATATGGATTAGTGGGTCTTTTTTTAAACGTTTAAACTTTATTACCCTAATTTCTTGGTAAAGAACCATTTATGAAGGCGTATAGATTTGCATTGTACCCCACAGCTCACTTCAGGTTCCTCTAGTAATTTCCTAATTTGCAAAATGTTTTCACAGCTTCCTTCCCAGAAAAAGAGGCTGAATTACTCATTTAAATCCTTGTCTGGAAACCAATTAAAACCCCTGGTGTACACGGTGAAGCACATGTGAGCAGTAATTTGGATAACACAATTACCCTCGGCCCAGAATTCACTCCATGTTCTTTCTAATTATTATTCTCCCATTATTTACTAACACTTCAATGAACCAAAGGTTACTTTGCTTGCCTAAAACACAAAGATAATCAAATGGTTTAAATGTGCACTTGCCATGTAATTTGGGTAAAATAAATATGTGTCATTGGAAAATTGCAGGAAGTCATTGTTTTTGTGAATGTGTGTGTACGTGGGAGGTTGTGTACACCCCTGTAGAAGAAAATTGAGCACTTTCCTCCTTTTTTCTATCAAAGGAAGCCATCAGACCCCGAACAGTTTTCTGATTGGAAGATTAAACATTTATCAGCCTTTGCATGAGGGCCTCATTCAAGCCTTCAGATGCTCAATAAATATTGATAGAAAAATCATTAATCATTTATTTAAGCCCAGAAGTGAAAGACAACACAACACCGGATAAGGAAAGGCCATCATCTGCTGTTTCCTGTCCTTCAATGAGAAAACGTTCTTAGACCCATTGTTTAAAATCAATTCTGGCAAAGACCAAAGGATAGAGACATTTCAGAAAATGGAATGAATGGAATCACAGTTTCCAGCCATTTCTTGTCATGTGGTCAGTTTTTTTAAAAAATTCATCTTTACAGAAATATGATCAACATCATCGGACAATTAAACAACTAATGAAAAGAATTTACAACAATTCAAAGTTCAGTAAAACTGATTTAGTCTGTAGATCAGTAGCCAAGATGAAGAGGGAGATCTTGTTGGGTTTTTGTTGTTTCTTTTGTTTTTTGTTTTTTTTGTTTGTTTTTTGTTTTTTTGCTTTTCTGTAAAATTGAACAAGTTGGCTATACTAACAAAAATATGCAAATTCATTGCATCAAAAAAAAAAAGTTTATGAAGCATGTCTTAACTGGAACTATTTGGGTTTGTAGAACTTAGATTAGAATGATGTAAGAACATGAGACTGTGGAAGCAACTTGATGAATTTAAGGAAGAATGCATCACAAAATCTTGTTTATGTTGTCGATACACATAATGCTTTGAAGTTCACATTTCTTAGATTAATCGATGATCTTAAATAGTTGTTTCTTGTTTTGTAGCAGGACTTTGGTGTGTATGAAGTAGTATATAAGGCCAATGTTAAGATTTTAGAGGTAATAAATCATATATTTACATGCAGTTAATGGAAATTATATCACATTATTATTATATAATATTATCATCTTATACATCATTATTGTGTTTTTCTTAAATGCCGATTTGTAAAAAAAATAAAAATAAAAAGTTTTTAGTTTAGTTTTTTTTTACTATTATTTCTTTCTTTCTTTATTTATTTATTTTGTCTGTTTAGTTTTGGAAATGTGAACTGTTGCTTTAAAGGCTGTTATTACTGGTTTTTAACTAAACACACCAGGCAAACAGCGTTAATAGGGACAGGTTCAAAGTCACCAACGAGTAATTTTACTGTGTTTTGTTAAACTGACATTTCCAGGGTGGAAAAATAAATAAATAAGATCAAATAAATTAACTAAAACAAAAAAAAAAATAAAAAATATATGAATAAGCTCATTCTGACTTTAATAAGCTTTAAAAAGACTGAAACATTCCTAATCTCAAGGTTTTTTTTTATTTAATGTTTGAGCTTATGTAACAAAATAAACAGCACAGGGACTGTGCTTTAATTTACATGTAAACTTCAAAACTTTGGTGTGTATGAATTGGTGTTGACTGAGTCTGGATATTTCTTCCAAAATAAATAAAAAAGAAAATGTGACTGGCAACTGGAATATTTCTCTGATATATTAAAACACACTCAACCCGACAGATTATTTAGGCAGATTTAGGCAGCAACGGGTGAAAATTGATGTGGGACATGAGATTCTTTTTTTATCACTCTATACTTTTAGGGCAGAAATATGTTGTGGGATAAAATATGCATTGGGGTAGTAAGTTTTAACTCAGTTTAACTGGCTGTGCAGCAGCATGAGATGCTCTGCATCTACACCAGTGGTGGCCAATCTGTCACCCTGTTGGTGTCAGTAGCTAGTCTTTACACCTCTAAGCCTGCAGCCACCATACAGATCTGCCAGTACTGTGTGTAAGAAAGAGTGAAGGAGAAAGATGGGCCTCCCTAAGGCATCCTAGTTTTAAACAACCTTGTATCAAAGTGAGGTAATTACACAAAAGATTGATGTCATTCGGTGGCAGTGTGAACTCTTAAGTAGCGATTCCTTGTGCTCACACAGTTTTATACATGCAAAGAAATCCATCTATAATCAGATGCATCTATGTAATGGAAAGGTATTCCAAAAGGTTGCCGACTAATGGGGAAAGCTCCAACTTCCCCTGCAAAGAGAGAAAGGCTGCAACACACAGCAGACCAATCAATACTACCCTTTACAATGCATTGAAATTAACTGTGTAAAATGGCACAATCTAAAGCAAACAAAATCTATCTTCTAAAGTATGTAAAATTCTGAGGTATGTAAGAGAGGGAACTCCATAAATGTAATTTGTTGCAAGTTAAGGAAATACATCTCTTGTTATTTTCATTTAATACCCAAAGGTCCATTTAGACTGTTTCCAGTATCACCTTCCTATTACAGCAAACATTGATTTTTCTCCCTGAATCATTGTCTAACAATGGATTTTATCACAGCACGTGACCTGTTAAAAGGCCAAAACCTTTCTATCTAAGACAGTGAGGTCTTCATAAATAATATGAGGTAATACAGCCACTGTAAATTGTTATTTTTTAAACACAATGAACAACACAACATAGATACACTAATCTGGGCTTTAATCCATTGCTGTAATCAAAACAAAATCCATTAGTAAAATCCATTAGTAATTGCTTGAAAACCAATGAAACTTAGTCCTGAAGGGCACTTACTGAAGGAATTGGTTCCCATCAGAAACTTTTTGCACTATTATTACAGGTGAAAAATACAACACAGTAGCCTGGTTGATTCTGTCCGTGCAAGTTTACAAAAAAACTAAACAAATCACATAATAACATAACTTTTGATGGATTCCTGCTGCAAAGTTTCTAGAGCCACCGTATAATCTTTAAGAGTGAAACGGACTCCTAAGGTGTAGCTGCTGTCGAAGCCTGATTGACAAGTTGTAGCTTCTGTCTTTATCTGAAAAGAGATATGGACAGCTCCATGTTCAGGTCACCTTTCTCTCTTTTGTTGATGTATGTGTGTGTGTGTGCGTGTGTGTGTGTGTGTGTGTCTAAGTGTGACAGGTGCAATCTTCTTTAATCACAGCTTTTGGGCCCCTCTGTGGACTTAAGGTCTTTATTAATCACCATGACAACAGAGGGAGACAAGGGTAGAAAAGCAGACGGAGAACTGTGTTGATTGCCAAGGTCAAGTGTCTGTCCGTTGTTATCTTTTTATGTACCTTTCATTTAAATAAATAAATCAATTTAAAAAGTTCAATTTTGTCCACTTAGCCATACTCATAGAATGACAGGTACTTTGAGGTAAACTTAAATTAGAATTTATATTTGGAATAATGGATAAATAGACAATAACGACCAGATCTGAGATGGTAAGAATTAAAAAAAGAGAGGTGAAAATAGCCCCATCTAAAAGACAGACAGTTGGAGACAGAGAGGCAACCAGATTGAAGAGGATGTGTGTTAATAACATGCCAAGTGTAATATGCCACCAGTGTTGAAGGCCTTTGAGAAAAATCTCATATTTTAGAGGCTACAATTGAACTCTTCTCTACAGTTTCATTTATCAGCAATGTGTGAATCACTCCACTGTGCGTGTGAGTGGTTTCATTAACTCCCTATTTTCACTGCATAAGATGTGTCACTACACTGTGGACCCAGTGCTTATTGAGTAGTCTCCCAGTCTCTGTCTTTGCTAAAATTACTCATGTTGAACTATTTCTAGACCATTATGCAGACTAAGCTCAACTGTCAATGGCTACAATAACTGATTTTATTTTCAACTCCCAGTCGTTTTCTGTACCCAACTGCAGACGAGAAGAAACACATCGTAAATAGAGTGATATGCTATCACAAATTCATACATAAACATTGGGAGATTCATAATGTGAGATTTTATGGGTGGTTAGGAAATGTAAGTGTCAGTGTAAAGCTGGGTGCAGGCATTATGGAAACTCTCATCTAGTACCAGCACTCCTCAATACAGATTTTTAAAGCATAGCTTAATCAGCCGGTTCAAGTGCCCAAACTTCACCTAATATCTAAATATAATTAAAGCAAGGAACAAATTACGGGAAAAGTAAAGGTCAAAACTAAATAAAGTGCAGAAAGAACTTAAATTAACAGGAAAAAAAACTCAAGTCTTTTAATCACAGTAACTGTGCACACTCCAGTCTCATGCACTTTTTAAGGTTTTTAATCCAGGTAAATATTTCATCACAGTTTTATTTCACAAGTCATGAGGCTTCATTTCTAAATGGTGTTTAGGTTTTTCTTTGTATAAACAAAAGACAAAGCGACAAAGCAAAATATATTATGATTTCATGAACTTCTTTCAGAGTATGATGTAACTTAATTATTTCCAAGTTAAAATATTCACTGTTGAGATACTTGCCGTCATCTGTTTGGTGACTACCATAAAGATGAGGTGCCACGCTGCTGTCGCTGTGTATGCATCGCCCACATGCTACTAAGGTCCCTAGCAATATAAAATGAATAGAGTGTGAAAAGTCCAATGTGTGTTGTGTTTTTCTTATTACTGTGAAAAAGTGCAATCATCTACTTCAGCATACATCTAAAAAAAAATAGTGAATAGCAACAGAAAAAAATGGCAGGGGATTAAGGCACATTTTTGGAGGGGTACTACTGCCCATGTTTATCTGTGTTGCTCATTTCACAGAAGCATAACCTGTAGACATCATGTCTAGTTGCAAAGGTGACTAATCATTCTTTCTAACAACGTTTAATACAACACCAGATGGAATTATTAAAGGAAAAAAATAATCCACCAAACAAATTTTGTTGACTAGACAGGCCTTTAAAAATAAATTAGACCAGTGTTGTGCTAGTTACTGAAAAAAGTCACATTTATTAGTTACTTCAAAAAAAGAAAAAAAAAAAAAGTAACTCAGTTACTTCGTTGATTACTCATGTCCGAGGTGCAAGTTGACTATTACTATAAAGATTTTAATTAGAATACTCTGGGGAGTTCCTCCGGTCCAGCACCACAAGAGACTGATTTACAGTTTCATTTCAAATAAATGTACAATTTATTATTCCATAAAATACATAATAAAAAAAAGAACGACAATATTTAATACCATTAAAAATAACCCTGTTAAAAATAATAAAATAAAAATAAAATCTTTAACAATGTTAAGGCAGCTTCTTCTGTTCAGGTAAAAAGTCCACAGCCTCAGCAGCACTCAACAAACGTTGAGTGGAAAGGAAAAGTATGGAAGCAGGGTTGTCCGCAACCTGCAGAAAATCGTCAGGAAAAGGCCATTCAAAAATGTGGGGGAGCTTCACAAGGAGTAGACGGAGGCTGGAGTTAATGCATTGAAAGCCACCACACACAAATGTGGTCTTCAAATGTTTTATTCCTCTTTTCAAGCTGTTCCTAAACAAAAACATCTGAAGCCTCTTACCTGGGCTAAGGAAAAAATGAACTGGTCTGTTGAGCAGTGGTCCAAAGAGCTCTTTTCTGATGAGAGCAAATTTTGTATCTCGTTTGAAAATCAAGGTCCCAGAGTCTGATAGAAGAATGAATTTACATTTTGCTGTTGTCAACCAAACACAGATATGTGTGCGATGTTAGAGGGGTTACTGTTTGTGCCACCAGCCCTATTTTCCTCTAAAATAGTAGAATACTCTTTGACAAGTCATTTTCAAGAAGTAATACAATGCTGACAAATTTTCCATTTAACTAATAGAAAACAATAGCCTGACATCTCTTGCATGCTGTACGTTATCTCAAGTCTTCACTCATTTTGTATCCACTCAGTTTTCTTTTGAGAGCAAGAAGTAAAGAAACTTTTTCTTTCTTTTTTGTGAGTTATCCAACTGACTTATATTCTACTTTACTTTAACACAACAAGGGAAACACGAGCAGAATGACCTCCGTGTCTACATCAGCTGTCACCGCACTTTGTTCTGATCTTTTATCTTCATCAGCTTATGTAATTTTTAATCAAATTTTCTGGCTTTTTCTGAGGCAGATGGTGCGACTAACTGTGCAGTGCATTAGAGTTTTATGCACCCATCAATGTGCAGGTGGCTCAAAAAATCCAGTAGACGTTACATGTGTAGTAACAAGGGCAGTGACAGTTTGCAGCCACTCTTTATTTACTGCACTGTTTTATCCCAACAGCTGTTAATGGACCTTTCGTACTTTCGCTGTCATGATATTTCAACTGGAGGAATGTGACTCTGGAATAATGTGAGAGAAGAGGTCATTCTTCTGGAGTTGTTCGTTCTTTTATCTAATTAATAATATTTGATAGAATATATGGATTCTAAGGTCAATCTTAACAAGTTTCTTTGATATGTGTTTTTCTGAGCTGAATTTGAAGGCTTCTGGCTCCTTTTCAGCTCTGATTGCTGTTCCTTTTAACCTGTGTTACTGTGTACTTAAGCAGCAATGCTTCTTTTTTCCAGTGCCAGATCATCAGTTTTCCCCGTGTGTATCCAGCCCTGTGCTTTCACAAAGCATGGTTCTTTACTGGCCTTTTGTGTTTAGCATCCTGAAAGAATTTCAACCAATGACTGAAGAGCCAGTGCGATCCCAGAGACCAAAGATGTCAGAGCCTGCGTTTGCTGCCCTCAACACCTACTTTGAGCTTTTTTCAATAAATTTGTATCTTACCCAGTTCTGAGGTATCTGACTTCTAAATTTGATTCAGTGTACTAATACGGAAGTAAACATGTTTAATAATTTTATACTGCAGTTGCTGGTATTTTATATAGAAGAGTTTTATAATTA